>NC_079193.1:177687520-178038770 GCF_029499605.1 Hyla sarda | reverse complement strand
TGAACTGCTTCCCTTATCTATGAACATATTAACAGTAGAATGAGTTTTGGAAGAGGCAAAATAATGCACTCATTCATTATATATCCACAGGAGCAGAGAGCAATATACAATTGTGTCATGGGAATGAACTAATTTGTCTTGTATTTAGCATTGTTTGTTATATTGAGATTATTAAACTGTGTCTGGGAGCCCAGATAACAGGACGGTTTGGAGAGAAGTAGATTTCTGATAGTTAATGTGTGGGAAATAAATAGGATTGTATATGTATACTGTCGTATGAACACTCTTGACCTTATGTTACAGAACACATTTGACTCAAAGGATGGTACCGGATCTGCGCATGCGGGTATTGCCCAGACTGCTGCTTACTATCCTTATGATCATACCCTGAGCCAGTACCAATATGACAGGTAACTGATTTACTTATAAAATGATATCCTCATTGCAGTATTTATGCTTATTGTAATATCATTCTATATGTTGAATCAAAGCATAAACGTCTATAAGATTGTAACCTTAATGTTACTGTTAATGTGATCTGTCTACAAAGCTGGATACAGAAGCACCAAACTGGTCCGTATGTCTCTATACTAGGGTTCATGTATCCATCAGAGTAACACACGAAATGGAGCAAGTAGGTTACACATGCTTTCAAGTTTCAGCAACTATGAATGTTTTTGTTCTGTATTTAATGAAGGCGTGGCTAAGAAGGTGAAACAATAGGGACTTGTATTAACTCATTACTTGCCCGTATGCATATATTTATTGTAACTGTTCCAGTTCAAGAGCCTCGAACTTTAATGCTCCATTTCTAGTAGTGTTCTCATCAGATAGAAAGGAGAGACCCCATAAGCCCTTTAGGCTACTGGACCTGGGTGCAACAGCACCCTCCAAAAACCCTATAGTTATGCCCTTGCCTGTATGACATCTTAGAACACATCATAAGTTTGTTGCCACTTTACCTGCAGAAAAGCCTTTGGGACAGGCCCATTCTTTCTGAATTTGCCATTATTCATATTAATATTTGGTGTATAACAGTACTATACATGTGTCAGCGTAGAGTAACCGATGAACCATATCTTTTCGGTGTTGTGGCTCTTGTTATTGTAAGTAAATATGGAGTGATACATTGATAAACAAAAAGATGTATCATAGAGAATCGTATAGCTTGATATTTTAGCATAGACTCTGCAACAATAGCATTGTCGATATGTTCAAAGTAGTTTTGCATTATTTTTGTAAATCATTTATGAATTACTTGTAACTTGTATTATTTATGTATTTTTGTGATATGGCTATTTGGGTCAAACTTACCAAAGTAGTTCCAACCCCTGCCATGAATGCTTTTGTAATAAAAAGAAGTGATATAGCCTAGTTTAACCAGTCTCTCCCTAACATGTACTTTTCTTTGACTCTATATATCTATCTATCTGACCCATTTTAATGAGCCAGTGAAATAAAAAGGTAATTTAACCAATCCCAAGTATTAAATAACATTCATTGCAATTGGATATCTAAGTTGCATTCCTTTGAAGTGCCCTATAAATCACATTGGTCTTAATGAACAAAAGGTACATTATGTAATGCATCTAAGAAGAACAAAATAGTTTCCAGTTTTAAGCAAAACATTATTTCATCTCCTTAGTGCTAATGTAATCCAGGCCATCTACAATAAGCAGCACCTCAATAAAGCAACATAATACCTGTCCCCCCTTATCCATTACTGCTTAATACATTATTTTGTATCCTCACCGAAAATGGCCAAATCTACTCTTTTCCATACTGCAGCTCTGTTTTTATTATGGATTTAGAAATTCTAGCTTTGTAAAACACATTGTTATGCCATGACTACAGGAATTAGATTTGGGGCGATACATTTCATTCTGTGGTACATATGTGAGGTAGCATGTAACATATAGGTGCGGTTATTGTGGAATGGTAACACATGGCAGATTGGGTGCAGAATACTCTGTGACTATTATATTTATCTAAATGGGTTTGTAAAAATCCATGTGCATACTATAAGAACAACCTAATTCAGATGTATAGAATAGATTTTCTGATGCTAGAATTTCTACATGTGAAAGGAATCTCATAGAGGTAACATGAAATACTGTTATTGCTGCTATGACTTTTGACCAATAAAAGCAAGGCTTTGACTGCTGAAGGTGCTCAGCCCCATGTTAGGTTGGGTTCGCGTATATCAGGCGTTCGGCATTGTTTCCCTCTGGTGTGTATCGGAGGGAAACTGATGCTAGAACTGATCCCCATTTGAATGGGAAAATCCACAATCATCCAGCATCTCAATTTTGACACCGGATGGTTGGAAACGCCGGACAGCACCATACAGGGAAACTCAGCCTGCTGTGCATCAGAAACAATGGATGCCGGATGCCATACAACTGATGACAACTGATGCACGTTGTCATCAGTCATGGCATTAGTTGCGTCGAGATCTAGGTTGAGTTCACCTATGCCGGATGCCAGACATATGTGAACCCTTTTTGGCATTTTGCCCTTCAGTTGTTGTGCCAAAGCTCTTGTGCAAAAGTTGACTGGTGTTTTTGGATCCAGCAATGTGCACATTAGAGTTTATGGAGCACCAAAGGGGACACTGGGTGCACCACATCAAGCTTTGAACACTTGGCATTTTTATCCAGCAGACTTGCAGAAGTTGTACACAAAGGTTTTTTAGTAGGCGGTACCGTAGTTTGGGGGAGACTATTGAAGTGGCAAACTCCTTCATAGAGCATGTTATAATACACAGCCTAGAGAGCTCCAGAAATGTTCCGGAGGGCATGGAGATCCAGAAATCAGAGATGAATACAGCAGAGCATTATTCTGGAGAAGAACCCACAAGTCACTTGTGTGCGATTAAGTATAAAGACAGACAAGCCTTGTGCTTACAGCTGAGGACTCAATTGAGGACTTAACACTTTTATTGTCAAGGACATATCCTAACTTGTTGAGAATTTCTTCAAACAGAGATATACATATAGATTCATTTTCAATACTTGAATTTTCAATAAAGGAACAGGTGCAATAACAAAGTATGTCATTTTGTGACAACTTAAAGGGGTTATCCAGCTGTGGGTGTTTTTTATTACTTTTAAATATGCCCAGGCCACCAGCATTAAAAAAGAAACATTTACTTACCTCCCGTGTTCCTCCGATGCTGCAATGTGACGTATTAAGCCCTGGCACCAGGAAGAAGAACAAGGCCAGGGCTTAATAAGTCCCATTTCTGCTCAGCCAATCACTGCCTGATGCGGGACACCTCTGCAGGCAGCAATTCACTGAGCTGCACAGTGACCAGAAGGAGGATCAGAGCAGCGATATGGGACATAGGGAAAGCGAGGAGGTAAGTAAAGTTTTTTTATTTTTATGAAGGCTGTCTGGGCATCTAAAAAACAGCATTCCACCAGAGTACTTCTTTAAATTCAGTTCGGTTTGTCTGTGCATGAGAGGTGGGAAAGACTGTCCTCTTTCCCATGTACAGCCTCCAGTGAGGCTGAATATCACATTATGTGGGTGAAAGAACTTTAACATTTCTATTACAAAGGTTAGATTTGGGTGGTGAGCCATCCTCTGATCACTTAAATAAAATGATAGTTGAGCGCTCCACTGCTTTGGCTTTGATCAGCTCTACTTGGTTTTCCATGAAGTATGGACTGTACAGATATGTAGATGTTTTTTGCGCCTGCACACTGGCCCACTAGCCATCCCATGAAAGTAAAGCAGATCTGATTATAGCTAAAGGGGCACAGAACTAAACTGAGCAATTCTACAACTTTATTTAAAGGGGGTATTCCAGGAAAAAACTTTTTTTCTTATATCAACTGGCTCCAGAAAGTTAAACAGATTTGTAAATTACTTCTATTAAAAAATCTTAATCCTTTCAATAATTATCAGCTTCTGAAGTTGAGTTATTGTTTTCTGTCTAGCAACAGTGCTCTCTGCTGACATCTCTGCTTGTCTCGGGAACTGCAGAGAGTAGAAGAGTTTTGCTATGGGGATTTGCTTCTAAACTGGGCGGTTCACGAGACACGTGTCATCAGAGAGCATTTACACAGAAAAGAACAACTCAACTTCATCAGCTCATAAGTACTGAAAGGAATAAGATTTTTTAATAGAAGTAATTTACAAATCTGTTTAACTTTCTGGAGCCAGTTGATATATAAAATAAAAAGTTTTTTCCTGGATAACCCCTTTAAATTAAAGGATAGTTGAGCGCTCCACTGCTTTGGCTTTGATCAGCTCTACTTGGTTTTCCATGAAGAGCAGAGTATGGACTGTACAGACATGGAGATGTTTTTTACGCCTGCACACTGGCCCACTAGCCATCCTATGAAAGTAAAGCAGATCTGAATATAGCTAAAGGGGCACAGAACTCAACTGAGCAATTCTACAACTTTATTTAATAAAAAACGAGAAAAAAACAACAAGAGGTGCGCCCCTAGTGAGGACCGTTTGATGGTAGTGAAGATGTAGCATAAAGATGGGTTCTTACCCCTAAGTGTTGCTCTTAGAGCACAACACCTGTAGTAGCGTAGAAATCACGGGACACCGCTGCCACGAGGAACCACCCGGTTTGACATCCGTCAACTTTATTTAAGAAATTGGTGGGGGACTTTTTACCTGAACCATAATCGGAACATTTTTTGAGGGGTTTAAGCCCCTAATCCACACTCATGCTATTAACCTGGAAAATATGATTACTCTAATGATGCCTAATATTGCACCATGTAAAAACTGTACTAATTACCATTGAGAAATCACCTGGGCACAGTGTGATGGTGAAGAATCATGCAGTCTGATCACATAACATGACCAGCTTGGTTTTCCACTGGTCATGGTACTTTATTACAAAACAAACTCTAGGATAGCCTATGGGATACCAATCCAGCCAAAAAGGGCATGTTTACAGATTGCATGTTTATAGATTGCATGGCTTTCAGCCTTTACTTGCCCAGATAACTCTTTATCAGTAATTTACATACAGTTCCTGAAATTAGAATAGTTTTTACATTATAATGGATCAGGCAGGTAAGATAATACCAAACGGAATAGTGCATAGTCCATTGATTTTCCCTTTGGCACTTCATGGGCTCAAATGGTGCCAGGCTGCAGGCTTATGGGCATGCTGGTTGTAAGAAGCTGGATGTACTGCACCCAGCATCCCCACTGGCAGTGCATAGGTTGAAATGGCAAAACTGTGAAAACATTCTTTCAAAAATTCCAGAAGACTAGACATATATAAACATACCCTAAGGCCAGGTTCATACACAGAAAAAAATGGCAATGATTAGAGGCAAAAATCAGCATGTAAAATAAAATATATTGCCGATTTTTCAAGATACACTTAATTTCTATCCTATTTATATTATTTATCATTTAAAGGGGTATTCTGCTGCAATGTGATTGCGTTGGTCCCTCTGCTGGGGCCCCCGTGATCTCCCACAGCATCCGGCGTTCTAGACAAACACCGGGTTCCTGTGGCAGTGGTCATGAGGTCACGGCCACATCCCCTCATGATGTCACACCTCGCCCCTCCATTCATGTCTATGGGAGGGGGCGTGTCTGCCGACACGCCCCCTCCAATAGACATGAATGGAGGGGGCTCGGCGTGACGTCACAAGGGGGCATGCTGTGACGTCACGATCACGGCCTCCAGCTCCGAGCACCCGGAACAAAATGTTCAGAATGCTGGAGCACTGGAGTACCCCTTTACAGTTTAGGCTTGGGTGAAGCTTTAGTGGGATCATTGACCAAAATAAAATGACTGTTCCATGATCCCCTATGTTAACATTTCTAATATGCAACACAAAGAGAGAAACACAGCCACACATCCACCATTTGTAATTTGATCTACTTGCTTCTCAGCATAATATCAAAAACTAACAGGGTGTTAGTATACATTTTGATCAAAAAGTACAAGCCCACTCACCACATCAAGGCCACCTCATTAGAGTGGGTCCCTAACCTGACACTGGCGTAGCGCCCAGCGGCAACCACCGCCTCGGAGACCCCATGCCCAACGGGGGGAGCAACCTAGTGGCCAGGCAGCCCCACTGCTGCCCGACCAAGCCCCTGGCTCCGGGCCACTCCACCCCACAGACAAAGCATCACAGAAACAATGGCCGCCACAGGGAACCACACCAGCATGAAACCTACCATGTGCTCCCTACCAGAGGGCTGGGAGAATGGTAGGAGGAAACCCTTATGCAGTCTCCTGCTAATTAAAAATGCCTGGGCCAAATGGGTGGAGCGGAGGGCTTTAACATTTCTAACAACCCCTAAAAAAAATTCAATAGATATTTTATATGCTGCAGACTTTAGGTATTGTGCCAACCTGTCCAGAAGAATAGCTGAACTCTGTTATCAAATGATGCATTTCACTTAGGAAAAACCTGTGCACAGCGATCCGATCAGGGATCAATAATTTCACAGTGTTATCAGACTATCTGGCCAATGTAGAGCAGATATACTGGACATCCCTGTGTCTGTGTCTACAATGACAAATGGTTTATTGCAGTTGAATTCCTTTGGGTATTAAATAGCGTGGGACGAAAAATGGTAACTCTAAAGCCATTTGTGATCACTGGTCAAGTGCACTAATAAATCTTATAGAGTGGAACAATTCACTTGTGGTCGGAATAATTGCGTATATACAGCGGTTGTTTTGCAGTAGTTTTAGGTTTATTGAAATCAAACATTGTCATTGTGGTACAGATGTCGTGTGTGTAGTATTAAATTATCTTGTGGTGCATTTTGTTTATCACATTCTGTATGTAGTAAAACAATATTTTTTTCCTTGGACCTAAGCCAATGACCGGTCAGTTATTTACTGTGTATGGGGATGTCCTAACTTTCCCGCGATGGCAGATGTCGGGAGGAAATAAGAAACGGGCCATTGGATTTCAACATGCCCGATCGTTTCGTTTTCAAGGGAAGTAATAGGTGTCTGGCAGCGGCCGAGCATGTTTGTGTATAGGGGTTTGGAGGGAATAGCTGTCAGCTGAAAAAATATTTGGCAACAATAATCAAATGTGTATTGCTGGCCTTACAGATCGGGCTTAAAGGGGTTCTCCGCCCCTAGACATCTCCTATTGAAAGGATAGGGGATAAAATGTCAGATCGCGGGGGTCCCACCGCTGGGGACCCCGGGATCTCGGCTGCAGCACCCACCTGTTGCAACTTCCGGCAGCACTGGAGACTTTCACCCTAATGCCTCATGACCACGGTGACGGGAGATCGTGATGTCACGACCCCTCCCATAGACTTGCATTGAGGGGAGGGGTGTGACATCACACAGGGGCGGAGCCGTGATGTCACAATCTCACGTCATAGTGGTCGGGAGCCGAAGCCTCCAGCGTTTCCGGAAGCCGCAACAGGTGGGTGCTGCAGCCGAGATCCAGGGGGTCCCCAGCGGCGGGACCCCCACGATCTGACACCTTATCCCCTATCCTTTGGATAGGGGATAAGATGTCTAGGAGCGGAGTACCCCTTTAATGTTTCCTTATTGATCTTTTTCCTATTCCTATTAACAAGGCATTTTGTATTAAGTATGTATTAATAATCCACAGTCATCAAACCTTTTAGTAATAATCTTTAATTATGTAAAGCCTCCGAGAAACTTTTTGTGCTACAACTTAGGTTGTGATTTATCCGAGTAATTTTTGGCAGCACGCCAGATCCGTTTCCTCCTACAGTCTATTCAAACAAATTTTGGAGGAAAGAACAAATAAAAAAAAACCTGTATTTTATTTCCTGAACCTGTTTCTACAGGTCTGAAGATGAACTTGGCTACAGCATGCGCTCAAGAAATATTTACTTTATGAGATCATCCCAAATTATTTGTATCAATAAGTACATTTCCTAAATATATGCCCAACACGAATCACCAATTTATTTATATGTGCTAGAAAAAAATCCTCATCCTTTGCACTTAAAGGGGTACTCCGGTGGAAAACTTTATTTTTTTAAATCAACTGGTGCCAGAAAGTTAAACAGATTTGTAAATTACTTCTATTAAAAAATCTTAATCCTTCTAGGACATATTAGCTGCTGAATGCTACAGAGGAAATTATTTTCTTTTAGGAACACAGGGCTCTCTGCTGACATCACGAGCACAGTGCTCTCTGCTGACATCTCTGTCCATTTTAGGAACTGTCCAGAACAGCATATGTTTGCTTTGGGGATTTTCTCCTACTCTGGACAGTTCTTAAAATGGACAGAGATGTCAGCAGAGAGCACTGTGCTCATGATTCAGCAGAACACTCTGTGTTCCAAAAAGAAGATATTTTTTTTCCGTAGTATTCAGCAGTTAAGTACTGGGAGGATTAAAAAATTTAAATAGAAGTAATTTACAAATCTGTTTAACTTTCTGGCATGCAGCAGTGTTTAGGGTGGCAGCACTTCAGTTAGTAAAAAAAAAAAAAATATATATATATATATATATATATATATATATATAAATAATTTTTACATAGCTGCTGCTGTCCTGCTGCGGCCTGGAACAAAAATCCCCCCTTTGGTTGAATCCATATGGGACAAAATAGCTGTGAAATTTCCCTGCAGATTTGCATCCATTTATTATGTTGTGGATTTTTTATTTCACCACTCTTTGTGTGAATGGGATTAGATCCCTGGAAATCTGCAACAAAATCCATATGTGACGCATATACTGGTTATTTGTGACTGATCTGCATTAAAAAAATTAGACGCTTGTGTAATAGGATGTCTTCAGTCCACAAGCCATGAATACAGCCCTGGTGACAAATGGTCGCCCCGAGTGGCCATGAATCTATACCCCTCAGACAAGAATGTTTTTAACTGTTCCTCTCTACATAGGAATGGAATGATTGAGCAGACAATATTCACAATCTGTATTGGTTATTATTTAGTTTAGACTGTGGTTTCATTGTTTAATAGGGTATTCTGGAGGAAGCCGTGGCCTTTATCCGACACTGTGCTTTATCTGACATATTGCTCTCTGCTGCCACCTGTGTCTGTGTCAGGAACTGTCCAGAACAGCAGAAAACTCTCAGAGCAAACCTCCTGCTCTGGACAGTTCCTGACATGCACAGAAATCCAAAAGTTTGAGGCATGCCAAGGCCTGATGCTGTCCCAAGCACAGGGCTGTATTTGCCAATAGGCACCTATGGACCCGTGCTTAGGACAGCAGTATGATGGGTAACATAGCTTCAGTACAAAAATCTTCCCTCTTTGGTTAAATCCACATAGGTCTGAACAGCTGTTAAAGGGGTATTCCAGGAAAAAAAACTTTTTTTATATATATATATATATATATATCAACTGGCTCCAGAAAGTTAAACAGATTTGTAAATTACTTCTATTAATCCTTTCAGTACTTATGAGCTTCTGAAGTTAAGGTTGTTTTTTTCTGTCTAAGTGCTCTCTGATGACATGTGTCTCGGGAAACGCCCAGTTTAGAAGAGGTTTGCTATGGGGATTTGCTTCTAAACTCGGCGTTTCCCGAGACACGTGTCATCAGAGAGCACTTAGACAGAAAATAACAACCTTAACTTCAGAAGCTCATAAGTACTGAAAGGATTAAGATTTTTTAATAGAAGTAATTTACACATCTGTTTAAATTTCTGGCGCCAGTTGATATATTAAAAAAAGTTTTTTTTTCCTGGTTAACCCCTTAAATTTATCCTGCAGATTTGCAGTCACTTATTATGTAGTGGGTTTATGACTGATTTTACCACATTCGGTGTGTAGGGGTGAGATCCACGGTGAATATGCCAAAAATCTGTTTGTAAGGCATGTAACATTTACTGTGTATTTGTGACTGCATGAAAAAAAAATTGAGATAGTGTATTGGGTCCGAGTGTCTAGGACAGCCGAGCAGTACAGCCCTGCCTAAGAGGTACAACAACATTTACACTTTAGCTGCACTTAGCCCAGACATATCAGTCTCATTTGCTCAAAGCAACCTATCACGGCACAGTTTTCATCTGGTAACAAGTTCTGGTAAAATGAAGCTTTGGCGCTGACTGGTTGCTATGAGTAAAGTAGACAATTTGTGATTACTTGATAAATCTGTGCTTTTCTCTTAGGCCCCTTTCACATATGTGCATTGTTCGGCTATGTTTCCCTCTGGTGCTGTAGAAAAAGCATCGGAGGGAAGCTGATTGTAGAACTGATCCTATTCATTTGAATGGGACAATTCACATTCAACTGGCGGCTCAGGTTGGACGCCGAATCATGGAACATGTCACATAGGAGCTGGGCAGGGAAACGCATCTTGCATTTACATTTTTCTCCCTTGTCCGGCATGCACAATTAATGATGCCGGATCCTAAACAACTGATGCCAATTGATTCATTTTTGTCACCAGTTGTGGCATCAGTTGCGGCAGATTTTAGGCTGGGTTCACTGAGCCGTACACCGGAGCATCGGGTGCAGTGCCGGAGGCCCCTGATGTCACGGCCACACCCCACTTGTGATGTTACGGGCCATACCCCCCCAATGCAAGTCTATGGGAGGGGGCGTGACGGTCGTCACGCCCCCTCCCATAGACTTGCATTGAGGGGAGTGGCCATTACATCACAAGTGGGACGTGGCCGTGACATCACAAGCCTCCGGTGCTACACTGGACGCTCTAAACGAACGCTACGTGCAGCAGGGAGATCGTGGGGGTCCCCAGCAATCAGACATCTTATCCCTTATCTTTTGGATAGGGGATAAGATGTGTAGGGGCAGAGTACCCCTTTAAGGCTGGCTTTACATATGTCTGGCATCTGGCCAGCCTAAACTCTCAACAACTGATGCCACCACTGATGACAAAAGTGCAGTAGTTGTTTAGGATCCAGCGTTCATTAATTGTGCATACTGGATAGGGGAACTCAGCAAAATGTGTTTTCCCTGTCCAGCACCCAGGAAGCGTGTTCCATTGTCCAGCATCCGATGCCAAATGAATGTGAACTGTCCCATTCAAATAAATAGGATTAGGTCTACGATCAGTTACCCTCCCGTGCTTTTTCTTCAGCGCCGGAGGCAAATGCCGCCAGATGACAAATAAATGTGAATGGGGTCTAATTCCTGTAACCTGGAAAACAGCTTGTCACATGAGTACATGGGACTCCTATGTAGTTTATTAATCCAATTGGGCCAGACATTGGGGGAGAGTTATTAGAACCTGCGTAGAGCAAAAGTGGAGCAGTTGCCCAAAGCAACCAATCAGATCGCTTCTTTATTATTATTTTTTTTAAAGGCCTCTGTAAACTGAAAGAAGGAAATCTGGTTGCTATGGGCAACTGCTCCACTTTTTCTTTGCAAAGGTTTTGATAAATCTCTTCCTTTACCTTCATGGTGTCTCCTGACATAATATTGCATACACTGTTCTTAAAGGCATACTCCGGCGCTAAGACATCTTATCCCCTATCCAAAGGATAGGGGATAAGATGCCTGATCACGGGGGTCCCGCCGCTGGGGACCCCCCGTGATCTTCCACGTTGCACCCCGTTAGAATCAGTCCCCGGAGCATGTTCGCTCCGGGTCTGATTACTGGCGATCAGGGGGACGGAGCATAGTGACGTCACGGCTCTGCCCCCGTGTGACGTCACGCTCCGCCCCATCAATGCAAGCCTATGGGAGGGGGCGTGACAGCTGTAATAGCCTTGCATTGGGGGGGCGGAGCATAACATCACACGGGGGCGGAGCCATGACATCACTATGCTCCATCCTCATGGTCGAGATGGACTCTCCAGCTGTTCCAGAAGCTGCTAAAGGTGGGTGCTGTATGGTAGATCCCGGGGGTCCCCAGAGGCGGGACCACCGCGATCTGACATCTTACCCCCTATCCTTTGGATAGGGGATAAGATGTCTAGGGGTGGAGTACCCCTTTAAGTAGGATATCTTTTAAAGATATCCACTGTTAAAACAGTATGTTGTTGCAATTAAAAAAAAAAAAGCATAACTGATCCCCATTGACAACCATAGGCTCAGTTATACCTTCAGGTACCATGCAATTTTTATGTAAAAAGCCAGAGGTAGTTGAGCTTGATCTCCAGTCATATGTAAAGGAGCTCTGAAAAACATATTACAGACTTGTGCTAGAAGATGTATTTTTCATGCCTCAGATATTAACCGGCATTGATACATATTATAGATTCCAACCCAATTATTTGACATATACAGTATAATGTTACACCAGTGTTTCCCAACCAGGGTGCCTCCAGCTGTTGCAAAACTACAACTCCCAGCATGCTCGGACAGCCTTCGGGTTTGCAATAGTAAATGAGGGCCACTGTGTTACTTATCCCAGAATATTACCACATGTGTAGACAGCAATTTAAAACAGATATTCCTACAGATCTACATACAGTCCTACAGATTCTGCTATCAGTCCTATGTTGACAATACAATACTTTAGGCCAAGTAAGTCTCTGGATTTTATATGTATTAAGCATGTATAAAAATAATTCCACATTGTTGTGATAAAAACTAGACATGTTGTTGGACTGCCATGTTATTCACTTACCAGTGATCGCATATGATTCCTTACCTTATTGACTGAATTGTATATTCAGTCTATAAACAAGGAAACTCTTAAAGGGGTACTTCGGTGGGAAAACAGTTTTTTTTTTTAAATCAACTGATGCCAGAAAGTTAAACAGATTTGTAAATGACTTCTATTAAAAAAAAAGAGGAAATTTTTAATTTTTTTATTTATTTTTTGTCTTGTCCACAGTGCTCTCTGCTGACACCTGATGCCCTTATCAGGAACTGTCCAGAGTAGGAGAAAATCCCCATAGCAGACCTATGCTGCTCTGCACAGTTCCTGACATGGACAGAGGTGTCAGCAGAGAGCACTGTGGACAAGACAAAAAAGAAATTAAAAAAGAAAAGAATTTCCTCTGTAGCATACAGCTGGTAATAGGTACTGGAAGGATTAAGATTTTTAAATATAAGTAATTAACTGGCACCAGTTCATTTAAAAAATTTTTTTTTTTTTTAAAGTTTTCCACTGGAGTACCCCTTGTACTGAATCACCATATGATGGAAAGTGGCGTATTGATTGCATCAGTACTATTGTAGTGGCTGGGGAAAATCCCAATACAATATGTATGCCTAGCAGTGAAGATTTCTCACCTTCCATCCTAAAACCTTTGTATAAGGAGAATCATAGTGAAGGAAACTCACATTCTCTGTGTTCTGTGCTACCCAAAGCTTTGCTTCCCCTTGCCCTGAAGGGATTTAAAACGGTTTTACCTTGCTGCGTCTATTATCCCTAAAGCAGCACAAAACCACTTAAGCCATCTCAACCTTTTTTTTAAGACCACATGGGTGCCGGTGACCTTTCAGTATAGTGTGCATTAAATATTCAGCTGCAATCCACTGTCTTTATACGTTTTTACAATTTCATCAACAAAAGCCGGAGACATGGCTAATAAAGGAGCAGGAAGGGAAATATTTATATTAACAGTTATATCCCCAGGTCATTCAAATCTATCCTCGGAAATATGACGATATTAACCATACACTAACACACTCTATAGGTCACCTTATTATTGGCTTTATTGCAATAGTTTACATTGTATTAAAATTTACATCATGGATTTTAAACTTGTTTTGTGCACAGATCTAGCTGGTTTACCTTGTATATATAATATATTTCCAACTCTGTTGTGTTATTTTAGGTATGGGACTATAGATGGAGGTACACGCAGGAAGAATGCTACTCGTGAAACCACCAGCACCTTGAAGGCCTGGTTACAGGAGCACAGGAAGAACCCTTACCCCACCAAGGGGGAGAAGATCATGCTGGCCATCATCACCAAGATGACCCTCACCCAGGTCTCCACGTGGTTTGCCAATGCCAGGAGGAGGCTCAAGAAAGAGAACAAGATGACCTGGCCACCAAGAAACAAATGTTCTGATGAGAAAAGACCTTATGATGAAGACGAGGAAGATGAAGAAGACGATTCAAAGGACATGAAGAACGAGAAGAAAATAGGTTTGCTCCCTTTACAAAACTTTATGCCTTTTCATGTATACTTTATACGTTTATTTATTAATTTATTTATGTTTAGATAAATTCCAAAATGCATGATATGGTATCAAGGCAGACACCAGTCTCCTTTTCCATATTGACTCTGTGTCTTGCATATATGACATAACACACAGCATAGAACTAGTTACCCTGCTAACTCTTCTGATTCTTTGTATGGAATAAATGTATCACGTGGAAACAAAGAATTAATTGCACCCCCTGCCTTTTTCTTAACAGAGGAAACTACCGGAAGAGAAGACAAAGACCTAGACCTCAGTGACCTTGACGACTTCGATACAATAGAGTCTGAAAGCTCTGAATGTGAGTTGAAACAACCTTTTCACCACCAGTCCCAACAAGAAGGACACCAAATGCGGACCAGAGATTGTGCCAGTGACCACTGCAAAGATGTTATTCTGAAGATGCCATTAGCAGTTTCTTCCGTAGACCAAGAGATGGACAGGGCTAAGAATTGTCTAAAAAGTGTGGTAGATGAATGTGACCAGGACTTGATGAGGGTAAGACAAAGAGGCTGTGACTCCAAACTGTGCTTTCAGCAGCAAAGTCAACTGCTTGAGTCCAAACCAAGAATATGGTCTCTGGCTCACACGGCCACTTCTTTAAATCAAACTGAATATCCATCCTGCATGTTAAAACACCAAGGGGTGTCCTCTCCATCTTCATCCTCCTCCTCCTCTTCGTCTTCAGCTGTATCCACCCCAGTTTGTGTTATTGACAGGCGGCAGGATTCCCCTGTAACGAGTCTCAGAAATTGGGTTGATGGAGTTTTTCACGACCCCTTGTTCAGACACAGTACTTTGAACCAGGCCCTCACCAACACCACCGTTTCTTGGGCCACCACCAAAGGAACCATTCTTGAAGCCGGTTCTTTAGGACGCTCTGTTGGGAACCATACTAACATGACTAAAGGACAGGACAATAATAAGGAATTTATTACATTTCCCAAGGCTGGGAGCAAAATGTTCTGCTCATAACATATTATAAAGTAGTTTATGAATATATGAGACTTTCTAGCAGAGGATATAACAACAAATGGGGTTTCCTGTAATCCCAATCAAAGGACTGATGTTTCGGATTAAGTTCATTCATTCATCTTTGTTTAAATTATCTTTTCTTAAGAAGTCTCAGTGTTGTGACAATTATTTATATTGATGTCTAAAGCACGGACTATGCTATGTGTTGGAGTTATTGCTGTTTACAAACCAGAAGTTTACAAAGACAACAAAAAGTTAGAAGTCGAGGTTCTATCCTATGAACAGCATGCTAGAATAGTAAACGAGCCATCCAGAAGATTTCTTTGTTTAGTGATTCACAAACGGCACTGCTTTCAAGTTTACACAATGCACATATGTTGGATGTACAGAAATGGCATTTCTATTTGTTCACTCCAATAAATGGTCTGTTTCAGAGAGATACAAGTCTGTCTGTTTGCCATAGGGAGAAGCGGGGAAGGTATTGAGCAGAAGGTGCAAGTGGTGCTGTGTGCCTGAACTAGAGATAGAGAGAGATAGATGCTTGATAAAGATGGTGTGAGACCATCGAAACGTTGCACAACATGGGCCAATAAAGCTCATTTATTTTGCACCATATGCTGTCTGGGTGTGCTGCGACTTTTTTGGAGTATCTATAGATAGATAGATAGATAGATAGATAGATAGATAGATAGATAGATAGATAGATGAGGACAGATAGATAGAGGAGAGCAGACAGATAGATAGATGAGGATAGATAGATAGATAGATGAGGACAGATAGATAGATAGAGGAGGGCAGACAGATAGATAGATGAGGATACATAGATAGATATGAGATGATTGATAGAAAAAAATAGCAGCACACAAAAAGGATAAAGTGCAAAAAAATTAGGTGTTTATTCCATCATCTCACAACACATGATGCAACGTTTCCGCAGCCTCTCGCTGCCTTTTTCAAGCATGCTTGAAAAAGGCAGCAAGAGGCTGCGGAAACGTTGCATCGTGTGTTGTGAGATGATGGAATAAACCCCACATATTTTTGCACTTTATCCTTTTTGTGTGCTGCTATTTTTTCCTATGGATCTACTTGTGATTCCCTGACCAGGAGTCTAAGAGATGGCGTGCACCTAACTACTAGTTTCCACAGAGCGGTTGTGCTGTTCCACTTGGATTTCTTCTTAGATAGATAGATAGATAGATAGATAGATATGAGATGACAGATAGGTAGATAGATAGATAGATAGATAGATAGATAGATAGATGAGGATAGATAGATAGATAAATGATAGATATGAGAGGATAGATCAGTGTTTCCCAACCAGGGTGCCTCCAGCTGTTGAAAAACTACAACTCATAGTATGCCCGGACAGCCAAAAGCTATCTGGGCATGCTGGGAGCTGTAGTTTTGCAACAGCTGGAGGCACCCTGGTTGGGAAACACAGGGATAGATAGATGATAGATAGATATGAGAGGATAGATAGATATATATGAGAAGATAGATATGAGATAGATAGATAGATAGATAGATAGATAGATATGAGATAGATAAATAGATATGAGATAGATAGATAGATATGAGAAAATAGATATGAGATAGATAGATAGATAGATATGAAAAGATAGATATGAGATAGATATGAGAAGATAGATAGATATGAGATAGATAGATAGATAGATAGATAGATATGAGATAGATAGATATGAGATAGATAGATAGATAGATAGATAGATATGAGATAGAAAGATATGGGAAGATAGATAGATTGATAGATAGATAAATATGAGATAGATAGATAGATAGATATGAGATAGATAGATGATAGATGATAGATAGATAGATAGATAGATATATAGATGATAGATGATAGATAGATAAATAGATAGATAGATATGAGAAGATAGATAGATAGATAGATAGATAGATAAATAGACATGAGAGGATAGATAGATGATAGATATAAAGAAGATAGATAGATAGATATGAGAAGATAGATAGATATAGAGAAGATATATAGATAAATAGAGGGATTAGAGAAAATAGATAAATAGGTTAGATGACATTAGGTTGAAGAGCTATTATCGTAAATTGTCTCAACTCATATTTTGATATGGTGTTTTAAAAATATATAGAGTATGTCCATTTTAGTGTCTAACTATGCATTCCAATTGAGTAAGTGGTGCATGTTATCTTGTAGCATTCCCTCAGTTAATCCCATATAGATGAGGCTAGCAATGACTTCTCCCAAAGTGATCTTTTTACCACCGTTTTGAGCCTAATGCTTCCCTAAGCTTCTATGGGGTCTCCATGAACCTGCATGAATATTTCAGCACTTCAGGATAGATGATTTACTCTTTCTGACATTAAAATAAGAGTGCAACCAGGAGAGAGGAAGAGAATGGCTGGAGTGTTCTGCTCGGGGTTTTTTTTATTTTTAACACGAATCAGTAGAGAATTTTGTTTCTTTTAACAGGAAACTAAAAATGCAAGAATGCAAAGAGAAAGATAAGAATAGATATTAGGAGATAGATAGATTCCTCTGACATGGATACATTATATGGAAAGTCTTCTTCCCATGTTCCTATGAGCCACAATTAGAGGCTGTGTCTTCTAGCAGTAGCTGAGCACTGTGTCCAGGTAGCTGTAATTGGATTGTATGCAGTCATAGGAGCTGTCATTCTATTGACTTTCGCTCTCCTGGATGATATTATCGAGATCACTGAACCTCTCCGCTGATCTAGCTGTCAGAAGGCTGAGAGAGGAGCCCCCGGCCTGGAAAACCTGCATCAGCCAAGATAATTTGAAGTGAAATTTTCATTTTGACAGTAAACCCCTCAATTTCTGGAGGATCTGTAGCTTGTGATCTCAGTACAGGGGAAGGCTTTACACACAGCCACGTCTTCAAGTGAAAAGGGCAGGAGAACTCGGATTTCTTGTAATAGATAAAAGGGCAAAAAGAGAGTCAAGGGGACTTGACAGTAATAGCAAAAGTGTATTCTCCTGGGGGAAAGGGCTGCTGGGGGCTGCTGGGGGGGCTGCTGGGGGGGCTGCTGGGGGCTGCTGGGCCAAAGAGCAATGATAATGCTGCTGACCTGGTCGGCACCCAGCAACCTACAGCAACTTCATGGGCACAATGTCCCAGCCTTTCATTCACAATTACTATATATATATATATATATATATATATATATATATATATATATATATATATATGTATATATATATATATATATATATATATATATATATTTACTTGTGTGTGTGTGTGTATGTGTGTGTATATATATGTATATATATATATATATATATATATATATATATTTACTTGTGTGTGTATATATATATATATATATTTATATTTACTTATGTGCATGTATATATGTATATATATATATATATATATTTACTTGTGTGTGTGTGTATATATATATATATATATATTTATTTATTTATTTATTTACTTGTGTGTGTGTGTGTATATATATATGTATATATATATATATATTTACTTGTGTGCGTGTATATATATATATATATATTTACTTGTGTGTATATATATATATATATATTTACTTGTGTGTGTGTGTGTGTATATATATATATATATATATATTTACTTGTGTGTGTATATATATATTTACTTGTGTGTGTGTGTGTAGATATATATATTTACTTGTGTATGTATATATATATTTACTTGTGTGTGTGTGTGTATATATATATATATATATATGTATATCTTACATGAACATGATCAAGTATCCATCCACTAATAAGATAGACTTCATATAATGGATGGATGCTTGATCTTGTTCATGTAAGATATATATATATATATATATATATATATATATATATATATATACACACACAAGTAAATACATATATATATAGTCGTAGGAGAGATAGACAGCGAACCCACGCATTCGTGTACACATAAGTGGAATAGTTAATCATATGGGTCCCATGGAATTCTTCTGGGCAGACGTTGCTCACATATATTTATCCACCTATTTGTTTCCTGTTTATTTCCTATATTATCGATCGATGGATGGATGGATGGATTGATCGATTGATCTATCTGTTTGTCATCTTGACTTTGTTGGATCCCGTCTATTATAGTCCAGACAAGGAGCTGTAGGATCTGTGGGAATCACTAACATTAAGTTACATCTGAGCGACAATTTTTACTTTTCTTGCACATGTTTCCACCATCCTTGCAATGGGTCTATATGACTAGACCAGTGTTTCCCAACCAGGGTGCCTCCAGCTGTTGCAAAACTACAACTCCCAGCATGCCCGGACAGCCAAGGGCTGTCCGGGCATGATGGGATTTGTAGTTTTGCAACAGCTGGAGGCACCCTGGTTGGGAAACACTGGACTATACAATTGGACACTGCTCTGTCTATAAAATGAAAGACCTGTTATTGCTTTTTATACATAAAGCAAGATGAAATAGTGATGGGGATGTTCATGCTGAGATTAGTGTTTAACCCCTTGTGATGCTGGACCAAGGTGCAGTACAGTAGTTTATTTATACAGTAAATCAGGGGCACAGTAATATTAGTACATGTTAATACCCTTGGTATAATAAGTATTTTATTTCTACAGTAAATCAGGGGCACAGTAATATTAGTACATGTTAATACCCTTGGTATATTTACCTCTTTTCCCAGCACACTATAAACTTCCAGTTACAACCCGGCAATATTATTTAAGAGAAAACATCATCTCAAATTAAACCAATGGGATTTCATTGATCTGATACTACAGAGATAAGGTAATGTACTATAGCCTATGGCCCCCAGCCTGTCCCACTCCAATTAATGGGCATCAGGCTTCTGTACCAAATTCATACATTCATAACTCTCTATATAGGAACAGAACTGTACACGGTGAAAGACGATTAGGATATTAGTTCGCTAATAAAAATGACACAATGCAGCAATAAACTCTTGTTCTATTTTGGCATTTTCTCTGAAATTACTAGTAGCAAACACTACCAAGTATATTTCCTATAGGCAGGTATGTGGCAGAGCTGTATTTACATGCAGGGGCATTGCATTACATAGATGCAGATTAGAAGGAGAATTCAGCTAGCAGTGTGCTCCGACTACAATGCTATTGCTAATAACCTACCTAATAAACAAATGCCTTCAAACATTTGTTTAGGGACAAAATATACAAAAAAAAAATCTATATGGCAGTGTATAGGGTAATATTCTATAGTATAGTATTTTAGACAGATGTTATGTTTATAAACAAAAAGATATGTTTACAAATAAATAGCCTATATGATATATGATATATACTAAAGCACATATGAGGATGTTCCTTTATTTAATTTACACCATAGATAGATAAAGAAGAGGATAGATAGAAGAGGATAGATAGATATGAGAGGATGGATAGATGATAGATAAATGGATAGCTAGATAGATAGATATGTAGATAGATAGATATGAGATAGATAGATAGATATGTAGATAGATAGATATGAGAGGATGGATAGATAGATAGATAGACAGATAAATAGATGATAGATAGATAGAAAGATAGATAGATATGAGAGGATGGATAGATGATAGATAAATGGATAGCTAGATAGATAGATATGTAGATAGATAGATATGAGATAGATAGATAGATATGTAGATAGATAGATATGAGAGGATGGATAGATAGATAGATAGATAGATAGACAGATAAATAGATGATAGATAGATAGATAGATAGATAGATATGAGAGGATGGATAGATCATAGATAGATAGATTGATAAATAGATATGAGAGGAGAGGATGGATAGATGATATATATATATATAGAGAGAGAGAGAGAGAGAGAGAGAGAGAGAGAGAGAGAGAGAGAGAGAGAGAGAGAGAGAGAGAGAGAGAGAGAGAGAGAGAGATTAGATCAGTGTGTTTCCCAACTAGGATGCCTCCAGCTGTTGCAAAACTACAACTCCCAGTATAGATAGATAGACAGATAGATAGATGAGAAAGCGTGTGAGAGAGAGAGATATATATTATATATATAGATAGATAGATAGATAGATGATAGATAGATAGATAGATAGATAGATAGATAGATGAGAAAGCGTGTGTGTGAGAGAGAGAGAGAGAGATATTATATATATAGATAGATAGATAGATAGATAGATGATAGATAGATAGAGATAGATAGATAGATAGATAGAGATAGATAGATAGATAGATAGATAGAGATAGATAGATGATAGATAGATAGATAGAGATAGATAGATAGATGATAGATAGATAGATAGAGATAGATAGATAGATGATAGATAGATAGATATGAGGTAGATAGATAGATATGAGAGGATGGATAGATAGATGATAGATATGAGATAGATAGATAGATAGATAGATAGATAGAGATAGATAGATAGATGATAGATAGATAGATAGATAGATAGATGATAGATATGAGAAATAGATAGAGATAGATAGATAGATGATAGATAGATAGATAGATGATAGATAGATGATAGATAGATGATAGATAGATAGATAGAGATAGATAGATAGATGATAGATAGAGATAGATAGATGATAGATAGATGATAGATAGATGATAGATAGATGATAGATAGATAGATAGATAGATAGATAGATAGATGAAAAAGAGTGTGAGCGAGAGAAAGAGAGATGGGGAGAGTGAGATATTATGGATATAAACAGATTGATATTAGGAAGAGAGAGATTAGATAAAGATAAAGATAAATGATAAATAAATAGATAGATTTGTAGCTATAATTTAAAAGCCCATATCCCATAATAGATTGTAATATGCTCTTTATATTACTACGTAGAAATAAACTATTTGCCTATAAAATAACCCACACATTAAAGAATACATGAACAATGAGGGGCTTATTAAAAATAGCTTATAAGGTTGGAGCTTATATTGTAACATTTTAACCATTTCACGGACAGTTACATAAACAACAATATCCCATGAACTAAAGCAGAAGCAGGAGAACCCTACAATAAAACGGCGTCAAGTATCTTGTAAGACCAGAATAGGATAGAATTGCAGCCTATCTCCCGGCATCTGCAGCTCCTGGCAGAGAAGAAAGGATAGGAAGGAATAAGGTTTGATAGGGAAGCCTCTAGATCATTCAGCCGGAGCAAATTCAAACCCACAGAGGAGGAGATGCTAAATTACCGGCGCTTTTTTACATAGAGCCCAAATAAAACTGTAATCAGCGACGCGTTACTTTTCATTAAGCGACTGTGACAGCCGCATATTCCTCGCGACAAGGGAACAGCAGAGAACCCACTCCCCCCGACTCATCAGATAATTCCTTAAGCTCCATTAACAACTCTTAGCCGCAGGAAATGGCTCCCCTGAAAACATCTCCAAATCTAAAAGCTTTATCGACCTCTCAAAGCCTCTGCTGATGCTGCCAGTATTTTCTGTGTAACTTAAGGGATAGGCGTCCAGCAAAGGTAATAGACTTTGACACAACACCTACTCCACCAGAGAGCCAGAGGAAAGCAGACCCTATAAATGATATTTAAGAGGCAGCCAATTAAGACTTGTCTCGAGCCACAATGAGCCCCAGGAGGACACACATTGCCATTAATGTCATGGAGGGGGTGCATCACTGACCACATCAAAATATGCTAAGAATCACAACTGTACATTGGATCTACATAGATTAGCATAGGGAAGTCATACAAGAAATGAATGGTCTGATTATGGAATTATGCATTAGGCTTCCCATAGAATTCTTGACATGTGATGACCTATTGCAGTCCAGACTATATTCTACACCAGTGTTTCCCAACCAGGGTGCCTCCAGCTGTTGCAAAACTACAACTCCCTTGTACAAGAAGATGTATTTTTCATGCCCCAGATATTAACCAACATTGATACATATTATAGATTCCAACCCAATTATTTGACATGTACAGTATAGTGTTACACCAGTGTTTCCCAACCAGGGTGCCTCCAGCTGTTGCAAAACTACAACTCCCTTGTACAAGAAGATGTATTTTCCATGCCCCAGATATTAACCAACATTGATACATATTATAGATTCCAACCGAATTATTTGACATGTACAGTATAATGTTACACCAGTGTTTCCCAACCAGGGTGTCTCCAGCTGTTGCAAAACTACAACTCCCTTGTACAAGAAGATGTATTTTCCATGCCCCAGATATTAACCAACATTGATACATATTATAGATTCCAACCGAATTATTTGACATGTACAGTATAATGTTACACCAGTGTTTCCCAACCAGGGTGCCTCCAGCTGTTGCAAAACTACAACTCCCTTGTACAAGAAGATGTATTTTTCATGCCCCAGATATTAACCAACATTGATACATATTATAGATTCCAACCCAATTATTTTACATGTACAGTATAATGTTACACCAGTGTTTCCCAACCAGGGTGCCTCCAGCTGTTGCAAAACTACAACTCCCTTGTTCAAGAAGATGTATTTTTTATGCCTCAGATATTAACCAACATTGATACATATTATAGATTCCAACCCAATTATTTGACATATACAGTATAATGTTACACCAGTGTTTCCCAACCAGGGTGCCTCCAGGCTCCAGCTGTTGCAAAACTACAACTCCCACCATGCTTGGACAGCCTTCGGCTGTCCAAGCATGCTGGGAGTTGTAGTTTTGAGACAGCTGGAGGCACCCTGGTTGGGAAACACTGTTCTAGACTGTAAAGACAAAAGTATGTGGAATCCTTTCCTACTTATCTTAAAGGGGTACTCCGGTGGAATCTAATTGGTTGCTACAGGCAAAAACCTTCCATTTAGCATGAGTAAATCTGCCCTTAGGGCGGCTAAGTTTCCACTTTTTTTTTTTCTGGCAGTTTTTGGATATCTGCCACTGCAGTTTTTAGCCAAAGTCAGAAGTGGATCCATAAGGTAGGAGAAGTGTAAGTCCTTTCTTTATATGTCCTATTCCTTTTGAATCCACTTCTGACTTTGGCTCAAAAACTGCAGTGGCAGATATCCAAAAATTGCCAGAAAAAAACCAAGTGGAAACTTAGCCTAAAACAGGAACAGATCCTTTCTGATCTTAAAGGGATACTCCACTGGAAAACATTTTTTTTT
The DNA here is from genome assembly GCF_029499605.1 of Hyla sarda. Lineage (NCBI taxonomy): Eukaryota > Metazoa > Chordata > Amphibia > Anura > Hylidae > Hyla > Hyla sarda. The sequence continues at coordinate 178,014,638 of NC_079193.1, read as the reverse complement.
TTTAAATCAACTGATGCCAGAAAGTTATACAGATTTGTAAATTACTTCTATTAAAAAATCTTAATCCTTCCAGTACTTATTAGCTGCTGAAGGCTACAGAGGAAATTATTTTCTTTTTGGAACACAGAGCTCTCTGCTGAATCATCTCTGTCCATTTTAAGAACTGTCCAGAGTAGGAGAAAATCCCCATAGCAAACATATGCTGCTGTGGAAAGTTCCTAAAATGGAAAGAGATGTCAGCAGAGAGCTCTGTGTTTCAAAAAGAAAATAATTTCCTCTGTAGTATTCAGCAGCTAATAAGTACTGGAAGGATTAAGATTTTTAATAGAAGTAATTTACAAATCTGTTTAACTTTCTGGCACCAGTTGATAAAAAAAAAAAAAAAAAAAAGAGTACCCCTTTAAGAACCTGCACACAGGGCAAAACCATTGCAAACAGTAGAGAGTGCACAGGCTGACTAGAAACGGGGCTTGAGCCCCTGCCCTTTTGATGTTCCTCCTATAAGTGCCCTGAGCAGTCCGGCATCTTTATGTGGGCACTTATATAGATAATAATAATAAGTTCCCTTTTTTTAGTTCAGTCCCCACCCCCCACATGTCTGTGCACGTCCCTGGCAAACAGATATATCCAACCAAGCACAAATACATCTCCACAGACAAACAGTGGTTACAGTAATTGTATGGGTACAACTGTAACTATAAGATGTACCTCCAATGTTGTGGGTTTATTTTTATTTTTTAAATATGACTATAGTGCCGCACTGTGCCCAATAGTCATTTTTTCTAAATCACTCTTATTTTGAATTTGGTGCCAGATTACTTTCACCGAGCGCCCATTTTCTCCACTGCCTATTATGGTTAGCAGCTTACTGCTTTATCTCCATACCCAGGGTGAGACCAACAGTCATAGCCGTAAATGTTGGCACCCCTGAAATTTTTCTAGAAAATGAAGTATTTCTCACAGAAAAGGATTGCAGTAACACATGTTTTGGTATACACATGTTTATTCCCTTTGTGTGTATTGGAACTAAACCAAAAAAGGGAGGAAAAAAGCAAATTGGTCATAATGTCACACCAAACTCCAAAAATGGGCTGGACAAAATTATTGACAGCCTTAAAGGGGTACTCCCGTGGAAAACTTTTTTTTTTTATCAACCGGTGCCAGAAAGCTAAACAGATTTGTAAATTACTTCTATTAAAAATCTTAATCCTCCAGTACTTTTTAGGGGCTGTATACTACAGAGGAAATTCTTTACTTTACTGTTTGCAGACTTTGTTTAAAGATTTTTTTTTTATAATTTATGAAAACAGAAAGAGGAGAAGAGAACAGTGCTCTCTGCTGACCTCTGCTGTCCATTTTAGGAACTGTCCAGAGCAGCATATGTTTGCTATGGGGATTTTCTTCTGCTCTGGACAGTTCTTAAAATGGACAGCAGAGGTCAGCAGAGAGCACTGTTCTCTTCTCCTCTTTCTGTTTTCATAAATTATAAAAAAAACTTTAAACAAAGTCTGCAAACTACAAGGCAATCAGATAAGTGCTAAACATTGTTACATGATGTGCATTATAGACAGAGCTGTAGCTAGCTCTTTTTGCTCCTGAGGCCAGAACAGCAAATTGTGCCCCCCCCCCATTTTGGCTTGGGGCACCTTTTGGGAAAAAAAATTAGTGGGACACCCTAACTGAATAATCAGAGTAATTCCCTTTTTTTTCCTTCCCCATCTGGCACAGGACATCATGGAACCTTAAAACAAACATTTTAGTATTAGGCTCTGCACTTTTCCAGCATTATCCTCCCCTTTTCCCTACAAATGACTCCAGCCTCCTCCAAACACAATGCCACCAGCCTTCCCACAACGCACAAGGGGGGAGATTTATCAAAACCTGTGCAGAGGAAAAGTTGTCTAGTTGCCCGTAGCAACCAATCAGCTTGCTTCTTTCAATTTGAACAAGGCCTTTGCAAAATGAAATAAGAAATCTGATTGGTTGCTATGGGCAACTTTTCCTTTGCACAGGTTTTAATAAAACTCCCCCACTGTTTCCAGCCTCACTCAAATGCCTCCAGCCTCCAGCCTTCCCCCCCCCCCCCCCCCACAAGCACACACAATGCCTCCTGCATTACGCTACACAGTGACAGAGGAGTGTACATGGGAGACAGGGGTGTAGAGGGGTGTACATGGGTGACAGAGGGGCAAACAGGGGTGACAGAGGGGTGTACGGCATAAAAGACGGGTGTCCAGGAGCTACAGCCCTGATTACAGAACATGCAAGTGCAAAATATACAAACTTCAAAAAACACTAAAATATGTAGAAAAAGAGGAAGCATTTTATGTGACAAGAGTGGATTTAAAAGGGGGGCAGTTTAAGTTGTAGAAATTTCTGCAACAGTCCGTTCCATAAACCTGAGTGAGGGGAACTCTGAGATTAATATTTTGCAACCAGTTGGTTTTAAAAAATTTTATTTAAATTTGTAACTTTCTTCTACTTAAAAAACTTAACACTTCCACTACTTGTAGCTGGAATATCTGTGGCTGCTGGCACCAGACTTGCCCTCCAATGGGTCCTCAAAAAAGGATTTAAAAAAATTTAAATAAATTTAAATTAAATCAAAAAATCTCTTTAATCTCTTCAATTGTGACACCATATGGTCTCCCGACCCTGCTGCCACATCCAGATGCTCTGCAGAAGTGATTCTAATAGCGACGCCTGTGATCTGCATGTGACTTGTAAATTATAATATAATTTAAACAAATAATTGCTATACAACCCACTGACTGTTGACTGGGGGTGTCAGATGTGACTTGGAATGAAGTGGATTACCGAGTTAATCAATTAAAGAAGCTAGATGGGTTGCTGGTCGAGACATGACAGTAGCTGATACTGAGAGCTCAGGCCTCTCGCTGCAACTCCTGCTGCCACTCACCCCTAGTCTGCTGCAACCTCTGCCTGATGAATTAAGGCCTCTGCCACTCCTCTGTGACATCCTGACACTTCTCTGCCTGACATACTTAGTGCATATATGAGGGGAGTACAATAAGCTCTACTACACTTAAAACAGTATTTGTGTAAAACAGCAACCGGTGTGTACTTTTGCCTGGCATTTAACAGGAGACTTTAACAAGAACAAAATAGTACACCACTTAGATGTACGTATGTGGTATGCACTTATGAGGGGAGAAAAATGTGGTACAATTCGCTTAAAAAAAGTATTTGTGTACAACACCAGCCAGTGAGTACTTTTGCCTGGCCTTTCACAGTATCTAGGTCCTTGAGACTTTAACAGGAACAAAATAGTACACCACTTAGATGTACATATGTGGTATGCACTTATGAGGGGAGAAAAATGCGCTACAGTACACTTAAAAAAGTATTTGTGTACAACACCAGCCAGTCAGTACTTTTGCTGGGAATTTCACAGTATCTAGACCCTTGAGACCTTAACAGGTACAAAATAGTACACCACTTAGATGTAAGTATGTGGTATGCACTTATGAGGGGAGAAAAATGCACTGCAGTATGCTTAAAAAAGTATTTGTGCACAACACCAGCAGTACACACCAGTGCTGCAGCACACAGTCGCTATGTACTACACCCAAAATTGCACTTTCTCTCTCAATCTCACTTCCCCATCAGTGCTTCTAGGCGGGATTTATACTTGAGGTGAATCGCTGCTGTTCTGTGTAACACACTGCTCTCTGTCCCTCTCTGTAATAGAATGCTGTAGACAGTGAGTGGGAGGTGAATCGCTGCAGTAAGAATGCTTTTCTGTGAAACACACTGCTCCCTGTCCCTCTCTCTGTGCAACAGAATACTGACTTGACTGGGAGGTGAATCGCTGCTGTATAACAGCTTTTATGTGCAAAACACATCGCTGTCTGTCCCTACCTCTCTCTGAAGTGAAAGGCTGAAGTGATTATATAGGGCTGTGACATCACAGGGATGACTGGCTGCTGATAGGCTGCATGTGATTCAGGGTTATCCCATCTACCCTTGTTCCCGCTTTCCCCGAACTCCTTGCCCCATGTCCTCACATGTGGATCCACCATTTTAGATGCCATGGAGCCTGGACCGCACTAACTGGAGTTTAATTAAGGGATTTGTGCAATAGAATTGCAGCAATATTTGCATTAGTTGCAAATTGAATTTTTCCTGAAATTCGTAACGAATTTGGATTTGTCAGATTCGATTCGCTCATCCTTAATCCCTAGTGAGACCCATCACTCATCAGGATCACTCATCCTTAATCCCTGGTGAGACCCATCAGAGACAGGTGCTATGGTGCACAGTTATAAGCAGTGGGGATAAGGGGCTCCCGGGGAGGGATTTCCAGTACCAAATAAAAAATAAAAAAAAGGACCTTTGAGCACAGTGCTAAACTATAGTCATTTTTCTTAAAAGTGCCCGCAACATTGTGGATACACTTCAATCAGGGTACTATCATCTGCCACATAATGGTATACCATGCAAGTTCAAATGGAGTGGAGACATCAAGTGCTGAAGTTTGTGGTCCATAATTGTCACATATGCTCGGTTGCATTGCTCATTAAAAAGTTTGGAAATCATCTAATGGGCACAAAACCTCTTACTTCAAAATCTTGTTGAAAGCCTTCCTAGAAAATGTACATTATTCTGGGGGTAGCCATTTTGCTTGAGCTTTCTGCACATCATTTAGAGATAAATTTTACAGTAGCCTTATCAACATAGGAAACAATAGATTGAAGGGGGTTCTATTGACTACTATGGGAGTTTACTAGCTCAAGCAGAAGTCATTCCTGTAAATAATAATCTTTTAGGCTCCGTCATGGCCCAGCAAATCAGAAGATGTCCATGGCTGTATTTGAATTAACTCTGCAGCTGAAGATTCAGCTTTATGTTCCTCATCCTCAACCAGGATCAGTATTAATCACATTACTGACTGATCTGTGTCCCAAGTATGTTCGAGAAGGAGGTTGAGAAGCCTGTTCTAAATCAATAGGTTCACATCCTAGCCAAAGTGGCACAACATTGGCATCATATTTTTCTTATGATGGAACCAGAGCTTGTTTGCTAATAGTACACACACACACACACACACACACACACACACACACACACATACTTCCTTTCCCTTACTTGTCTGGTCAATCACAGCATAACACAACATCTAGTCTTTATTGCTAAGCCATGAGATAGTGCTAGTGAAAGTGCACTGGAGTGAACAGGATGGCACTGTGCTGGGGGATGATTAAAAAAAAAATACCATAGATGGGTGGTGTGGGAGAGGGGGAGTGCTTACTAATGCAATGGCTTAACAAGGTGCTAGGTGAGCAGAAATGAAAGAAACAGTTACATTAAGCACTGTTTTTGCTAAGATGAGATTATACTTTGTTTAAAAAAATGAAGTTTTCTATGTTTTATTTGTGCTTAAAACAGCTCATACACAGACTTTGGGCCAAAGTCCATTACAGGCAGTGCCGCCTGGAGTGCTGAAGGGGGGGGGGGGGGGGGTGTCCAACCAACAGCATATGGCAGTTATGTGTGAGAGGAGCTATGATTGGATGAGGCTGGACACCCCCCCCCTTCCCCTCAGCACTCCAGGCGGCACTTCCTGTGTTTGGACTTTGGTCCAAAGTCTGTGTATGAGTTGGGGGAAAATGTGCTCTTGAGCTTTTTTAAGCACAAATAAAACATAGAAGACTTCATTTTTTTAAACAAAGTATATTAGAAATATTTTTCATTTACCATAGGAGTGCAGTAGCAAAAATTTGTTTTAATGAGAGTGACCCTTTAAGAGAGATCTAAGAGATACAATAGAGTACACATTCAGCTGCAGGTGCTGGAAGGTGCACAAGAACTTTACTAGGCTTCAAGGAGACACTGTGTGTGGCAATGTTATTTCTTTGTGAAAGTTTGTTAGAACACAATTTAGGACCCAAAGTATTTTTTGTTCTATTATGAGGTATGGCATTGACGACTTTGTGCTATGTGAAGGTTTCTTACCTGGGGAATAGAAGAATCAGTCAATATAAGTGGCAAAATAAGTGAAGTGAAGCAAAGTAAAGAATATTCCTTAAGGAGAGGAAACAGTCGTATTCAAAGACAGACATCTAAAATTTAAATTCTTATTTCTACATAACAACAGCCTTATGTTACCACTACACATGGTTCCACACTTCCCTTGTTTAAAATAAATAAAAATGAATAAGAAGCAAAAGTATATTTTTATATCTACTTGAGATTTGGATATACTGTACACAACATCATTCCAGACCTAGAAGCACCACCAATAATGTGTTTATTGATTGTTACAAAATGCATTAAATATTAGTGAGTAAAACTAATATTTGTTAATAATTTATTGTACATTTGGTAATGCCATCAAAGGTCATACAGGCAGCTATAGTTAATGGAGCAGTGATGAAAAGGTAACAAGGGCAAGCATAGGGGTGGGGGCTCTGTGTGAGAAAGAAGGGGCCTGAACAGCAGTCTATATGGAAGGGGGCACTCTGTGTGAGAGAGAGGGACCATGAGTTGCAATCTGTGTGAAGGGTCATGGGGGCACTAAACTGGGTGGTCTCCTTTTATGTGGCTACCAACCACAAAAGTCCCATTCCTTTTACTTTCTCCCTTATTTTTTTCTATTTTATTTTAATCTGGTATGTGCAATAAAATTTACCTGTTAACATCACTCCCTACTCAGGTTTGATTTCTTTCGCACCACAAGCCGAACGGCCAGTCCGAGGAGAGCGCCGGCACCGATGATTTCCACTGCGATGCAGATCACAGACTTCCACATTTCCAAGACCGCCTAGGATCATTCCAAGACGGGGAAGATGTCTCGGCAGCACTCCTGAGCTTTGCTCCACGGTGAAAACCACATACGCTATGCGATGTTGTGCCCTCAGCACAACACCGAGAGGTGAGCAGGAATTTGTCTCCCTTCACACCACACCTACGGTAGCTCAGAGTAACGGCAGATTGTTGCGCCCTCTCTGTTTCATTTTCTTTATAGCTACTACACACTAAGAGGGTGATATACTAAGACTAGCGTTTCACATGCCAGTCTTAGTAAAGTCCTGCTATGGCCTCTTAATAAATTAGATGTTGCTGCACTTGTCCCTCATAGCAAATGCTAAAATCTACACAAGCTCTGAGCTTTTACACCAGGCCAAGCTCACTTTTTAAAAACAGGTGCAGCTTGTGTAAAAGGGCAAAAATTCAAAATTTTTACGAAAACAAGGACTTTTTCTATGCTTCAAAAGCAGCAGTACAGGCTTCATATATCACCCTTTAAATGGTTTATTTCTGATACTCCATTGGAGATCACATAAATTTAGAGGTGTTATTATAACATTCGTTGTACATAAAAAAAATTTGTCACATAAACACATGAAAAAAAAGAAGCAAAAATGTAAAAAAAGAGGGGAGTAAAAATCTATTTGAATAAGCTCATGCTTTGTCTGTGTCCCCTATATCATCCACTCCAAAATCATGTCAATGACTTCCTAAGGTGTAGTTCATATAGAAATAAATGAATAAATAAATAAAAATAAAGAAATAACTGACAATAAAAATATATTAAAAATGTATTACCACACAAATTGGAAGTAAAAAACAGGCAAAGTTGGTCTTGGGGGCTCTGCTCAGTATTGACACAAATGCAACATATATTTTATTAAAGGAAATCTGTCACCAGTGTCACCTGCACTAACCTGTCAGTACCGACAGGTAGTGCAGGTGACACTGATGACAACAGTACTCACCTTGTCCCGGTCCGTGGTGGGGATCTCTTGTAATCTTCTCCGGTATCTTCGCTCCGGGCACTGGCTTGGGGCATGGGCGGAGCTTAATGACATAACCGCTGCTGCCCGGAACCCTGCAGAAAGCAGGGGCATGGGTGAAGCTTAGTGACGTCACCGCTGCTGCTCTCTGCTGGGTCCCGGGTCCTGGGAACAGCAACAGTTACATCATTAAGCTCCACCCATGCCCCAAGCCAGTACCCGGAGTGAAGATACTGGAGAAAATTACAGGAAATCCCCGCCACGGACTGGGACAAGGTGAGTACCGTTGTCATCAGTGTCACCTGCACTACCTGTCGGTACTTAAAAGAAATCTGTCACCAGAGTCACCTGCACTGACCTGTCGGTACCGACAGGTCAGTGCAGGTGACTCTGGTGACAGATTTCTTTTAAGTTAAACTAGGGCAACGCGTTTCAGCACTGGCTCATCCCTTCTTCAGGTCAGCCTGAATTATTATGTGGGAAGGTCCTCTGTTCTTGGTCTTGTTTATAACTTTTTTCACATACTTGCAGAATGAATAATGCCACAACATCACCTGTCATCCGTCTGGAATTGTGTTAAATTTCAATGCTTAGTATAGTGCGACAGATAGCAATGGAGGACATCAAATTGTGTAACTTTGATGGATTCATCTACTTTTTCATGATATGTCTGGTTTCAATACATCAAGCTTGTACGCCATAGGCCAAAGAAGCTTTGGCACAGTCCAGACGGATGCCAGGTGGTGTTGTGGCATTATTCATTCTGCAAATACGTGAAGAAGTCATGTAAATAAGACCAAGAACAGATGCCCTTTCCACATAATAATTCTGGTGGACCTGAAAAGGGCATGAGCCAGTGAAGAAACACGTTGTCCTATTTTTACTTAATAAAATATATGTTGTCCTGTTCCTTACCAGCGGTCTCGCTTGGGTCACTACTGAGCAGCGCACCCAAAACCAACTTCACCTGTTTTCTACTTTCCATGTTGCCCATCCGCTCCTCTAGGACTCCTGCTAATGGGAATGGTATTCCTGCTGTGGAAAAAGGGCAGGAATTCAGTGCCCACAAGTTCCTGCAGGACATGAGCCCTGGTTGTGCCTATTATAATTGCAACTCCATAAGGCCAGTATATCACTGTGGTGTGGTGGAGGGACACACCAACTCATATACCACACAAGGGAGCCCACCCTATTTTTAATTTATTCCTCCATTGTTCTACAACCACACAAGAGAAATGGCATCCTATAGAAATACCTGTTTTAGAACTGAACTGTCCATTAAAATTTACACAAAACCCAGATTTTCATATTATGTGGACGCAGCATATTCAGAGTGTAAATCCACTTGGCTTCCTTCTAAGCCTAGATCAATTTCCTGAATCTTAAGTAACATCACAATTGTAATAGTGGTGAGCTAATATTTTAATTTGCGCAGTTTCTTTCTCCTCTGCAAAGATTCCAAAAAAATCCACTGTGGGGTTTCTTCTCAGTTCCCTTGAGATAAGACTAATGTATTTCAGGCTGCAGGGGCATGTGGCACAGCATATAACTCCAGTATTACTACATGTAATTAGATGTGTAATCTTATATTCTTTGTTATTGGACTAAAATACACTTTCTTCCACCTTGATATTATTACAAGCTACGCAGCTTTACCATGGTCTACAGACTGATTTGAAACCTTTCTAGTTCCAATACTTACAAAGTGACTTTATACTAATATGTTTGGTAGATTCTTTTGGCTGTTGATATGTGATGGCTGGAGACATCGTGCGCCAGAGGGAAATTGATGCTAGAACTGATCCCATTTATTTGAATGGGACAGTTTACATACATCTGGTGCCTTAGTTTGGACCCGAATAGTTAGATTCACAAAGATTTAGGCTGGGACATATGTAACCCTAGCCAAAGCATGCACTGTTTTGTTATTGCACCCCACTCCATTTAAATAATATATATGTTTATACCCAGAATAGCCCTTTATGCCAGTGACTGCTCAGCTGCATTTTAAGATGGCCAGGGAGCAGATCAGATCACCTTCCTAGGCACATACTGGATTTAGATGCTCCAGCAACCATGTTTGTAAGCATTATGGTCCATATATTTGTCCCAGCTCACTTTTCATAATTTCCTATGATTTGCTTTTGTGTGAAATCTATGCCAGATATGAGTTGTCACAGATTTCAGCTAAAACTTAGGCCCTATTCACACAGCAGAATTTTTGCAGAATTTCGGACGGACATTCTGTGGGCAGCAGATGCCAACTCATCGCTGTGGTCTCCTCAGACGGCAATGCATTTTCAAGCGGGTTCTGCAGAAAAGATCAGGGAATTTGAATTTCCCCACCAGATGTTTCCTGTGCAGAAATTCTTCCATTGAAAACAATGGGAGTATGGTGCAGCAGAATTTCTAAGATGAATTTTTCCACTGGATTCTACTCAGGAAATCTGCTGAGGCCTTACATCTGTTTGCAGACACACACTTCAGTAAATCTGATGGGTGCAGGTGGTCACATGTGTACACATGTGTATGGTATACAGGGGGGCATAGTGTACCCGTGTATACTATACAGGAGCCGAGAATCCCGTCACCAGATTGACAGGACTCCCTGCTCCTATAGCCCTTTTTGGCGGTATACAAAATATACAGCTATCTATAGATATCTGTATATGGTGTATTCAGAAGACGAGGTCCACTTACCTCCCTCGCTCCCTGTCGGGTCTGTGTAGCTCTATCCCCTAGTGATTACATAAATAGGGGCGGAGCTACAGATGGGAGCCTGGCTGGCAATGGTGTGAGGCTCTGTTCACATTGCCCGTTTGTATAATGTGAACAGACCCTTCTGGCGGTGTCCTCCCAGACAGGTAGATTCCAGCTGTTGCTAAACTACAACTCCCGGCAAAGGCTGTCTGAGCATGCTGGGAGTTGTAGTTTTGCAACAATTGTAGGCTCTCTGTTTGGGAAGACATTGCATTATGGGCGCTCTCCCCAGCGGAGAGCGCCAAAAATGTCCTAACTAATCTTTTGTGTTTCTTTTTTCTTCCTGTTTCAGATCCGTGTATGCAGAGGATTACGGCGGATTTGGATGAACTGGATTTTTTTCCTTTTACTAAAATGGTTAGCGAGGGCTGTGGGGGAGTGTTTTTTAAAATAAAATAATTTTTCCAATATGTCATGTTTTTTTTTAAAATTGAATTTTCAGGCTTAGTAGTAGAAGCTGTCTAATAGACGGAATCCATTACTAAGCCGGGGCTTAGCGTTAGCCACAAAAACAGCTAGCACTAACCCTCAATTTTTACCTCAGTACCCACCGCCACAGGGGTGTCTGGAAGAGCCGGTACCAACAGGCCCGGAGCAACAAAAATGGCCCTCCTGGGCCTAGGCGGCAACAGGCTGGCATTATTTAGGCTGGGGAGGGCCAGTAACAATGGTCCTCGCTCACCCTGGTAACATCAGGCTGTTGCTTGGTTGGTATCTGGCTGAGAATAAAAATACGGGGAACCCTATGCATTTTTTAAAAAGAAATAAATAAAAATTAAAAAACGCATAGGGTTCCCCGTATTTTTATTCTCAGCCAGATACCAACGAAGCAGCAACAGCCTGACATTACCAGGGTGGGAAGGAGCATTGTTACTGGCCCTCCCCAGCCTATATAATGCCAACCTGTTACTGCCTAGGCCCAGGAGCGCCATTTTTTAGCACCCCTGCGGCGGTGGGTACCGGGGTAATAAGTGAGGGTTAGCGCTAGCGGTTTTTGGGGCTAATGCTAAGCCCCGGCTTAGTAATGGATTCCGTCTATTAGACAGCTTCCAATACTAAGCCTGAAAATTAAATTTAAAAAAAAAACATGACACATTGGAATTTTTTTTATAAAACACTCCCCCACAGCCCTCGTTAACCATTTTATTAAAAGGAAAAAAATCCAGTTCAAACGCAGTAGTCCTCGAATCTGGTATAAGCCTCTGCATACACGGATGTGAAATGAGAAGGAAAAAAAATTGGTTAGTACATTTTTGGTGCTCTCCGCTGGAAAGAGCACCCATAATGCAAACAAACAGGGAGCATCCAATTGTTGCAAAACTACAGCTTCCAGCGATCTGTCAATTAGTACAGGTACTACTACTCCCATCATGGAACAGTGTGTTCCATGCTGGGAGTAGTAGTACTACCTAAAAGATAAAAAAAAATGTAAAAAACACACACACTACATTTTTGTTATTGTCTGCTACATTTTTAATGCCCTATCTGCCCACATAAATTGATCCCTGTTTAAAAAATATTTATAAATTTTGTTATAAAAAAGATACATTTCATTAAATACAAGTTTCTTCCATCACTGCTGTATCTTTTTTTATAATTTTTTTAATGGTACCATATGAAATTTTACTAAAAAAGGTATCTCCATCACATTTTTGGATCGCTAAAGTCCAAAAAAGAATAAAAACCGCCTGCAAAAACGCCAAAATTAAAACCCACATGGTGTTTCTTCGTTTTTTTCACTCCCATGGACTTCTATGGGAAGAAAACGCCAAGATTTTCCCCCAAAAAACTCCAAAGTCTCAACAAGAGGTCATTTTTGAAAAACTGCCAAGGAGCCAAAAATAGCAGAAAAACGGCAAAAAGATAATAAAAAAAACCCACCAAACTAAAAAACACCAAGTGGATATAGCATTTTGCAGTTCCCTATTGACTTGCAGCTAACATCTGGCCGCAGCGTTTTTTCACAAAAAAGTGGAAAAACAAAACAAAACAAAAAGTGGAAACCTAGCCTTAGTCCCAACCACTTTATGCCAAATTCTGCCCATGTGGTGAGCGCAGCCTAAAAGGGGTACTCCAGTGGAAAACATTTTTTTGAAATCAACTGGTGCCACAAAGTTAAACAGATTGGTAAATTACTTCTATTTAAAAATCTTAATCCTTCCAGTACTTATCAGCTGCTTATACTACAAAGCAAGTTGAGTTGTTCTTTTCTATCTGATCACCGTGCTCTCTGCTGACATCTCTGTCCATGTCAGGAAATGTCCAGAGTACAAGCAAATCCCCATAGCAAACCTATCCTGCTCTGGACAGTTCCTGATACAGACAGAGGTGTCAGCAGAGAGCACTGTGGTCAGAAAAGAACTCCAGAAAGAAATACAACTTTCTCTGGGGCATACAGTAGCTGATTCCTTGAGTACTGGAAGGATTAAAATTTTTTAAATAGAAGTAATATACAAATATGTTTAACTTTGTGGCACCAGTTGATTTTGAAAAATTTGTTTTCCACCGGAGTTCCCCTTTAAGTTGTAATGAGTTGTCCAGTTGTGCATTTTAATCAACTGATGCCAGAAAGTTAACCAGATTTGTAAATTATTCTATTTAAAAATCTTAATCCTTCCAGTACTTATCAGCTGCTGTATGCTCCACAGGAAGTTCTTTTCTTTTTGAATTTCCTTTATGTTTGACCACAGTGCTCTCTGCTGACACCTCTGTCCATGTCAGGAACTGTCCAGAGCAGGAGAGGTTTGCTTTGGAGATTTGCTTGTACTCTGGACAGTTCCTGATATGGACAGAGGTGTCAGCAGAGAGCACTGTGGCCAGACAGAAAGGAAATTCAAAAAGAAAAGTAGTATACAGCAGCTGATAAGTACTGGAAGGGGTAAGATTTTTAAATAGAAGTAATTTACAAATCTGTTTAACTGGCATCAATTGATTTAAAAAAAAATGTTTTCCAGTGGAGTATCCCTTTAAGATCAGAAAGGATCTGTTTCTGTTTCAGATTTACTCCTGCTAAATGGAAGATTTTTGCCTGTAGCAACCAATCAGATTCCAGCTGTAATTTTTAAAAGGTTTGAAATAAAAGCTGTAATCTGGTTGTTTGCTGTTGGCAAGTGTTGTATATATTTTTTTGGAAAGTCAGGATACAGCAAATAGTTTCTTATGAAAATATGGCAAAATCCACAGTTTTACTGAAATTTCCATCATGCCTATGAAAATACTTGCAAATGCATATGTCAAGAAGCTGCCACTTTGTTTTCTATCTTAGTGAATAGCCAAACATGCCTTTAGAGTATTGTTTAATTGGCATCTTTTGTTCACTGCATTGTTCTTTTTACTATGTAGTTCAAAAAGTCCTGTAGAGGTGTCCTGTGTCCGGTGCAGTGAGTCTTCTGGTCACAACCATTTAACTCTTAGATGCTGCAGTCAATAGCAACAGCAACACCTAAGTGGTTTACAGAGGTTCTCATTTATTCCATTGGTGCCACTCTAACAAGATGGCAAAGTACTCATGAGTTGCCATGGCAGCCAGGGGCCTTATACAGAAATGTTTTAAGGTCCAAAAGTCTACCTGTCAGTGTAAACAGACAGGTACAATATATTGCAATACAACTTTGCAGTATTATATAAAAAGTAACAAACCAAACGATACAATTATAGCAGCATTTATCCTACACAGTGAACTTTGTAAAATAAAATATGCCAGCATTGTTGGCGGATTTTTTGGTTCATCTTGCATCCCTCAATAAACATTACAAGCTGTTTTGCTAAAATAAGGCCTAATATACATTCGCAAGAGTATTACCCATTGTGGGAAATCTGCTGTTGAGTTACACCACCATTCACTTTAATGGGTCCGCCAAAAATCTGCAATAGTGGTAGATTTACTGATTTCCAGCAGACCCATTGTAGTGAATTGTAATGTAACTCGCAGCAGATTTCTTGCAGCGGGTTACTCGAGTTTGTAAGTACCTTTACAATGAAAAAAAATATGTTTGTTAGGGATTTTTGCAACGTGGCAAAACAAATGTGTTTATTGTGCAAAAGTAGTAAAACATAAATTAACAGAAGTTACATCACATGGAACATCATTTTAACAGTCAAAAATACAATGGTGGAATTGTGTGGATTTTTTGGGGCTTTTTTTTTATCCTCTCCAAAAAATGTTTATAAATGTAAATAAAAAAAAAAAGATGTACCGCTAAATGGTTCCATTATGCCACTAAGGTATCGCTCTTGCAATGCAACAATGACTAAGGTCAGTTATTCTGGACAGTAATGACATATAAGGATAAAGGGGGGAAAACACAGTTAAAATCAGGGAAACAGAGATACAAACATAAAGGAGGGTCAAGTCTTGTTACATTAGTCAAATGGTTAAAGTTCTTGGACAAATCTAGGTTTACTCCTTGGTGTGCAGAGGAACTGACATATTGGCCCTTGATAACAGGGGTCACAAGACCGGTAGCATCAGCTTTATCATTATTAATGGCCACTTTGACAGGTTACTTTGTTAAATTTCATCAATCAAAATTAATTTGCTTTGTTCATCCACGGTTTCCAAATTATCAGTTCTATAGGATAGGTCGCACATGTCAAAGTAATGTCCACATGAATGTCAGGACTGGTGATGGAAAGATCTGGGGAAACATGGAAAAATAGGGGGGGGGGACTGTTTTCCAAAACCATTTTTTATTATTTTATTATTATTATTATTATTATTACTTTTTAATGGAGTATGGAATATGTTCTTGAAGGAGTGCAGAAAGTAAGATAAAGCTTTTTTTGTTTTATTGGGCAGCCTGTAATAGTGAAATAAAAAATTTCACCGGCCAACCCCTTTATTGTTCTTCCCCATCACAGATAATGTTTGCCCACAAGTCTGGCTGACGAGTAAACAGTTCTTTTTTTATATTTTACATCTCTAGTCTGGACCAAGGATTTTCCAGCAGAACGTTGCTCACATTGTCTTCTTTGGCTTGCATCCTGGTGCCATCTGTTCCTCAGGAAAGCAATGCTTGCACACCCAGCTATTCACATAAAGAAAAAGACAATGAGGGACATTTATCAAGGTATTTAGAGCTTTTTTTTTTGTCTACTCTGGGCACACAAAAAGTCGCACGTGCGCCTAAGCACTGTTTTGTCTGACTTTTATGAGTAAGCAAAAAGTAACAAACAGCCTTACCTAAGCAAATTTCAGTTTTCACTTTGCACTGGTCACTTGATGTGCAAAAGTCGCACATAGGCAAAAAAAAAGTTGCAAACCCCTTACAAGAAGTCGCAAGTCTGATCCATCTCTGACCTGGAGCACAAAACTCCCGTAAGGCTAGGTTTCCACTTGGAAAACAAAAAGTTAGCATTTAGTAATTATAAAACAACCCAGAGCGATGAAGATAGGGAAATCTACAAGATTAGCCAGAAAGAGGCCAAGCAAGTTATAAGAACTTCTAAAGCGCAGGCAGAAGAAAAACTAGCTCAGTCTGTGAAAAAAGGGGATAAGCCTTTCTTCAGATATATAAATGAAAAAAGGAAATTAAAACAAGGAATAACTAAATTAAAAACAAAGAAAGGAAGGTATGTAGAAGAGAATAAGGGGCTAGCCGACTGCCTTAATGAATACTTCTGTTCAGTTTTTACAGAAGAAAAAGAAGGAAAAGGACCTCTATTAGGGAGGAAGACTAACGATTTTTTTGATGCATGTGTCTTTACAGAGGAAGCGGTTCTACGTTTGCTATCTAAAGTGAAGACAAATAAGTCACAGGGACCTGATGGGATACACCCAAAATTATTAAAAGAGCTTAATTGGTGAGCAAGCAAAACCGTTAACAGATTTATTTAACCAGTAACAGGAGTCGTCCCGGAAGATTGGAAATTAGCAAATGTTGTGCCCATTCACAAGAAAGGTAGTAGGGAGGAATCAAGCAAGTATAGGCCAGTAAGTCTGACATTAATAGTGGGGAAATTAATGGAAACCCTACTAAAGGATAGGATTGTGGAACATCTAAAATCCCATGGATTGCAAGATGAAAAATAACATGGGTTTACTTCAGGGAGATCATGTCAAACAAATCTTATTGATTTTTTTGACTGGGTGACTAAAATAATAGATGGCGGAGGGGCAGTAGACATCGCATATCTAGATTTTAGTAAGGCTTTTTACACTGTCCCACATAGAAGACATATCAATAAACTACAGTCATTGAGCTTGGACTCCCATATTGTTGAATGGATTAGGCAGTGGCAGAGTGACAGACAACAGAGGGTTGTAGTCAAAGGAGTATATTCAGAGCAAGGTCTTGTTACCAGTGGGATACCTCAGGGATCTATACTGGGACCAATATTGTTTAATATCTTCATCAGTGATATTGTAAAAGGTCTAGATGGTAAGGTCTTTTTGCTGATGACACAAAGATATGTAACAGAGTTGATGTTCCTGGAGGGATATGCCAAATTGAAAAGGATTTAGGCAAACTAGAAGAATGGTCAGAATTCTGGCAACTGAAATTTAATGTGGATAAATGCAAGATAATGCACCTGGGGCATAAAAACCCCCAGGCAGAATATAGATTATTTGACACAGTCCTGACCTCAGTATCTGAGGAAAGGGATCTGAGGGTCGGTGATTGGACCGGGATGATTGCTGATATCTATCAGGCATGCTGGAAAGTGCGGCGGTGGAGGAAGCTGCAGTGGCCGTAAAAAAGTAGCAAAAAGGCTGTCTCGGAATGCTGGGAGTTGTAGTTTTGCAACAACGGGAGGGTGGTCTCCAAACTGTAGCCCTCCAGATGTTGAAAAACTACCATTCCCAGCATGCCCAGACAGTCAGTGCATGCTGAAAGTTGTAGTTTTGCAACAATTGGAGGACTACAGTTTGGAGACCATTACTTAGCGATCTCCTAACTGTTCTTTCCCCGTTGTTGCATAACTACAACTCCTAGCATACCTTTTGGCTGTCAGTGCATGCTGGGAGTTGTAGTTTTGCAACAGCTGTAGGCACACTGGTTGGGAAACAATGAGCTAGAGTCTGTTTCCTAACTCAGTGATTTCAACCTGTGTGCCTCCAGCTGTTGCAAAACTACAACTCCCAGAGTGCACTGACAGACCGTACATGCTGGGAGTTGTAGTTTTGCAACAGCTGGAGGCACACGGGTTGGAATCACTGAGCTAGAGTCTGTTTCCTAACTCAGTGGTTTCCCACCAGTGTGCCTACAGCTGTTGCAAAACTACAACTCCCAGCATGTACGGTGTGTAAGTGCATGCTGTGAGTTGTAGTTTTGCAACAGCTGAAGGTTTGGGGCACCCTCCCCCTCCATGTGAATGTACAGGATACATTCACAGGGGCGGGTTTACAGTGGGTTTCCTTCTACAAGTTTGAGATGCGTCAAATTTTCCAAGGCAGCTCAAACTCCCAGTGGAAAACTCACTACTGTGAACCCCCGCCAGTGCGAATATACCCTAAAAACACTACACTACTCTACCACATAATAAAAAGTAAAAGACTACATCTATATATATATATATATATATATATATATATATATACCCCTATTGTAGTTCACCCGCAGAGCACTTTACATCCACATATGGGGTATTTACCTACTCAGAAGAAATGGGGTTACAAAGTTTTGGGGGCTTTTTATCCTAGTACCCCTTGTGAAAATGAAAAATTTGGGGTTACACCAGCATTTTATAGAATTTTTTTTTTTTTTTTTACGTCCCAATTTAACCCCTTAACCCCTTAAGGACTCAGCCCATTTTGGCCTTAACCTCTTAAGGACCCAGGACGTACGGGGACGTCCCCGCACCCTGGGCCTTAAGGACCCAGGACGTCCCCGTACGTCCTGGCGTTTTCCGGTCTCTGCCGCTCGCCGGGCAGAGATCGGAACTGGATGCCTGCTGAAATCCTTCAGCAGGCATCCAGGGCAAACGCCGAGGGGGGCCATGTAGGCCCCCCATGTCGGCGATCGCCGCAAATCGCAAGGGAAATCGCCCTTGCGATCTGCGGCGATACCGGGCTGATCGGGTCTCTGGGACCCGACCGCCCGGTAATTTCGCATGATCCCGGCTGTCACAGACAGCCAGGACCATGCTGGAGTATAGGAGCGAGGTGGCAAACCTGCCACCTCCTCCTATACCCTGCGATCTGTCGGTTAGTTAACCGACCAATCGCAGGAGGGGGGGCGGTTACTTCCTCCCGTCCTGCCCGGCCCCTGAAAGTCCGGAGAGGACGGGAGGAAGACCGGAGGACGCGACGGGGGACGGGGGAGTGCTGGGGACCGGCCCCGGTACTTACCTCGTCCCTGAAGACCCGGATCCCGGCGAGGAAGATGGCGGCGGCGGCGACAGGTGAGTAGATCTTCAGCCGCGGTCGGGCCCTTTACAGCAATGCACGTCGCCGTAAAGCGACATGCATTGCTGTAATAGGACCCTGTAAACTACAACTCCCAGCATGCCCAGACAGCCCTTGGCGTCTGGGCATGCTGGGAGTTGCAGTTTTGCAACATCTGGAGGTCCACAGTTTGGAGACCACTGTGCCCTTCCAGATGTTGCAAAACTACACATCCTCAGCATGCCCTTACTGTCCAGGCATGCTGGGAGTTGTAGTTCTGTAAAATCTGGCCATTCAGATGTTGCAGAGCTACAACTCCCAGCATGCCTGGACAGTTGGCATACTGGGGGTTGTAGTTTTGCAACATCTGGAAGGGCACGGATTGGGAACCACTGTATTAGTGGTCTGCAAACTAGTCCTCCAGATGTTGCAAAACTACAACTCCAAGCATGCTGGGAGTTGTAGTTCGGCAACATCTGGCTCTAAAGATGTTGCCGAACAACTACTACTCCCAGCATGCCTGAGAATGTTTGGGAGTTGTGGTTTTGCAACAGCTGGAGGCACACTGGTTGGGAAACATTGTTTCCTAACTCAGTGTTTCCCAACCCGTGTGCCTCCAGCTGTTGCAAAACCACAACTCCCAAACATTCTCAGGCATGCTGGGAGTAGTAGTTTTGCAACAGCTGGAGGTCCCCCCCCCCCTGTGAATGTACAGGGTACATTCACATGGGCAGGGGGCTTACAGTGAGTATCGGGCTGCAAGTTTGCAATGCAGCAAATTTTGCGCGGCAGCTCAAACTCGCTGTAACCCCCCGCCCGTGTGACTGTACCCTAAAAACACTACACTACACTACCACATAATAAAATAAAAAGTAAAAAACACTACATATACACATACCCCTACACAGCCCCCCCCCCCTCCCTCCCCAATAAAAATGAAAAACGCCTGGTACGCCACTCTTTCCAAAATGGAGCCTCCAGCTGTTGCAAAACAACAACTCCCAGTATTGCCGGACAGCCGTTGACTGTCCAGGCATGCTGGGAGTTTTGCAACAGCTGGAGGCACCCTGTTTGGGAATCACTGGCGTAGAATACCCCTATGTCCACCCCAATGCAAATCCCTAATTCAGGCCTCAAATGCACATGGCGCTCTCACTTTGGAGCCCTGTCGTATTTCAAGGCAACAGAAAAGGGTCACATATGGGGTATCGCTGTACTCGGGAGAAATTGACTAACAAATCTTGGGGGTCTTTTTCTCCTTTCACCCCTTATGAAAAGGTGAAGTTGGGGTCTACACCAGCATGTTAGTGTAAAAAAAATAAACTTTTTACACTAACATGCTGGTGTTGCCCTATACTTTTCATTTTGACAAGAGGTAAAGGGGAAAAAAGCCCCCCAAAATTTGTAACGCAATTTCTCCCGAGTACGGAGATACCCCATATGTAGGCATAAAGTGTTCTGGGGGCGCACAACAAGGCCCAGAAGGGAGAGTGCGCCATGTACATTTGAGGTGGTTTGCACAGGGGTGGCTGATTGTTACAGCGGTTTTGACAAACGCAAAAAAAACAAAACCCCACATGTGACCCCATTTCGGAAACTACACCCCTCACGGAATGTAATGAGGGGTGCAGTGAGAATTTACACCCCACTGGTGTCTGACAGATCTTTGGAAAAGTGGGCTGTGCAAATTAAAAATGTTGTACAGCCCACTGTTCCAAAGATATGACAGACACCAGTGGGGGGTAAATGCTCACTGTACGCCTTCTTACGTTCCTCAAGGGGTCTAGTTTCCAAAATGGTATGCCATGTGGGGGTTATTTTGCTGTCCTGGCACCATATGGGCTTCCTAAATGCGACATGACCACCGAGCAAAATTTGCTCTCAAAAAGCCAAATATGACTCCTTCTCTTCTGAGCATTGTAGTTCGCCCGTAGTGCACTTCAGGTCAACTTTTAGGGTACCTCCATACTCAGAAGAGATGTGGTTACAAATTTTGGGGGGTATTTTCTGCTATTAACCCTTGCAAAAATGTGAAATTTGGGGGGGAAACACACCTTTTAGTGATTTTTTTTAATTTTTTTTTTACGTATGCAAAAGTCGTGAAACCCCTGTGGGGTATTAAGGCTCACTTTATTTCTTGTTACGTTCCCCGAGGGGTCTAGTTTCCAAAATGGTATGCCATGTGGGGGATTTTTGCTGTCCTGGCACCATAGGGGCTTCCTAAATGCGACATGCCCCCGAGCAAAATTTGCTCTCAAAAAGCCAAATATGACTCCTTCTCTTCTGAGCATTGTAGTTCACCCATAGTACACCTCAGGTCAACTTATGGGGTACCTTCATACTCAGAAGAGATGGGGTTACAATGTTTGGGGGGTATTTTCTGCTATTAACCCTTGCAAAAATGTGAAATTTGGGGGGAAACACACATTTTAGTGAAATTTTATTTTTATTTTTTTACATATGCAAAAGTCGTGAAACACCTGTGGGGTATTACGGCTCACTTTATTCCTTGTTACATACCTCAAGGGGTCTAGTTTCCAAAATGGTATGCCATGTGGGGGATTTTTGCTGTTCTGGCACCATAGGGGCTTCCTAAATGCAACATGCCCCCCAAAAACCATTTAAAAAAAACGTACTCTCCAAAATCCCCTTGTTGCTCCTTCGCTTCTGAGCCCTCTACTGCGCCCGCCGAACACTTTACATAGACATATGAGGTATGTGCTTACTCGAGAGAAATTGGGCTACAAACATAAGTATACATTTTCTCCTTTTTCCCCTTGTAAAAATTCAAAAATTGGGTCTACAAGAACATGCGAGTGTAAAAAATGGAGATTGTGAATTTTCTCCTTCACTTTGCTGCTATTCCTGTGAAACACCTAAAGGGTTAAAACGCGGACTGAATGTCATTTTGAATACTTTGGGGGGTGCAGTTTTTATAATGGGGTCATTTGTGGGGTATTTCTAAAATGAAGACCCTTCAAATCCACTTCAAACCTGAACTGGTCCATGAAAAATTGTGAGTTTGGAAATTTTGTGAAAAATTGGAAAATTGCTGCTGAACTTTGAAGCCCTCTGGTGTCTTCCAAAAGTAAAAACTTGTCAATTTTATGATTCAAACATAAAGTAGACATATTGTATATGTGAATAAAAAAATAAATTATTTGGAATATCCATTTTCCTTACAAGCAGAGAGCTTCAAAGTTAGAAAAATGCAAAATTTTCAAATTTTTCATAAAATTTGGGGATTTTTCACCAAGAAAGGATGCAAGTTACCACAAAATTTTACCACTATGTTAAAGTAGAATATGTCACGAAAAAACAATCTCGGAATCAGAATGATAACTAAAAGCATTCCAGAGTTATTAATGTTTAAAGTGACAGTGGTCAGATGTGCAAAAAAAGGCCGGGTCCTGAGGTGTAAAATGGCTGGGTCCTTAAGGGGTTAAGGACTCAGACAATTTAATTTTTACGTTTTCATTTTTTCCTCCTCGCCTTCTAAAAATCATAACTCTTTTATATTTTCATCCACAGACTAGTATGAGGGCTTGTTTTTTGCGCGACCAGTTTTCCTTTGTAATGATATCACTCATTATATCATAAAATGTATGGCGCAACCAAAAAACACTATTTTTGTGGGGAAATTAAAACGAAAAACGCAATTTTGCTAATTTTGGAAGGTTTTGTTTTCACGCCGTACAATTTCTGGTAAAAATGACATGTGTTCTTTATTCTGAGGGTCAATACGATTAAAATGATACCCATTATTATATACTTTTATATTATTGTTGCGCTTAAAAAAAATCACAAACTTTTTAACCAAATTAGTACGTTTATAATCCCTTTATTTTGATGACCTATAACTTTTTTATTTTTCCGTATAAGCGGCAGTATGGGGGCTCATTTTTTGCGCCATGATCTGTACTTTTTTTTGATACCACATTTGTATATAAAAAACTTTTAATACATTTTTTATAATTTTTTTTTTAATAAAATGTATTAAAAAAGTAGGAATTTTGGACTTTTTTAATTTTTTTTCGTTCACGCCGTTCACCGTACGGGATCATTAACATTTTATTTTAATAGTTCGGACATTTACGCACGCGGCGATACCAAATATGTCTATAAAAAATGTTTTTTACGCTTTTTGGGGGTAAAATAGGAAAAAACGGACGTTTTACTTTTTTATTGGGGGAGGGGATTTTTCACTTTTTTTTTACTTTTACTTTTACATTTTTTTACATTTTTTTACACTTGAATAGTCCCCATAGGGGACTATTCATAGCAATGCCATGATTGCTAATACTGATCTGTTCTATGTATAGGACATAGAACAGATCAGTATTATCGGTCATCTCCTGCTCTGGTCTGCTCGATCACAGACCAGAGCAGGAGACGCCGGGAGCCGCACGGAGGAAGGTGAGGGGACCTCCGTGCAGCGTTATGAATGATCGGATCCCCGCAGCAGCGCTGCGGGCGATCCGATCGTTCATTTTAATCGCGAACTGCCGCAGATGCCGGGATCTGTATTGATCCCGGCACCTGAGGGGTTAATGGCGGACGCCCGCGAGATCGCGGGCGTCGGCCATTGCCGGCGGGTCCCTGGCTGCGATCAGCAGCCGGGATCAGCCGCGCATGACACGGGCATCGCTCCGATGCCCGCGGTTATGCTTAGGACGTAAATGTACGTCCTGGTGCGTTAAGTACCAACTCACCAGGACGTACATTTACGTCCTGCGTCCTTAAGGGGTTAAGGACGCAGGGTTTTTCCGTTTTTGCATATTCATTTTTTCCTCATCACCTTCTAAAAATCATAACGCTTTCAATTTTGCACATAAAATTCCATATGATGGCTTATTTTTTGCGCCACCAATTCTACTTTGCAGTGACATTAGTCATTTTACCAAAAATCCATGGCAAAACGGAAAAAAAATTCATTGTGCGATAAAATTTAAGAAAAAATTTAATTTTGTAACTTTTGGTGGCTTCCGTTTCTGCGCAGTACATTTTTCGATAAAAATGACACCTTATCTTTATTCTGTATGTCCATGCGGTTAAAATGATACCCTATTTATATAGGTTGGATATTGTCGTACTTCGGAAAAAAATCATAACTACATGCAGGAAAATGTATACGTTAAAAATTCTCATCTTCTAACCCCTATAACTTTTTAATTTTTCTGCGTACAGGCCGGTATTAGGGCAAATTTTTTGCGCCGTGTTCTGATGTTTGTATTTGTACTATTATTGTATTGATCAGACTTTTTGATTTTCATGATATAAAAAGTGACCAAAAATACCTTATGTTGGACTTTGGATTTTTTTGGCGCGCACGCAATTGACCGTGCGGTTTAATTAACAATATATTTTTATAGTTCGAACATTTCTGCACACGGCGATACCACATATGTTTATTTTTATTTACACAGTTTTTTTTATGGGAATAGGGGGGGGGGTGATTCAAACTTTTATTAGGGAAGGGGTTAAATGACCTTTGTTAACTTTTTTTTTCCACTTTTTTTTTTGCAGTGCTATAGCTCCCATAGGGGGCTATAACACTGCACACACTGATCTTTTACTCTGATCCCTGCAAAGCCATAGCTTTGCATGGATCAGCAAGATAGGGGCTCGATTGCTCAAGCCTGTAGCTCAGGCTTGGAGCAATCAAACGCCGATCGGACGCGACGGAGCAAGAGAAGGGGTCTCCGCTCGTGTCCTAGCTAATCGGGACATCCTACCTAATCCGGATCAGCCCAACTGTGCTGCCGGGAAGCGTTTACTTTCACTTTCAGATGCGGCGGTCAACTTTGATTGCTGCGTCTGAAGGGTTAAAAGTGCGTGGCACAACGATTGGTTGTTAGCCCAGGGTCCCGGCTATCATTAGCAGCTGGAACCGACCCGGTGTGATGCGGGGTCATGGTGTGACCCCGTTTTAAACACCGGGCGTAGGGCATACAGGTACGCCCTACATCCTTAACAGGTTAACGAAAGTTCGTCAATCACCTGTGGGGTGTTAAGGCTCACTGTACCCCTTGTTACATTCCTTGAGGGGTCTAGTCTCCAAAATAGTATGCCATGTGTGTTTTTTTTCTTACTGTTCTGGCATCATGGGGGCTTCCTAAATGCGACATGCCCCCCAAAAACAATTTCAGCAAAATTCACTCTTCAAAAGCCCAATGTGACTCCTTCCCTTCTGAGCCCTCTAATGCACCCACAGAGCACTTTGCATCCACATATGAGGTATTTCCTTACTCGAGAGAAATGGGGTTACAAATTTTGGGGGGCATTTCCTCCTATTACTCCTTGCGAAAATAAAAAGTTTCTGGTAACACCAGCATTTTTGTGTTAAAAATCAAATTTTTCATTTTCACGTCCAATTTTAAAGAAAGTTTGTCAATCACCTGTGGGCTGTTAAGGCTCACTATACCCCTTGTTACGTTCCTTAAGGGGTGTTGTTTCCAAAATAGTATGTAAATTTTTTTTTTTTACTGTTCTGGCATCATGGGGGCTTCCTAAATGGCACATGCCCCCCAAAAACCATTTCAGGAAAATTCGCTCTCCAAAATGCCATTGTCGCTCCTTCCCTTCTGAGCCCTCTACTGCACCCACAGAGCACTTTACATACACATATGAGGTATTTCCTTACTCGAAAAAAAATGCGTTACAAGTTTCGGGGGGTCTTTTTACCTTTTACCCCTTGTAAAAATAAAAAAAAATGGGGCTACAATAACAATTTAGTGTAAAAAATTGAGATTTTGATTTTTCTCCTCCATTTTGCTGCCATTCCTGTGAAACACCTAAAGGGTTAACAAACTTTTTGAAAGACAGTTTAAATATTTTGAGGGGTGCAGTTTTCATAATGGGGTCCATTATAGGTAGATTTCCATGGGGGGAGATTTATCAAAACCTGTGCAGAGGAAAACTTGCCCAGTTGCCCATAGCAACCAATCAGCTTGCTGCTTTCATTTTTATGAAGGCCTGTGAAAAATGAAAGAAGCAATCTGATTGGTTGCTATGGGCAACTGGGCAAGTTTTCCTCTGCACAGGTTTTGATAAATCTCCCCCATGGTTCTTATCCGCCGACACATTCTATGTTTCTAAATTTCTATGTTTACACCTAAACAAAAGGCCAGGATAAATACCAGAAAACTGCCACAGCTTTTTCCTGCTTTTTTGGCAGTTTTTCTGGTGTTTTTTCTGGCGTTTTTCCTGGTGTGTGGAAACAGCCAGTTTTGTCCCCTGTGGCAGTTTTTTCACTGTCTTCAGGGTACCACTCTGTGAGTTGGATGCTGAGCGCCCGGTCCACAGAGTGTAAGGAGGTGAGTAGTGATGTATAGCATCACTACTCACCTCCCCAGGCTCTATAGTATACTGGATTGCATAGTGTACCCATGTATACTATACAGGAGCCAGGAATCCCGTCACCAGACTGGCAGGACTCCCTGCTCCTATAGCCCCCTCCTAGAGTGCCAAAAATGTCTTAACCCCTTTTTTGTGTTTCTTTTTTCTTCTCGTTTCAAATCCATGTATGCAGAGGATTGTGGTGGATTCGGTGGATTACTGTGATGAACTAGATTTTTTTTCTTTTAATAAAATGGTTAACGAGGGCTGTGGGGGAGTGTTTTTTAAAATAAAATATTTTTTCCAAAGTGTCGTGTTTTTTTAAATTGAATTTTAAGGCTTAGTAGTGGAAGCCATCTTATTGACGGAATCCATTACTAAGCCAGGGCTTAGCATTAGCCCCAAAAGCAGCTAGCACTAACCTCCAATTATTACCCCGGTACCCACCACCACAGGGGTGCCAGGAAGAACTGGTACCAACAGGCCCAGAGCGTCAAAAATGGCGCTCCTGGACCTAGGTGGTAACAGGCTGGCGTTATTGAGGCTGGAGAGGGCCAGTAACAATGGTGCTTGCCCACTCTGGTAGCATCAGGCTGTTGCTGCTTGGTTAGTATCTGGCTGAGAATAAAAATACAGGGAGAACCCATTATGCACATAGATCAAAAACATCAGAATAATGTAAAATGTATAAAATTCACAGGGATTGAATGTGTTAAAAATAACCCATGAGGTGGAAATAGGAAAAAGGAACTGCTGCGCTGTGAAGCAAAATGTATCAGCAGACTCAATGCTACAGGTCAGCTAGATCTGAACGAACGCATGAGCTGAATGCTTTCCTTTAAGTCACAGGGAGTGAATTGTTTTTAACAGGTATTTAATGTATTATTTAACATGGTTTATATGTCATTGATTTCCATGGGAATGCACCTGTATATAAGACACTCACCTGTAGTGGGATGACATCACCGACGTGAAACGGCCGCCCACGTGGAACGTCCCTGCAAATGTGCTCTGTACAGCACACAAGGGTAACTCTACACCGTACAGCCTGAGATGTAACTATCATTCTCTGAATAAAGAAAGATCATCGAAAAAGCCGGGTTCTTCTCCCCAAATGTCCAAACTTACATACATACTTTATCTCTCTGCAAACAGTTCAATCTTGATTGTCATGCTGCACTGGGGGGGGGGGGCTAATTTCTTTCGTCAGGTCAGCTAATATTGAGCAAAGAACTAAGCAGATGTAAAATATGACACTTTATCAATTAAAATATGATGCTGCCTGCTGAGCTCCCCATCTTCCTGCTAACCTTAAATGGCCGCCTTGCAGCAGACCTGCTGCCCAGAGTTGGACCTCCCTGCTATGTGGTGGCACAAAGGTGGGCCTGCCTGCTATATGGTGGAACAGAAGTGGGCCTGCCTGTTATATGGGGGCACAGAGGTAGGCATGCCTCCTATATGGGGGCACAGAGGTCGGCCTGCCTGCTATATGGTGGTCTGGAGGTGAGCATTCCTGCTATATGGTGGCACAGAGGTGAGGCTGCCTTCTATATGGTGGCACAGAGGTAGACACCATTACCATGTGGGGCAATACAAATACATTTTAGGAATATGCTGGAGCCTAGAATATTTGTCTGAAAGTTTCTGCGAAGATACATCACAGATGGGAGAAGTCTTTATGATGCTCCAGGCCAAATAGACAAGAAAAGGAAAAGTGGCAACTGAGAGAAGACACCACCTGTGAGTCACTGGCTGTAACCGCATTGCAATCAAGTACAGTATATGGTCTTTAGCAGTCATGGGATGTCGATGTTATGTGGGCATTACGTAGTGGCATCATTGACAATATTGTATATAGTGTGTATTGTTAGCAGTAGTATGGAGGTAATATTTGCTTCTGGTTAATGTTGAGCGAACTGAGCACCCCGAACCTGGATTTGAGCCAAACTGTGTGGAATTTGCGGCTCACCAAACTTTCGAACATTGCCAAGTTAAGCTGAAAGCCAGGGGGACAGCTCAGCCAAGCAAAAAGGAGTTAAAGGGGTACTCCGGTGGAAAAACATTTTTTTTTCTTTTTTAAATCAACTGGTGCCAGAAAGTTAAACATATTTGTAAATTACTTCTATTAAAAAATCTTAATCCTTCCTGTATTTATTAGCTGCTGAATACTACAGAGGAAATTCTTTTCTTTTTGGAATGCTCTCTGATGACATCACGAACACACTGCTCTCTGCTGACGTTATAATAATAATAATAAGTCTTTATTTATTGTTGTCCTTAGTGGGATTTGAACCCAGTGCTGACCACTAAGCCACCATGCTGCCCTTAGCATACATCTGCTATGCACAGTTGCTAAAATGGACAGAGATGTCAGCAGAGAGCACTGTGGTCGTGATGTCATCAGTGTTCCAAAAAGAAAGGAATTTCCTCTGTAGCATTCAGCAGCTAATAAGTACTGGAAGGATTAAGATTTTTTAATAGAAGTAATTTACAAATATGTTTAACTTTCTGGCACCAGTTGATTTAAAAAAGAAAAAAAAATGTTTTTCCACCGGAGTACCCCTTTAATATCAGGAATCACACATGGTTTTTTTTTTAATTAAGTAAAAAAAAATCTGTGAGGTTCCCCCTATTTTCATTTTTAGCAAGATACCAACAAGCAGCAACAGCCTAAGGTTACCAGGGTTGGCGAGGACCATTGTTATTGGTCCTTCCCAGCCTAAAAAAAACATCAGCCTGTTACCGCCTAGGCCCAGGAGCGCATTGGGCCTGTTGGTACGGGCTCTTCTCAGTAGCTCTGTGGAAGTGGGTACCAGGGAAAAGGTCAGGGGTTAGCGGTACTTGTCTTTGGGGCTGACGCTAAGCCTAAAAAGTAAATTTGAGAAAACAATACATGAAAAAACTAAATTTTATTACAAATCACACTCACCTACAAGCCCTTGTTAACTATTTTATTGAAAGAAAAAAAATCTAGTCATCGACATAGTCCACTGAAACTGGCGTAGTCCAAAGGATACACAGATCTGAAACAAGAGGAAAATAAAAACATGAAAAATGGGTTAGTTCCCTGGGGAAGAGCGCCTTTAAAGCAGTGTGTTCCCAAACAGGGAACCAAAGGCTGTCTGGGAATGATGGAGGTTTTAATTTAGCAACAGCTGAAGGCTCCCTGTTTGGGAATTCAATGGCAGAAAGAGTTTTTTTACGTTGTACATTTTTAACAAGCCTTTATAAAACAAAAAACCATGCCAAGAATGCATAATGTGATCAGAGCCAGACTTACCACACCTTGTTTCCAGTCTGTGAGCATCTTCTTGTGTAGCTCCCCCCGTTGTGATGTCAGTTCTAGAGGTTAGGCTAAACAAGTAGAAGCCAGAGGAGGTAAATAGAACTTTCTTCACTGTATAAATTATACAGCCATCTATATAGATTTGCTACATAGTGTATAATGCTCAACAACACTAATTACCTCCTTACTTGCAGGCCTGGCACATAATGCTGCGCCCAGCAAGTTGTTACAGTCATCCAGCGGATTCACTGGTCCACTGTGACAAAAGAGTTAAGCAGCGCTGCGCAGCAGCAAACCCAATGAGCCGAACTTTTGGATGCTCGTTCAACTTTACATCTGGTATACTAACAACAATGTTATATGATAATTATATCTGTACTTAATTTTAGATTAAATTTTTTTGGGCACAGGGGAGGGTTGATGTGCCTTGAGGTATGATTTTTTAAGACTTTAACAACGTATCTGGAAGGTTTTAACCCCTGCACCTAACAACAAGATTTTTTATTTTAGAAATGCACTGACACAGTCGCCCATCAATCATAATTTCAACCGTGTCAAAGTAACAAAGATCCTTACATGTGCCCATACAATCGTAGTGATTTAATCAATGTTATTCACTTCCCCTGTCTGTGGTTTTACTGTTATGGTTGATCAATATCTATTAATTGAAAGAAAAGAACTAGATTGGGCATTTCAAATCATTGTGCTCCCCAGTTGTAATAATTCACAATTATATGAAATGTTTGTGTTTCTGTAAACAACCACCTGATAATATAAAATATGCTTCTTTAGCTTGTAAAAAGAGAATGCAAGAATTTGTAAAAATACTTTCAACCTTGTTTTGAAAGTCACAAAGGTCTGCAGTAATTGAACTAAAAGGGCAAGCAGCTAAAAAAAGACGAAAATACGTGTCAGATGCAAAACATAGAAAACGCCATCTAAAGAACAGGTTTTGTTAGAACGTGGACTCTGCAGAGATGTAATTGTAAATGTGAATCTATGTAACTTGCCATTTTACTGATGTCTTCTGGCTTTAATATATTCATTGGTTAGTAGCTTTAACAAAGAAATATGCATACAATTTCACCTAGCCAATTCATTTACCTTAGAATATTCAATAATTTTGGAATTTTATATATTCAGTAGACTCAGTTAATTGTAAAGTAGTAACTAAATGTTTTAAACATATAAAGTAACTAAATATAATAAATCTATATTCTCATCTTTACTGGTCTCTAACATAAGCAAGAGTGGCATTACAAACTTTGGCAATGCATATGATAAAACAATTTTGGTTAAACAATCTAGCAGTGTGTCCCATGATGATTTTGACTATGATTTCAATGTTGGAATAAAGACTTATATAAAGATGAAACACAGGTAAAGATGCATTGTATCTCACCAACAGAGAAACAGAACATGGCTGCACATCCACAACTTATACTATGATCTTTGATCACACTAGTGTGGTGCTTTGCAGCAGCCATTGTTTTGCGGTGAGGCTTTGTCTGTGGGGTGGTGCGGCCCAGAGCTGGTGGCTTGGTCGGGGCTGCCTGGCCACTGGGTCATTCCCCCTGTGGGCTTAGTGTCCCAGTGAGGGTGGTCACCACCCGGCGCTACCCCAGTTTTGGTTTAGGGACCCTCTCTTATCAGGTGGCCTTGAAGTGGCGGGTGGGCTTGCACATTTTGATCAAAAGGTACACTAACACCCTGTTAGTTTTTGAAATGATGCTGAGAAGCAATAAGATCCTTGTACAAGCTGTCAATGTGCAACCATGTTCTGTTTCTCTATTTGTGAGTTAAAGATACATTGTATGCATCATTCACAATCAGTAGATGCAAATTAACAAATGGTAAAATAACAATATTGTTCCATTACTCACCTGTTAAAAGGGGTATCCAGGATAAGAAAAACTGAACCGATAACTTCAAAAATAGCACCACACCCGAACTCGGGTTGCATGTGGTATTGCAGCTCAGTTACATTGACAGTAGTGGTCAAATGGATGTACTACATGGCACAGCTGCAGCAAAGTTGTAAAATTGATTTTGTATTATGAAAATATTTTCCCCCCAAAACATTGCTACTTGAGGGGAGTACCTCTATAATATGGTGGCACTTGGAGGGCCTAGAGCTCCGTTGTACGTTACATACAAAATGGCATAACAGTTATACATTTTATGTATAAGAGCAAGAGGGTAAAGTTTACTAGGCACTGCTAAGCCTATTCAGGTGGAAGTCTGTGCACTGGGAATATCAAGATCTTGCCGCTACTATTAGAGTGTGGTGCGATTTAGTCATGATTGAAATCCAGCTGGTGATAACGTCATATAAGTAGAAGAATTGTGAAAAGATGCACTCCCCACTCAAATGGTTTCTCGGTTGCTTTATTTCGGACAAGCCACTCCTTCCTTTCCCCCGCACCTTACGCCCTGGTCCTTAGCTGCACGCCGCTACTATCGTTTGTACCATGAACGGGATGAAGCACCCGAAATAAAGCAACCGAGAAACCATTTGAGTGGTGAGTGCATCTTTTCACAATTCTTCTACTTATCTGAAGTTATACATTTTAGTTTGTCTATTTGCCAAATGTAGAATAACAACAACGAGCAAGACAAATGTATCAATTTGATACTTCAAGGAGTGAATAATTTAAATCATACACATTGAACACGTGTTAAGAATGGAAATAAGAGATCAATGACAAAGGATGTACCCTTTGGAAAAGGTTATTTATTGTAGGAAAAAATCCTTTGTATGAGGGTAGAAAAATAGTTCATTCTATTTATACAAACTTAGGCACCTGCAAAACTATTGCTCATTGTCCCTAAGGGTGTTCTCATTGGAGTAATCTACAGCTGTACTTTTCATCTTAAGACTGGACAGGTCACCCCTATTAAACTTACACTTCTTCCCCAGGCTGAATCTTAACCTTTCACATTGAGTATTGATTAGCCAAAGGTTATCTGTTCATTGAGCACATTTTATTTTTCATTTCAGTTTACAAAGAGCATTCTGTGTCCTGTGTCATTTAATTCTCTTTATACACCCATCAGCCATAACAATAAAACCAATGACAAATCGAGTGAATAACAGGCATTATTTGGGACCGGATATATTAAGAAGCATTGAAGTTAATATTTTGGAAGTATGGCAACATAGAAAAGTATACATATCATAGCAACTTTGACAAGGGACAAAAAGTGATGGTTAGAAGAATAGTTCTGGCTGTTTCCAGCATGCCGTGGTTAATCCTTACGAAATGGTTTCCAAGGGAAGCTAATTGATGCATGCGGGGAATGAAGGCTAGCCCATCTCGTCCCATAGAAGAGTTTCTGTACTATAAACATATGGAACATGAAGGCTGGCTATGGTAGAAAGATGTCAGAACACAGTGCATCACAACATATTTTGTAGGGAGATACATACTGTAGCTGCAGACAGGTCAAAGAGTGGTGAATCACATTTTGTTTAAGGTCATGAAGATGGCTGTGTCCACAGTGGGAGGAAAGCAAGCCAGCAGAGACAATGTAATGCAGTGTTCCACCGAATAATTTTCTGCGGTAAAGCTGCTGAATCTCTAGATGACATGTCAACTTTTTTTTTTTACCCTTATAAGACCTGTAAACCTATGTTTTATGGTAACACTAGCTGAGGTTTTTCCTACGTAATCCTTGGGGAGGGGAGGAAAAGCAACAAAGGAGGAAGCTTTTTTCCTCATATTGTGTCCTCAAATCCTGACCCCAAATCCCCTCCTCATGTTCCGTCCTCATATGCTGTCCTGATATCCTTTCCTCATATTCCGACCTTATATCCCATCCCTATATCCCGTCTCCATATGCCATCCTCATATCCCGTTCCCATATCCCGT
Source organism: Hyla sarda (assembly GCF_029499605.1). Classification (NCBI taxonomy): domain Eukaryota; kingdom Metazoa; phylum Chordata; class Amphibia; order Anura; family Hylidae; genus Hyla; species Hyla sarda. The sequence goes on along the minus strand of NC_079193.1, from coordinate 177,981,299 downwards.
CCTCATATCCCAACCCCTATATCCCATTTCCATATCCCATCCCCATATCCCATCCCAATATCCCGTCCTTATATTTATATCCCGTCCCCATAGCCGAACTCATATCCCGACCTCATATCCCAACCCCTATATCACGTTCCCATATCCCGACCTCATATCCTGTCCTCATATCCCATCTCCATATCCTGTCCCCATATCCCGTAACCATATCCCTACCTCACATTCTGACCTCATATACCGACCTTCTATCCCGACCTCATATCCCCACCTCATATCTTGTCCTCATATGTAATCCTCATTTTTAATCCTCATATCCCGTCCTCAGGTGGGGCTGAGTTGTGATGATATTGTAAGCTGAAAATAAAAGGGGTGTGGTTTAAAGGGTGAGCGTGTATTTGCAAGATGAGGCATGGCATGTGAGAGGGTGTGGCTTGCCAGCCGGACTGATGCATTCACCAGGAGATGTAGAGCTAGTGGAGTATGGTACCAGAAGTCCTATATACTTGAAACAAAAAACCCATCCTTCACACATAGTGGTAGGTTAGGGTTACTTTAACTATTATATATTTTTATTTGCCATATAAGTAACATGTGACAAGTATTAGCGAAATATCTCCAGTCGTACGGAAGTTAAGCTGGAACATAAATTACCCATAGATTTGCTTTGGACTTTAAACAAAAACCCAGACCCCGCAAATGATGGTGGGTTAGGGTTAAATTAACTATTCTATATTTTTTGTGGACATATAAGTAACATGTGAACGGGTATTACTGAAATATCTCCAGCCATTTGGAAGTTATGCAGTAACATATATTTCTTATAGACTTGTATGGGACTTTAGGTAATGGTTAGGGTAGGTAAGGGTTAATTACCTATCCTATGTTTGTAATTGACATATAAGTAACATGTGTGCCAAGTTTCATGTTAATATCTTTAGCCGTTTGGAAGTGATGCTGGAACATACACACAAACACACACACACACATGTTGAGTTTTATATATAGATTTCTCAGGCTTTATAGGTGACTCTGTACATGGGGATATCACTCTCAATTGAATGCACTCAATGAGCAACAGAAGGGACTTAAGGGGGCTTCCAATTTTATAATATAGGTTTCCAAACATTAAACAGTAATACTCTATAGAGCTGATGACAATATTGGGTTGGAATAAGATCCTCCACAATGCCAAGCTGGCTATTCACCAGGGCACAGACACTAGGGAAGCGCAGTATTTAAGAAGGCATAAGCATTAGATCAAAAAGTCTGAAGCATAAGACACTCCCAGATCATATGGTATAGATATATATTTAGTTTGGATAAGTTGATTTCTAGCACTAATGACCAAGGAATGCTCTAAGAACCCAATGTCTAGGAGTGATAAAGTGGTTATTCCTGTAGGGACAAAATAGTTTAAAAAAAGTTAGAGACCAGTTTGGTGAGATGCTCACACCTAATCACAGTTTCAACAACGTCACATTCAAACAGCATTGGATCTCCCCCAAACTGTGCAAGACAAGCGACAATGGGAGGTAGCGAAACAGCCCAGAGCGAGGGATAGTAAATTTCTGTTCTAAAAAGTCCCCAAACATCCCATCACTATACAACTATACCTTACACCACTCTGAGGCCAAAATTCAAAATCAGGCAGGTTATAGAGTTTTGGGCAATAAGAATTGCTTCATAAAGGGACATAAGGTAACTTTAAACAATTTCCATAGGGTTCTGCGAAGAACCGCCAAATAGACAAGGGTGCAGTCATAGTAAATGAGACATGAGATAAGTGGGCTGACCCCTGCCCATTGATAAATTTAGTGAGAGCTTCATAGAATCCCGCCATGGCCACCCCAAAAACCACCATCTGATTATTGCATCTTCTGTAACCCACTAAGCTGCAAACAATGACGTAGAAGCCCCAAGGTAGATATATAGATCCGGCAGTGCCAAACCCCCCTTCTTGCTAAGCACGGAGTTAAAAATTGTGAGCTGAAAATGGCATTTAGGCATGGGCACCAGAGTCGCTCCATACAAATATAATAGTTTGGGCAGCAGTACCATTGTAAATAGATTAATTAGACCCACTTATGACAGGGGAAGGCCCTCCTACACCTTAAAGGGGTACTCTGCTGCTAAGTATTGGAAACAAAATTTTCTGAATGCTTAGAGCCATTGCCGGGGGCTCATGACGTCATGGCCCTGCCCCCACAATGCAAGTCAATGGGAGGGAGCATGACGGCCGCTACGCCCCCTTTCATAGACTTGCATTGACGGGGCGAGGTGTGACATCATGGGGGCGGGGCCGTGATGTCACGTGCCCCCAGCGATGGCTCTAAGCGTTTGGAACATTTTGTTCCACACGCTGAGCGGAGTACCCCTTTACGTTTGGAGTCTGATATGTTTAAGAGCTGGGGAACTTTCTATGCCCACTTCCCTCTGATTAATATCTTCTTTATACAAGCGAAGCCTGGTTTCAGATTAGTATATTAAATCCACATCTTTATAGAAGGAAATCCCAGCCCATCTGTGGGTCTACTAACCAAAACCAAAAGCTTTATAGATCCTTATAATGATTTCAGTGTGGGTCTCTAGATGCCCAGTTGGGCCAGGACTTGATGACGGAATAAAGACTCAAAAATGAGGCCAGATTACGCTGGTCTAACAGAGAATCAGGAGTGCTTAAGCATTTCAGTAAGTTTGTATACAGTGTTCTGTGCAGTTTATATCATTCTAGCATTACTTTAACTGCAGCAATACATTGACAGTGTGAAGAAAGTTACTATTTACCTGCCAATTTAGTATTTTATAAAATAAGTTAACATTAAAAATATTTATTTATACATAATGCAAGTAATAAATACTTAAACAAATATATGAAATATAACAAAATGCATGTGGTTGGTAAAATAAAAAAAAGGGCTCCATAATCTGTGGGGGAACCTCCACCACAACAATTTGCAAATATGAGTGACAATACATATCTAGGTCAGTCTATATAAGGATTTGTCTAGGTTTAGATTTCTTTAAAAGTTCTTTATTCATTATTATTTTAGTTTTGGAGACAGATAAAATTGGTTTTGGGATTAACCAATTACTGTCTATTAGTTGCACAGTATATAAAGAAGAGCTGTGCATGTGTTTTTTTCTGTTGTGTGTGAAGCATCCCTGGATTTCAGGCAATTGAAATCCTTGGTCTACAAAGGGTATTAACAAACATAAGATTGATCTTGCCTTCAAAAATACTGTATATTTAAAGGCTGGTTAGGTGAATAGGAGGATAATAGATTGCACTCTGTAACCTTGTTTAAACATATTTTGCTTTGTATACACCAAGGGCTATCAATCATACAAACTGGAAAGCAAGGATAGTTCTGTCTCACAAAACATACGATCCATTGGGATCTGGGAATAGCTTAAGGTTCTTATGAAAATCATAACGTTTACGTTAATTTGTGCATTGCCCATGGAATGCTTAAAATTAAACTGAGGTTGATGTTTGAAAGTTACTTTCCTGGATAAAGAGAAGAACGTTGTAAAGTGGTAAAAAAAAATCTGATGAAAAACATAAAAATAGCAAAGAATTAAGAGACTGGCAACAGTGGTGCTATTGGGGTACTTCCAATATGGATGCTATTTTTGTGGTCCCCACACAGGGCTATGCCTATTAGATCAAGAACACAACCGAAAAAGGTTGCGGTAAAGTAAAGTGAAAGGGGGTTTACACAGTTTGATCAAAATTGCACAAAAGGTTACTAGGGGAAACCACTTAGTGAGATGAGGGTTAAAACATGTGCTCAAAAATAACTGACCAAGTGATGCATGGCCACAGGAAATTAGATATACATATAAATATTCCAAGGGTATTGATTGGAAAATATACAAGACAGATATATTAATAGATGTACATAAGGTCATTTCGATGATTGAGACCAAATGGTGCATGGGAGTCCCGAGACAAAATCCAGAATGCCTCCCGTGACAGCACAAGATGGGCCCAATCCTCTCCCCTTCGAGGCTGTGCAACTTTTTCTATTCCTATGATGGTGATAGTGGAGGGATCACCTGCATGCAATTCTCGGATATGTTTAGTGAGACCAGAGGAAGATCTATTGCTGGGCATGGTATTGGTAGGAAAAATATGTCACATATGTTCTGCTATGCGGGTCTTAAGTTTTTGCGTGGTGCAGCCCTATTGTTGCGAACAATCATTGCATGTACCTGTCTTTATGTATATGACATGGTCTGAGTTACAGTTAATTAAACCTTTGATGCGGTAAGTGCGATTAGTGACACAAGATGTGAATTGTTTCGTATTCGGACATGAATTTGCACACTGGACATCTGGGTTGATTGCACTTATAACATCCAATGGTAGACAGCCAAGTATTCCTGCCTTGGGGTGGGTGGGAAGCCGTATTCGCTAGGTGACAGTCTATCTCTGAGGGACCGTGCTCTTCTAGCGACGACCCTGACCCCATCTTGCAGAATTGTAGAGAGAGTTGCATCTTGGTGGAGGATAGGTAGATGTCTCAAAAGTACATTTTTGATATTGTTAGAGTCTGTTGAGTACGGTGTTGAAAAGGTAATCGTCTGATGAGAACCCTTAGAGGGAGATTTATAACATGGTTTGAAGGATTTGTTGGATAGATAATCTGTTCTTGTTTTACCATCTGTTATGGCTCTGGCTCTGTGTAGTGTTGTTGGCTGATAACCCCGTGCTCTTAGGCATGTGTTAATTTCATGTACAGTAAGTATTCTGGTAAATTTCATAAGACTCATTACAGTAAAGAAGCATTTTTTCATTGACAATAACTTGGACCTTTCACATGAATCACTCAGTAATCATTCAACATCTGATACAATAGCTCATCTCAATTCTAGACTGTCTCCCCCTATATATGTCATTCCAGGATCTTGTTGCGACTTTTAGACTCAATGAGTTACTAGTTCCCACTATGGATGAAAATATTGAGATACGGCACAACACAACAGATACATTCTCAATCAGTAATCCCCATTTTCATCCAGTCAACTCACGCAGTAAATGTACGGATACATTTCAGAATAGAGTCGAACAGGACCTAAAAAAACTTCTCAATACCCATACCACCATGACCGACAATCTGAACAAACGCCAGCACTCAGCCCTACAACAACTATCTATCAATCTAATAACAATAACATCACGGTGAAACAAGCTGACAAAGGAGGCTCTGTAGTCATACTTGACAGCCTTTTATATCAAAAATTGATTATGCAACTATTACAAGACACGACTACATATAAGCCCCTCCCTGCGAATCCCAATAAACAAGTCTCGAGAAAACTAGTTATACTCCTACAAGAAGGAGTCAATTTGGGCATAATCAATGAAAAACAAAAATAATACATGTTACCTCCATCACCAAAATCTTCCCCTGGTCTCACTAAACGTAACTGAGAAATGCATGCAGGTGATCCATCCAATATCACCATCATAGGAATAGAAAAAGTTGCACAGCCTCGAAGGGGAGGGGATTGGGCCCATCTTGTGATGTCACGGGAGGCATTCTGGATTTTGTCTCTGGACTCCCGTGCACCATGCGGTCTCAATCATCGAAATGACCTTATCTATTAATATATCTGTCTTGTATATTTCCAATCAATACCATTGGAATATTTATATGTACCGGTATATCTAATTTGCTGTGGCCATGCATCCCTTGGTCAGTTATTTTTGAGCACATGTTTTAACCCTCATCTCACTCAGCGGTTTCCCCTAGTAACCATTTGTGCAATGACATCTTGGTTCCCCTTGTTTAGTTATTATTAATATTTCTACACCCATATATTTCCTTTTTTGTGCAACCTGGACACGACACAACTTATAAGAAACAATATAGACGCAGCTGTGTCACATTGAAGCAATTGCATGTGACATTTCTCTATAGATACGACTGCATTCCGATGGTGTAGCTGTTTTTGACATCTAAATACGGGCATATCTACAACATCCACCTATGCGTAATCTATGATTTACATGGTTTTATGTTTTTGAATTATTCATTTACTTCAATGCCCCAATATGATTGAGTCTATGCAGTTGTGTCATCTTACGTTTCTTGTGGTCTCCCATTGCAACTAGCGTCCTTAGTATAACCCAAAATATGTGCCTCAAATAAGACAATTTATCACAACCATACCATATCCATGTGATGTTGCCCGGGTATGGATATTTAGTGGATGTGTATATATATGTATATACATACGCAAAAGAGGAAAGCAGCATTCCAGTTGTAGGTATGTACGGGTGCCTCCCGTTGTTGATCTGGGTCAGAGATCCAAACTGGATATAAGAAGTAGAAACAGTGGCACTCCAGATAGGTGAAGAAAGTGGTGTCTTTATTCACTCCAACGAGCGACGTTTCGGCCGGCTCACCCAGCCATTATCAAGCAACAAAATGGTGAAAAGGGAGGGTATTTAAAGGTCACGCAGGACCCTCCCTTTTCACTGAAATAATGACTGGGTGAGCCGGCCGAAACGTCGCTCGTTGGAGTGAATAAAGACACCACTTTCTTCACCTATCTGGAGTGCACCTGTTTCTATTTCATATATATATATATATATATATATATATATATATATATATATATATATATGTGTGTGTGTGTGTGTGTGTGTGTGTGTGTGTCTCTTATGGCAGTTTTAGCCAATGTGGTGGTGTTCTGGACTACATACTTTTTACATGTCTTTGTTTTACGATCTATACTGATGTTGATATATATGCATATATATATATATATATATATATATATATATATATATTTCTTTACCTATATGCTATCAGCTACTTGAGTGACGATGTACGCATTTAATTGAATGATCCGGAATATTAGCAATTTTTATGCCTTTGACTACCAAGTGGGTTGCTATTGACTACCTCAGTCCTGGATGTTCACCGACTTGCACCGGAACTGACATCACATGCCAACCCCACTGTGAGTTACTCCCTTGCACTCAGGTATGCATAAAAACCTTCATTCTTTTATCAATATTTGACATGACTACGAACTCTTAGCAAGTTTGAAACGCGTCAGCGTTTGTTTTTAATGTACCTATAGGTTTTTGTGTTTTTTCTTTGTGTCCATGTTTTTACACATGTGACGTATATATTAGTATTAGTATTTTTTTACTTCCTTTGTTTGCTCTATGATGAGAGTCCCTGTTGTAGGTGTCACATAGCTGTGGTTAACCTGAATGTTCCTCTGTGATCCCACAAACAATCGTATTTTTCAAATAACCTGTTCCTACACATAAAGCCCAGGAATGAGTTCTCTAATGCCAGGGTTCCATAAAACAACTTGAAAAACCCACACATAGCTTGAAATATATTGTTGATACAACTTGGGATTCAGGAGAAGAAGGATTTAGTAACTGTCCCTTTAAATAATGCTGCTTTTGCAGATAATCTTAAAGGGGTACCCGGTGGAAAAAAAAAATTCATATCAACTGGCTCCAGAAAGTTAAACAGATTTTTAATTACTTCTATTAAAAAAAACTTAATCCTTCTAGTACTTATCAGCTGCTGTATGCTTCAGAGGAAGTTGAGTTGTTTTTTTGTGTCTGACCACAGTGCTCTTTGCTGACACCTCTGTCTATGTCAGGAATTGTCCAGAGTAGGAGCAAATCCTCACAGCAAAGCTCTTCTGCTGGACAGTTCCTCACACAGAGAGGTGTCAGCAGAGAGCACTGAGGCCAGAAAGACATACTGGAAGAATTAAGATTTTTTAATAGAAGTAATTTACAAATCTGTTTAACTTTCTGGAGCCAGCTTATATGCAAAACGATTTTTTCCACTGGGTACCCCTTTAAGATTATCTGCATAAGCAGCATTATCCTAAAGAAAGCCTTCTTGAATTGTAGACTGTAAACTTAATGTAGGGCTGGAAGTGGTTCAGGAATTACTTTGTTGCACACAGGACTAGTGACTGGTATGTGGCCTATTCATAGGAGGTATGCCCAACATTATCAGAAACAGTGCTCACTAAACTTTGGTCTCCTCAGGACTGGCAGGGCTGAGCGACATGTGCCCCTGGCAAAGGTCTGGCTCTGACACTGACTAGAACAAGGGTAGGTCTTCCTCTTTTACCCAGGAGAGGAGGGAAAACTTGAAAGTAGCCTTTGCATTCATTATGTGAATACAATGAAAAATACTTGTTACATTTCACAGGAAATTCAATGTAAGGCAAAAGCATTAACCCTCTGTGTGCCCAGTTAATGGTTTAGATATGTTGGGCAAGAAATACATTTAATAAGAAAATACGCTTTGCATGACCATATAATACTTATAGGACATACCATGCATCCAATAAACCTATTATACCTTAGCCCTGCTCTCTGAAGGGTAGCAGCTGGATATATTTTTCTGGGCCACCTCTTAAAGGGGTACTCCGCCCCTAGACATCTTATCCCCTATCCAAAGGATAGGGGATAAGATGTCAGATCGCCGCGGTCCCACTGCTGGGGACCCCTGGGATCCCCGCTGCGGCACCGCGCTATCATTACAGCACAGAGCGAGTTCGCTCTGCATGTAATGATGGGCAGTACAGGGGCCGGAGCATCATTACGTCACAGCTCCGACCCTCGTGACATCACGGCCCGCCCCCTTCAATACAAGTCTATGGGAGGGGGCGTGGCGGTCGTCACGCCCCCTCCCATAGACTTGCATTAAGGGAATGGGCTGTGATGTCACGAGGGGCGGCGCCATGACGTCACGCTGCTCCGTCCCCCGTATCGCCCGTCATTACACACAGAGCAAACTCGCTCTGTGCTGTAATGATAGCGCGGTGCCGCAGCGGGGATCCCAGGGGTCTGACATCTTATCCCCTATCCTTTGGATAGGGGATAAGATGTCTAGGGGCGGAGTACCCCTTTAATTAAAACCTATAACCTGGATACAGTGCAGCATGTAAAATATGGAGTAAACAACCGCTCTTTCACCATACAACTACTACACATAAAGAAAGATCTTTGATCCCATGAGTTACATATAAAGAATGTGTATACCTCTCAGTAGGAAATACAAAAAAGCCATGAAACAACTTGAAAAACACATATAGCTTGAAATATAATGGTGGTACAACATAGGATTCATGAGAAGACGGATTTAGTAACTGTCCCTTTAAATAATGCTGCTTTTGCAGATAATCATAAGGAATAAGGATACGTTTCCACTTGTTTTTTTTCTGGCAGTTTTTGGATATCTGCCACTACAGTTTTTGAGTCAAAGCCAGAAATGTATTAAAAAGGAATAGGACATATAAAGGAAGTACTTACACTTCTCCTCCCTTATGGATCCACTTCTGACTTTGGCTCAAATACTGCAGTGGCAGATATCCAAAAACTGCCAGAAAAAAACCAAGTGGAAACTTAGCCTTTGGAAGATGAACTAATAAGGAAGATTATCTGTATATAAGTGAGTATTCAATCTTGGCATGTGTCCATATCTAACACTTCTGTAATAGCTAAAACAAACATCCAATATGCTTCTCTAAAGTTCTGTGGGGACACAGTGGACTAAAAGTATCAAGTATCATCTATGTACCATGCAGCAAAGCCTAAAAATTGTCTCAGAGGAGCAAACAGTGAGCTGATGGGGGAACTACTGTAGCCGCGGTAATGGAGGCTTAGTTGACCATTAGCCATTGGTAAAGATCAGCTTTGAGGGATCTGCAAGGGTATGAAACTTCTACCCAATGGGACGTCAACCTTTATAGCAGTTTTTCCCAAACAGGGTGCCTCCAGATGTTGCAAAACTACAACTCCCAGCATGCCTGGGCATGCTGGAAGTTGTAGTTTTGCAACAGCTGGAGGCACCCTGGTTGGGAAACACTGCTTTATAGAGTGAATTGTTAGTGTGAAACTGTCAGTCCTGGAAAGAGATGTAGCTAGGTCAGGCTGAACTGTTAGGCCATGTTCACATGATGGAATTTTTGTGTGGAATTTTTGTGTAGAATTCCTCACAGACAATCCGCAGCAGCAGAGTCCTATTGATTTCAACAGGATTCTGCTGCACTGTGCATATGGCAGAATTTCTGCCGTCCGCAGAAAGAATAGATATGTCTATTCTTTCTGCAGACTTCGCACAGAAATGCATTTCCGAGTGGTCCTAGCACCGACATGTTCTGATGGCGCTCCGCTGTCAGTGGAAGTCTGCATGAAAATTTTCTGTGTGGACAGTCCACTGTCTCAACATAGCCTTAAAAGATTTAGCCTAAGAGCAACCATGCAAGAGGCATGAAAGAGGTCTGTAAGGCTGGGTTCACATATGTCTGGCATCCGGCATAGATTAACTCAGCCTAGATCTCGATGCAACTGATGCCATAACTGTTGACAACGTGCATCAGTTGTCATCAGTTGTATGGCATCCGGCGTCCATTGTTTCTGCCGTCCGGCTTGTCCAACCAACCGGCGTCAGAATTGAGACACTGGATGATTGTAAACTATCACATTCAAATGAATGGATCATTTCTAGCATCAATTTCCCTCCATTGCATGCCGGGAAACTATGCTGGACACCGGACATATGTGAAATCAGCATTAGTCAGCATTTTTTTACAGTCCTGTGAAGCTAGTGGGCAGGTGGGACCTACGGGTGAAACTCAAAAATTTAGAATATCATGCAAAGTTCCTTTCTTTCAGTAATGCAACTTAAAAGGTGAAACTAATATATGAGAGAGACTCACTACATGCAAAGCAAGATAGTTCAAGTCGTGATTTGTCATAATTGTGATGATTATGGCTTACAGATCATGAAAACCCCAATGCCCCCCCATTACTATGATTTGGGGAGCCATGTCATCTGCTGGTGTTGGTCCACTGGGCTTCATTAAGTCCACGGTCAACGCATCCATCTACCAGGAGATTTTGGAACACTTCATGCTTCCTTTCCTTTTAAGTTGCATTAATGAAATACAATGAACTTTTGCACAATATTCCACTTTTTCGAGATTTAACTGTAGAAGGAGGGTCCACTAGGCTCCAGCAAAGAATCCAAGTGATAGAGAGTATCCTTCCTCTTCAATTAACAAAAAGTCCATGTGCTGCATGTTAAATTGTAAGTTAAAGTTAACCTGTGTCAAAGTATAGTTATCTCTGTCAAGCTATCATTGACCTAAGAGAAAATGAAAATATTCCAGTAACGCACTGAAGTTGTTTCCTATTATGTGACTGTTTCTACAAGTGGAAAGGCAAGAGGCTCTAAGGGTCTGTTCACATTTCAGACCAGCAATACTTGCACATGCTTTAGCTGCTTTGTCTTTCAATAGCATAATCCTCAATTTTGCTTCAGGACGGAGACTTCACATTATGGTAATCTTTCTTTACTGAAATTTGTAGCAACAAACAAAGGGTTAATCTTATACATAACAACAAAAAAGTTTATGCACATAACATGAAATGATCCGTAGACCATAATGGTACAGTCCAACATATATAATGCAGCAACCAAAAAACCGCCTCCTCTTTCTTTGCTACTATTCAAAGATAAGTACTATGTATAAAAATTTCTGCATGTGATATCTATATATTACATATATTTCATTATTTCTCCTTTATTTCTACGTTTATGAATTCATTCTAGTCCCTATACATATATATATATATATATATATTCACTGTATATTTTCCACATCATCATTGTCTTTCATTCACATATAACACACACACACACACACACACACACACACACATATATATATATATATATATATATATATATATACATATATATTTATTTTTTTTCTTACAGGGAGATAAGTCTGGCACCACTACTGTAAATGCATCTAGAGAGCTATATTAGACACAGTGTAATACAGCTACTGGCCGCATCTGTTTGCCATATGGTTGCTACGGGTGATGGCGGTGCTCATATCAAAGAAGTCCAGTAAAAGAAACTTTAGCAAGTAGAGAGTGTAGATAAAGCACTCCCCGCAGTCAGAGGTTCAGCAACAGGATAGAACTTTTATTCCAGACTTGAGCAGGTACAACAGAGCAGACAGACACACAGGGAGCATGGATGGAACAGGTGAGGCGGGGGCGTGACGAAGGGGTGGCAACCGGTTTCACGCACTGAGGGGCTTCCTCTGGCTGGCATGGGTGCTTTATCTACACTCTCTACTTGCTATATATATATATATATATATATATAAATATATATATATATATATATATATAAAAATATCGCAATCCAATGATTCCACAGCACACCAAAACGGTTATTTCAAAAGTAAACGGTGACTTTTGAAATAACCGTTTTGGTGTGCTGTGGAATCATTGGATTGCTATACTGAGTGAGCCCCTGAACAAGGCTCTTGCCTCTGCGAGCACCCTCTTTATTTTTTCTTTATTTTTGTAGTAGTGCTGTTCTTCTGGAATATATATATATATATATATATATATATATATATATATATATATATATAAATCCAATATGGAGCAGCACACCAAATTGCGGTGGGTGCTATCAGTCAAACCCAGGTCACGGGATACAGGTAGATATATTCCAAAAGAACTGCAGCACTCCAGGTTCAGGTGAAAATAAAGGTAGCGTTTATTTATATTTTTTTTTACCTAAAATGCTTGTTTTCCCCAAAATTTTACATTTTTAAAAAAGGTAAAAACAGAAAATACCCCCCAAAATTTGTAACACAATTTCTCCCGAGTACGGCGAATCCCCATGTGACCCTAAACTGTTGCCTTGAAATACGACAGGGCTCCAAAGTGAGAGCTCCATGCCCATTTGAGGCCTAAATTAGGGACTTGCATAGGGGTGAACATAGGGGTATTCTACGCCAGTGATTCCCAAACAGAGTGCCTCCAGCTGTTGTAAAACTTCCAGCATGCCTGGACAGTCAGTGGCTGTCTGGTAATACTGGGAGTAGTTGTTTTGCAACAGCTGGAGGCTCCGTTTTGGAAACAGTGGCGTACCAGACATTTTTCATTTTTATTGGGGAGGGGGGCTGTGTGGGGGTATGTGTATATGTAGTGTTTTTTTTATTTATTTTGTGTTAGTGTAGTGTAGTGTAGTGTATTTAGGGTACAGTCACACGGGCGGGGGTTCACAGTAGTTTCTCGCTGGCAGTTTGAGCTGTGGCAGAAAATTTGCCACAGCTCAAACTTGCAGACGGATACTTACTGTAAACCTCTGCCCATGTGAGTGTACCCTGTACGTTCACATTGGGGGGAGGGGGGGACATCAAGCTGCTGAAAAACTAAAACTCCCAGCAGCGCTGACAGACTGTACATGGTGAGAGTTTTAGTTTTGCAACAGCTGTAGGCACACTGGTTATGTATCACTGAGTTTGTGACCTAACTCAGTGTTTCACAACCAGTGTGCCTCCAGCTGTTGCAAAACTACAACTCCCAGCATGTATGGTGCATGCTGGGAGTTGTAGTTTGCAACAGCTGGAGACACACCTGTCGTGAAACACTGAGTTAGGTAAAAAAAACTCTGAGTTTCACAGCCAGTGTGCCTTCAGCTGTTGCAAAACTGCAACTCTCAGCAGTCACCAACAGCCAATAGGCATGCTGGGAGCTGTAGTTATGCAACCAGCAGATGCACCACTACAACTCCCAGTATGCACTTTAGCTGTTTGTGCAAGCTGGGAGTTGTAGTTATACAACAGCTGAAGGTACACTTTTCCATAGAAAAAATGTGCCTCCAGCTGTTGCAAAACTATAAGTCCCAGCATGCCCATAAGGGAATGCTGGGAGTTGTGGTGGTCTGCCTCCTGCTGTTGCATAACTACAGCTCCCAGCATGCCCTTTTTGCATGCTGGGAGCTGTTGCTAAGCAACAGCAGGAGGCTGTCACTCAGCTCCAACTGCTGATCCACGCCGCCGCTGCAGGTCAGTCCCTCACCGCCGCCGCTCCTGGGGCCCCGATCCCAACAGGGATGCCAGGGATCGGGGTCCCCAGCTGCCGGGGTCCTCTTCCCGCACGCGATCACGTCCTCCGGAAGAGGGGTGGAGCGGGTTGCGGGAGTGACACCCGAAGCAGGTGCCCTGATTGGTCGACCGGTAAACCGGCCGACGAATAAGGGCGATCGTGAGGTGGCACCAGTGCCACCTCACCCCTGCTGGCTATGGCTGTTCGGGGCCGTCAGAGGCGGCCCCGAACAGCCTGTAATTCCGGGTCACCGGGTCACTGGAGACCCGATTGACCCGGAATCCGCCGCAGATCGCTGGGCTGAATTGTCCAGCGATCTGCGGCCATCGATTTCCGCAGGCATTCGGCTCCGGTCCCCAACCGGCTAGCGGTGGGGACCAGAATTCCCACGGGCGTATGGATACGCCCTGTGTCCTTAAGGCCTGCGTCCTGAAGAGGTTAAACAAACATAATGTGAAGTCTCCATCCTGTAATAAAATTGGAGATTTTCCTATCCTTGGTGACGGAAAATATAGATTTTATTAAGGACAGGAGACGAACATTATCCCTCCCTTTCTTCCCCTACCCTTTCTATTGATATATTTATTTTCTTTTGCAGTTTAAACAGAATTTCACTTCCAGTTATCTACTACTCTTCAGCCTAGAATGGATTTTTCTACAGAAGTTATCTCTGTTGCTGTTTGCTTATTCTACTTCTCATCATATACCATCAAAGAAAGAGGAGATGGTTTACTAATTGCTGCATTATATATGTGGGACTGTACCATTATGGTCTATAGATCATTCAATGTTATGTACATAAACTTTTTATGTGAACCCTTTGTTTGCTGCTACAAATTTCAGCACAGAAAGATTAGTATAATGTTCGTCTCCTGTCCTTAATAAAATCTATATTTTCCGCCACCAAGGATAAGTGTTGTGCTAATTATTTTTTGCATTGCATGGGATCAGGGTTGTAGGAACCCCTTAAAGAGCCCATACCTGTTTAACAACAAAGATTTGGACCGGGTCTAGGTAGTGGTTATACAGTGGGGATCAAAAGTTTGGGCACCCCAGGTAAAAATTTGTATTAATGTGCATAAAGAAGCCAAGGAAAGATGGGAAAATCTCCAAAAGGCATCAAATTACAGATTAGACATTCTTATAATATGTCAACAAAAGTTAGATTTTATTTCCATCACTTACACCTTCAAAATAACAGAAAACAAAAAAATGGCGTCTGCAAAAGTTTGGGCACCCTGCAGAATTTATAGCATGCACTGCCCCCTTTGCAAAGCTGAGACCTGCCAGTGTCATGGATTGTTCTCAATCATCATCTGGGAAGACCAGGTGATGTCAATCTCAAAGGTTTTAAATGCCCAGACTCATCTGACCTTGCCCCAACAATCAGCACCATGGGTTCTTCTAAGCAGTTGTCTAGAAATCTGAAACTGAAAATAGTTGACGGTCACAAAGCTGGAGAAGGTTATAAGAAGATAGCAAAACATTTTCAGATGTCAATATCCTCTGTTCGGAATGTAATTAAGAAATGGCAGTCCTCAGGAACAGTGGAAGTTAAAGCAAGATTTGGAAGACCAAGAAAAATATCAGACAGAACAGCAGGATTGTGAGAAAAACAATTCAAAACCCACGTTTGACTGCACAATCCCTCCAGAAAGATCTGGCAGACACTGGAGTTGTGGTACACTATTCCACTATAAAGAGATACTTGTACAAATATGGTCTTCATGGAAGAGTCATCAGAAGAAAACCTCTTCTACGTCCTCACCACAAAAATCAGCATTTGAACTTTGCAAATGAACATATAGACAAGTCTGATGCATTTTGGAAACAAGTTCTGTGGACCGATGAGGTTAAAATTTAACTTTTTGGCCAAAATGAGCAAAGGTACGTTTGGAGAAGAAGGGGAACAGAATTTAATGAAAAGAACCTCTGTCCAACTGTTAAGCATGGGGGTGGATCAATCATGCTTTGGGGTTGTATTGCAGCCAGTGGCACAGGGAACATCTCACGAGTAGAAGGAAAAATTTATTCTATAAAATTTCAGCAAATTTTGGATGCTAACTTGATGCCATCTGTGAAGAAGCTGAAGTTAAAGAGAGGATGGCTTCTACAATGGATAATGATCCTAAACACACCTCGAAATCCACGGGGGATTACATCAAGAGGTGTAAACTGAAGGTTTTGCCATGGCCTTCACAATCTCCTGTTTTCAACATAATTGAAAATCTATGGATAGGCCTTAAAAGAGTAGCGCGTGATAGACAGCCCAGAAATCTCAAAGAACTGGAAGACTTTTGTAAGGAAGAATGGGCAAAGATACCTCAAACAAGAATTGAAAGACTCTTGGCTGGCTATAAAAAGCGTTTACATGCTGTGATATTTGCCAAAGGGGGCAGTACAAGATATTAACTCTGCAGGGTGCCCAAACTTTTGCAGACACCATTTATTTTTCCTGTTATTTTGAAAGTGTAAATGATGGAAATAAAATCTAACTTTTGCTTTCATATTATAAGAATGTCTAATCTGTAATTTGATGCTTTTTGGAGATTTTTCCATCTTTCCTTGGCTTCTTTATGCACATTAATACAAATTTTTACCTGGGGTGCCCAAACTTTTGATCCCCACTGTAAGGGCTTATGGATGTACTGGCAGCAGGGACACTCAAAAGGGCTACCCACCCTGATCAAACCTAGTGACAAAAACAGCACGTATAAGGTGGCACAGTGATAAAAAAAAAAAAAAAAAAATAAGTGAATGTTCGCAGTGATTTACGGCCCGGAAATCCGTCCGGATCGATAAAAATTTCCCTGATCCTAGCCAGAAGGCTGGGAATCAAAGGGGTGAGTGCCAAAAGGTGAAGGGTTTGTGGTGCAGTGCGTCTACTTAATGAGCCAATACACCCAGTGAGTTTCTGCACCTCAGGGTCACCACTCCCTGAGGCACCTAAAGTACACGGACTCTAGAACCCCAAGCCCAATGACCAGTCCGAGAGGTTGCAGGTCTCATCGGGGCAGCCGTTGAACTGGTGGTATGGCACCAGCCCCGGGACACCCTGGTACACTTGCCGCCATGCAGCACCATTCTATCGTATCTACTGGTGAACTGTTAACTGATAAGAACTGATAAGAACAGATACTACATTTGATCTTAGCCAAAAGGCAGAGTGTGCTCACTCCCAAATTCTGTATCTCTCATTGGAGCCCCATGATGAAGGATTTGCCAAAACGTGCATTGGGGTGGCGCCACTCCAGTACTCCACAATATTATTGTCTGTACTGCATTGGTATGCATGTGTTCTCCCTCCCTCTCCTCTGTACTAAGTGAGGTTTTCCCAATGAGAGATACAGCATTTAGGATTGAGCACACTGAACTTTATTGTTGTATGGAGTGTTTCTTTTCTCCCCAGAGGGAGATTCTGGCCATTTTTATTCATATGTATTTTAATGAATTTCTAATGAAAACTATGGGGGAGATTTATCAAAACCTGTCCAGAGGAAATGTTGCTGAGTTGCCCATGGCAAACAATCAGATCGCTTCTTTTATCTTTCAGAAACCATTTTTAAAAATGAAAGAAGTGATTTGATTGGTTGCTATGGGCAACTCAACAACTTTTCTTCTGGATAGGTTTTGATAAATCTCCCCCTATATTTTTATATGGTATAACTGTCTCCATTTTTGTTCTTTTGGGCCCCAAACATACTGCTTTAGCCATATACAGTACATGGCTGGAGGCAGTATGTCTGTGTACTATTGCCTAATCTGACCACTGCTTCTTAGCAGTAGTTGACCGAACTGGAGGAGCAGTGGTTAGAGCACCGAAGGTGGCCTGCTCCCCATTTACCGTCCCATCTGACCCATGTGTCCTACCGATTGGCTGCACTCCTCCAGACTGGGTGCACATCAAGTCAGTGATGTACCTGCACCGTGCTAGCTCCCAGTAGCCACTGCTTGTTTAAAGTGGCCGCAGGCCACTGACATGCACCCGGTCTGAAGAAGAGCAAGCCAAGCAAGAGGACTTATGGGCCAGCCGGTGAGTGAGAGGCTAGGTAAAAGATTTGGCCATTTGCCCTGAATCTTAATGCCTAGTGACGCCAAGGCTTTGGACCGGGTATGAAGCGACCAGCTGGACAGTCTGCCACTGAACCAGCCTGTTTAATTTAGCTGTTTTTAAGCATTGCTAGTATATGCCTGCCTTATTTAAAGTCTAAAGATGCCTACATACTAACAACTGGTTTGTATTATTGAATTGGGGTACATTCAAAAACCAGTGCCCATCAGAAGCTCTGCACCATGGCTTTCATTAAGCCACAGAGAAAGTGGCAATAGCAGCAGCACTAAAGCTCACAATACAATTCAGTGGAAGCTTTAGAACATGACCTGTCACTTATTCGTTGTGCGGTTCCACATCTCCTACTGAAGTCAATGGCAATACAGTTTCCTAAGCGACACCACATGGTTTTTAATGCAGAAATCGTCATGTTTTTCATATAAAAAAACATGCAGGTTTTGCCTCTTAAAAAATAAGAAAGAAATCCTATGTAACGAATGTAGCTGTTTACTTTTTTGAGAAGAAAAACATTTTCTGAAAATGTTATAGGTAATATTACTCTTGTGATCCACACCAACCCCCAGGTCATACATAGAAGCTTGGTAGACTGATAGCTCCTCCTATATGCTCTTGAACTTTACCATAACTGGCTTTACTAATCAATAAAACTTCCTCTTGGCTCTAACAATTATGATCCTGGGTCTGACAGTATTTTTAGCAGAGCATTTTAATGGATTGCTTTCTGCAGGTATACTGATCCTTATATCATGTGAAAGCCTCAGGGGGGCTTTAATTGTGACCAATCTGACAGTTCACAACACCTATTCCATATGATGCTTCTTTTATGAAGAAAAAGAATAAAGTGGATGAGAAATACTGGAGCATAACCAATCTTAAATCTAAGAATATAAGATAAATAACAATACAAGGATAGATATAATATATATATATATATATATATATATATATATATAAATATATATATATATAATTTTATGTAAACACATAACAAAAAATGAGAATATTATTATACAAATACATAATCCACATATTGGCTTGTTCACATGTGATTTATTTGAAAATTTTATCCCATATATCTGAATGGAGTTATTTCTTCAGCAAACACATTCATCATTTCATAGATGGTAAATATTGTCTTAACATCCCAGTAGAGATATATTGGCCATAACCTGTCAACTTTTAATATGTTTCATGAGTCAAATTTATATTTATCACTATGGCAATATGTGTTATTTAATTTGTCAGCAACTCTCCAGTAATGTCAACTATCATAATAATAATAATAATCATAATAATAATATTTATGTATATAGCACAAACAGATTCTGCAGCACCCAGTGCTGAATTCCATTTATTTTAATGAGCCGACCGGAGTCAAACGGTGAGTCTAGTCTGCTCATTTGTGACCCGTACCCGTTTTTGTGACTGGACCTAAAACCTCAGTGGATCGCTGATTGCTTAGGGCTGCAATCTAGCGTCGATAACAAAGATCAATGTAATGCAATAGCATTACATTGGTCTATGAAAGCCATCTACTGATTGATATTGATGGGCAAAAAATGTGTATAAAAAAGTTAACAATATTTAAAAAAAAAAAATCTAAATATAAGCAAAAAAAAACTAAAAAAACTAATAAAAATTGTAACTACCCCCCTTTTCCCATTTATCAAATAAAACACTTTAAAAAAAAAAGAATTATAAACATGGTTCGCATTGAGGTGTCTGAAATTGTCTGAACTATTAAATTCTGACATTCCTGATCCTGCATGGTGAACAATGTAAGTGCAATTAAAAAAATTCCAAACGCCAAAATTGCAGATTTTTTGGTCTCATCACATCCCAGAAAAAATGTAAGTGATCAAAAAGTCAAATATACACAAAGTAGTACCGTTAAAAACGACATCTTATGGTGCAAAAAATAAACACTAACACAGCTCCGTAGGTGGAAAAATATAAAAGTTATAAGGTTCAGAAGAGGCATTAACCCCTTAAGGACTCAGCCCATTTGGGCCTTAAGGACGCAGACAATTTTATGTTATGTTTTGTTTTTTCCTCCTCGCCTTCAAAAAATCATAACCAAAAAAATACTATTTGTGTGGGGAAATTAAGAAGAAAACCACAATTTTGCTAATTTTGGAAGGTTTCGTTTTCACGCCATACAATTTACGGTAAAAATAACATTTGTTCTTTATTCTTTGGGTCAATATGATGATAACATACTTTTCTATTACTGTTGTGCTTAAAAAAAAATCGCAAACTATTTGTCCAAATTAGTACATTTAAAATCCCCCTATTTTGAAGACCTATAACTTTTTTTTCCGTATAAGCGGCAGTATGAGGGCTCATTTTTTGCGCTGTGATCTGTACTTTTTATTGATACCATATTTGCTTCTATAAAACTTTTAATCCATTTTTTATAAATTTTTTGGGGAATAAAATGTTATAAAAAAGCAGCTATATTGGACTTTTTTTTTTACGTTCACGATGTTCACCATACGGTATCATTAACATTTTATTTTAATAGTTCAGATATTTACGCACGCGACAATACCAAATATGTATATAAAATATTTTGTTAATACTTTTTGGGGGTGATATAGGGAAAATGGGACAATTTACGTTTTTATTGGGGAAGGGGGTTTTTCCCATTTTTTTACTTTATTTTTTTTACTTTTAATTTTACACTTTAATAGTCCCCATAGGGGACTATATCTAGCAATCATTCGATTGCTAATACTGTTCAGTGCTGTGTATAGGACATAGCACTGATCAGTATTATCGGTCATCTTCTGCTCTGGTCTGCAGGAAGGCAGAGCAGAAGATGCCAGGAAGGCAGCGGAGACAGGTAAGGGGACCTCCGGCTGCCATGCCGGATGATCGGATCGCCACGGCAGCATTTTAGTGACCGCGATGCTGCAGATGCCGTGATCTGTATTGATCACGGCATCAGAGGGGATAATGGTGGACATCCGCGGGATCGCGCATGTCTGCCATTAACGGCGGGTCCCTGGCTGCGATCAGCAGCCGGGACCTGCCGCGCATGATCCGGGCATCGCTCGGATGCTCGCGGTTCTGCTAAGGATGTAAATGTACGTCCTGGTGCGTTAAGTACCAGCTCACCAGGACGTACATTTATGTCCTGCGTCTAAGGGTTAAACAAACTTTTTTTTTCTTTTTCAAGTTTTCACATTTTTTTTTTTTTTTTTACCATAAAGCAAAACAAAAATTATCCAAGTTTGGTGTCATTGGAATTGTACTGACTCATAGAAGAAAGTTAGCTTGTCAGATTTACTGTATTGTGAACTCCATAAAAATTGTTGCCCTACAAACTGCACAAGTCCATATTTTTTCTTTTTTGCCTTACAAATATATATTTTTTGGGCTCTGTAATACATTATATGAAAAAATAAAATAAACAAAGCCAATGAAAAGTACAACTTTTTGCACAAGCCCTAATACAACTTTGTCAATGGAAAAATAAAAAAGTTAGGGGTCTTAGAATGTAAGAAGGAAAAAAGGTGAGCCAGGAAAACCAATTTGCTGGCTCATAAAGGGGTTAAACCATGCCCTGACAAATCCATAGAATTTGTTTCCAAATTTTGGCAACTATGCATCATGCTAGTTACATAGTAATATTTCCTATAATGTGAGAGTAGAGAAAACATCTAATTTATTTATATTATTTAAAAAGAAAAAGGGGCTTCTTGCCTGTAGCGACCACTAAGTATGCCTCATTAAAGAAGTCTCATGTCCGACATTACAGAAAAACGTATCCCCTATCCGCAAGATAGATAGGGGATAGGTTTTAGATCGAGGGGGGTCCGAGTGCTGTGGCCCCTTGCAATCATCTGTACAGATCCCTGGCTCTCCCACAGAGTGGCGGGTTACGACCCCGCCCACTCCATATCTCTGGGAGAGCCGTTTGGCAATCTTCGGCTCTTCCATAGAGATATAGGGAGGGGGCATGGCGGCCCCGCTTCGGGCAGGGGGGCGTGACGTGCCACTCTGTGTGAGAGCCGGGGCTCCATACAGATGATCCCCGCTTGGACCCCCCGCGATCTAAAACTTATCCCCTATCCTGCGGATAGGGATACGTTTTTCTGCAATGTTGGGCATGAGACTTGTCCTTTAAGTTTCTAAACAGCTTTAGCAAAATGAAAGCCGCCCTGTGAACGGTTGTTGTCAGCACCATGGCCTGTTTTACTGTGGACAGATGAGGCTCTATATCTCGCTTGTAATAATATGTTTTATTTTAGGCTCTTCCATGATTGCTGAAATACATATAGGTCTATAAAGCTCAAATGGGTGTTACAGAACATGTAATAAAATGTCTTACCTTAGATACCACCACAATGGAAAATAAATCAGAGATATGTTTTCCTATATTTCATAGAAAATATAACATAGAAAAGACTATAAAATGCCTCTGTCATCTAGAGTAGTGCGAGACACATTAATAAATGCAGTAGTTAAGCATAATCAATGAATGGAAGCACGTAAGGGTGAGATGTCACACATAAAAATCTAGAAAAGAAATAAACTATTGACTGCTTTGATTAAATAGGATGCATCTCCAGAAAGCAGAAATGAACAAAAAGAAAATTACAGTAAAAGCTGAGAGCTAGGAGAATAAATCACAGCACAGTTTCTATTCTGACTACCCATGTATAACAAAATAATTTTTCTCTGCATAAAATGTTTTGGTTTGTTCCACTGATCTGTATCCTTTCCTTTATATTCTATTTGCATATTTGTTTTACAAGCTCTGCACAGAATTCTTATTTTCAAAGCTTTCCAGAGAGTGATGCCAAAACTTCCTTCCTAGATCTGCATCTGACATATTTTACCAAGGGATGGAAAAAAACAAAAATAAGCATCTACTGATGTATTTCTGCAATAATCTCGCTCAACATTTTCTCAATAATGGGGTGTTGGCTGATCGCCCTTTTGATCTGAAAACTTTCCGTTTGCTTGTAGGTATGTGATCCAGACCTGACATTCAACTACAAGATCCCCTTTCAATAGTGCATTCACAGATGCCATTGTGCCTATCTTGGAGTATGAGGTGGCTTGAGATATGGTCGTGCTGACTTGATGCTGTTGTGACCGAGCAGGTTAAGGGATTCTGTCTTCACTTTAACCTGGCTCCGACACATTATGAAAGTTGTTTGGCCCAGTGCCTATTATGACCTCTACATCTCTTCACAGTGACAACACTTCACCAGGTCCCTTGAAAGGTCAACCTAGATAACAGTTGTGAGTCACATTCTGTAGGCATTTCCTTATCTTGGGCTCTTTCTTCGAATGACACTGAACGACACTGTTGGCATTTGCAGGATTCAATTAGTAATTTTTCAAGAGCAAAGTAGCACAGAAATATCATATACAGATATTACAGCAAATTAGAAACCCTATGCTATTGTACAGAAAAATGTGGAAAGTCTGCACGGTGAACGGCATAGACAATAAAAAAATAATAAAAAATACCAAAGTCCAAAATTGCTGTTTTTGGTCATATAACACTCCAGAAAAAAATATCAAAGTCCAAAATTGCTGTTTTTGGTCATATCACACTCCTGAAGAAAAAAAAAAATGAATAAAGATTAATATATAAAGTCACATAAGGGGTACTGATAAAAATGAAAAAAATTCAGTTTTACTGTAAAGTGTACAGCATAAAAAGATTTTAAGATTAATAAAATATGACAGAATTTATCAATAGATAAATAAATAAATAAATATATAGAAATTAAATAAAACTAAATAAAACTAAAACAACTAGTTCAACTAAAGCTTCCAAACATCTCATTTTATTAAGAAAATTAAAGAGTACCTAAAGTGCCTATTAATTCCTCACAATATCAATCAGTATGTTGGAATTGTGTCATATTAGTGTCTCTTTCAGATTTATCTAGGACCTTTTCCATGAATTTTCTTCATGTATTTAAAAAGGCTTTAGTAGATTTGTTGGGGGAGGGAAGGGCATCTAGTCTGTCTAAAAATAAAAGGTGTTTACCTATTACGTATCAATAATTTCCAATAAGTAGGGGACAGTAGGTTGAAGCCAATGTTTAAAGGGGTATTCCAGGATTTTTTTTTATTTGACTATGCTACAGAGGTTGTAAAGTTAGTGTAGATCATAATATAGTGTCTGTACCTGTGTGTGACTTTTTTTTAACAATTCTTCTATGATTTTGACCCCAATATTTATTTTTAACAGTATAAAAATTGACTGTTGTCTCAGATTTTTCCCAGGATGCAATGCAGCCGAGATCTGACTCACTAGTCAGCTGATGACAGGGAGCCTGTCTGCTTCAATGGGTGGTGGGATCAATCTGCAACTAATGCAACAGCTGTAGGCACCCTGATTGAAAACCACAGGTCTTTTGAATGGATGCAGCTCACTTATGTTTCAATGGGTGGGTTGGCTGATGTGTGGGAGGGAGGAAAATGGAATTATGGGATTTGTAGGCAAAAAAGAAAACTCAAAAAGGAAATTCCAGTTCACAAAAAGCTAGCCGCAGTGTTATGGTAATCTCACAACATAGCCATTTAGCCCCAAGACAAGCGCAGATCCTTCCTAAGCATGTCCATTACTGTCTGACAGGTAAGTACTAAAATCATCTTATGGTGGATAACCCCTTTAAAGGGGTTATCCACCATAAGGTGATTACCATAACACTGTGGCTAGCTTTTTGTGAACTTGTATTTCCTGTTTGACTGTTCTTTTTTTGACTACAAATCCCACAATTCCATTTTCCTCCCTCCCACACATCAGCCACTGGGTGGCATTGAAACATAAATGAGCTGCAGACCTGTGGTTTTCAATCAGGGTGCCACCAGCTGTTGCATTAGTTGCAGATTGATCCCTCCACCAATTCAAGCAAACAGGCTCCCTGTCATCAGCTGACTAGTGAGTCAGGTCTCGGCCGCATTGCAAGCTGGGAAAAATCTGAGACAACAGTCATTTTGTATGCTGGTAAAAATAAATAATGAGGTGAAAATTTGTGTTGCTCGCAAATATTCGCAATGCAAATTTTATTTGCGAATATCGCATATTCACGAATTCGCGAATATTCGCGAATATAGCACTAAATATTCATAATTACAAATATTATTTTTTCACGGTACACATCACAGTGATCATCCCTCTCTGCTTCCAGCTTGTGTGGTCTAAAGAAGGCTCTAATACTACTGTGTGAGACTGGCATACGAATGTTCGCATATGCGAAAATATAACATGAATATATTACGAGTATGTGAATTTAGCGAATAAATCATGAATATTCGTCAATATATTCGCAAAATATCGCAAATTCGAATATGGCCTATGCTGCTCAACACTAGTGAAAATCACAGGAGAATAGTGAGAAAACCGCCATACACAGGTACAGACACTATATTATGAACTACACTAACTTTACAGCCCCTGTAGCATAGTCAAATAAAAAAAATTCCCAGAATACCCCTTTAAGTATACATTTTTTTAACTGCTGGGAGCGTCATATGTATCCCTTTAGTTGTTACCAAATTGCGTTTTTCTTTTAAATTTCCTGCCACATAATATATATATATATATATATATATATATATATATATATAAATTAGTAGAAATCCGCAGCACACAAAATGATGAAAGTGCAAAAAATAAATAAAATTTATTCCATATCTTGGTGAAAGTTACAGCGACGTTTCAACCAGCTCTCCTGGTCTTTCTCAAGCATTCTCAAAGACCAGGAGAGCTGGTTGAAACGTCGCTGTAACTTTCACCAAGATATGGAATAAATTTTATTTATTTTTTGCACTTTCATCATTTTGTGTGCTGCGGATTTCTACTAATTTATCTACATATGGACCATTGACCGGGGTTCGGTTCTGCGTGCACCATACTACCTGTTTTTTGGGGTGCTGCTTCCCTTGGATTGCTATATATATATATATATATTTTTTTTTTTTGCGCCATACATTTAAGGGTAAATGAAAGGTGTCATTGCAAAGTACAATTTAACCCTTTAAAAGGCAAGGAGGAAAAAACATAAATGGCAGTGATCAGTTAGTTGTCTATTCAATATCGCACAGGACATGTTTCTGCGACTGACTGAATCAATGTGGAACCATGAAATACAAAATCTGAAGAGGTTTAACTTAACCTAAAGCCGGTCATACACATTAGATAGATGTTTGTTAAAACCTCTATATCTCTTTGGCATCTCCTGAGGCAATGTGTATAGGGGCAGCCCAACCATCCCATAATGGTAAATGGCATGTTGGATTTCAACTTGGTTGTTTAGTTGTAGCCCAGGGAGATAAGTGCTGTTAAAGATGTCGGGTGGTGACACGTTCCCGCTAATAAAATAAACATTTTAGCTTAGCTCATGTGAGCGTGCCAAATGAGCATTTGTCTGTCAGCTATCTCCTGTGTATGGCCAGCTAAAGAAGCAGACAATGAAGTCATATATCTAATGACTATGATTATTTCTTTGTTTCTGGGTGTATTCCTAAGGCAACAACAATAAAGTCTATTCTAAAAACACATTTACACTGTTGTGTTTGACCCAGTATTATCAATATATAAATCTACACAAATAGTAAAAAATGCAATGAGGAAATATGTAAGTACACTGCTCAAAAAAATAAAGGGAAGACTTAAACAACACAATGTAACTCCAAGTCAATCACACTACTGTGAATTCACACTTTCCACTCAAGAAGCAACACCGATTGAACTATCAATTTCACATGCTGTTTTGTAAATGGAACAGACAAGAGGTGGAAATTATAGGCAATTAGCAAGACACCCCCAATAAAGGAGTGGTTCTACAGGTGGTGACCACAGACTGCTTCTCAGTTCCTATGCTTCCTGGCTGATGTTTTGTCACTTTTGAATGCTGGCGGTGCTTTCATGTGGTAGCATGAGACGAGGTCTACAACCCACACAAGAGGCTCAGGTAAAGCAGCTCATCCAGGATGGCACATCAATGCGAGCTGTGGCAAGAAGGATTGCTGTGTCTGTCAGCGTAGTGTCCAGAGCATGTAGGTGCTACCAGGAGACAGGCCAGTACATCAGGAGACATGGAAGAGGCCATAGGAGGGCAACAACCCAGCAGCAGGACTACCTCTGCCTTTGTGCAAGGAGGAGCAGGAGGAGCACTGCCAGAGCCCTGCAAAATGACCTCCAGCAGGCCACAAATGTGCATGTGTCCACTCAAACGATCAGAAACAGACTCCATGAGGGTGGTATGAGGGCCAGATGTCCACAGGTGGGGGTTGTGCTTAAAGCCCAACACCGTGCAGGACATTTGTCATTTGCCAGAGAACACCAAGATTGGCAAATTCGCCACTGGCACCCTGTGCTCTTCACAGATGAAAGCAGGTTCACACTGAGCACATGTGACAGACATGACAGAGTCTGGAGAAGCAGTGGAGAATGTTCTGCTGCCTGACCATCCTCCAGCATGACCGGTTTGGCGGTGGGTCAGTAATGGTGTGGGGTGGCATTACTTTGGGGGCCACACAGCCCTCCATGTGCTTGCCAGAGGTAGCTTGACTGCAATTAGGTACTGAGAGGAGATCCTCAGGCCCCTTGTGAGGCCATATGCTGGTGTGGTTGGCCCTGGGTTGCTCCTAATGCAAGACAATGCTAGACCTCATGTGGATGGAGTGTGTCAACAGTTCCTCCAAGAGGAAGGCATTGATGCTTTGTACTGGCCCGTCCATTCCCCAGACCTGAATCCGATTGAGCACATCTGGGACATCATTTCTCGCTCCATCCACCAACGCCACAACAGACTGTCCAGGAGTTGGCGGATGCTTTAGTCCAGGTCTGGGAGGACATCCCTCAGGAGACCACCTCATCAGGAGAATGCCCAGGAGTTGTAGGGAGGTCATATAGGCACGTGGAGGCCACACAGACTACTGAGCCGTATTTTGACTTGTTTTAAGGACATTACATCAAAGTTGGATCAGCCTGTAGTGTGGTTTTGAGTGTGACTCCATATCCAGACCTCCATGGGTTGATAAATTTGATTTCTATTGATAATTTTTGTGTGATTTTGTTGTCAGAACATTCAACTATGTAGAGACGAAAGTATTTCATACAATTAGTTCATTCAGATCTAGGATGTGTTATCTTAGTGTTCCCTTAATTTTTTTGAGCAGTGTGCATTTTGCAGCTAACAACTAAGTGGATAATATGTAACATGTCTGACGTAACCATTTAATGTATTGATAGTACAATTTCCGGGAATTGAGAAAAAATGCTTTGGAACATCGGTGTGATTGGTGGGTTTGGGAGATTTAAGTAAGATTTTTTATTTTTTTTAATTGTTTTTTTAAAGAAATTTTGAATTCTTTTTCCCCTTTATGAAAAATGATTTGGAATGTCAGTGTGATTGGTGGGTTTGGGAGATTTAAGTGAGATTTTTTTTTTTTTAAAGAAATTTTGCATTTTTTTTTTCCCTTTTATGAAAACTGCTTTGGAACGTCAGTGTGATTGGTAAGAAAACAATGTTTGTACCAAAACAACACTCCTAAATATTTAACAATTGCAGTCTTATTATTAGGCACCTATTGACCTTGCTAGTTTATACAAACCATGTTATAAATAAAATTGTCATTCAGCATATTATTCCAGCTGTAAGGACAATGGTTCAGCATAACAGAAATGTATGTGACTTGTTTATACATAAGAAGTAAAGAAAAAACACAGGTTTATTAAATAACAACTAAATAGAACAAACCTTTGAAACATCAGTGTTAACATTTAGAAATCAACATAGAAGGGTAAAGGTCGCAGAAGATCAAGTGAGACGCTAATAGTTGTGCTTTTTCCATTTTCTTATCGATCAATATTATGTTTTTTCGAGCGAAAATGCAACAACAGAGTTATTGCTGACCTTTTCCTCACCTTTCTATTGTGAATAAAATCACAGCAATATAACAAACGACTTTATAAGCTGCACAGTTTTTCAAATTGTTTGAGAAAGGGCATTTCTGGGAGTTTACATTTTGTTCAGTTGGCATTTGGTTTCTTACTGATCATTGGAGTGTTCAGACTGTAAAAATATGTGGAGATTACATTTTACTTCCACAGAGGTGTCCATGAAAGGTTATGTATAGGATTCGGAAATAGGTACAACAATTAAGCTACATAGCAGGGCCCAGTATGTATTGTTTCTGGAGAAAAGTAAGTGGAAAGCCTAACAATTTCATGTAGCAAATAAAGAATCATATGGTGTTTTGTAGCTATGTAAAATACTGAGCAGAATCCTGCCAGGTAAGAGTTGGCATCAGGGGGATTACCACACAGCTATTTTTTGTAGTTTTTCTTAAATTTTCTTTTCCATTGAATGATAGGTACCTCTAGTAGGTAGAGTCCCTCCAGTAGCTTGATAGGTGCCGACCAGTAGGTAGACAAACGCCCCCAGTAGGTAAGTACTCCCCAAAAAGTAGATAATTGCCCCCATTTTACAGAAGACAGTTGCCCCAGTACAGATAGTTTTCCACCTCCCCCAGAAGGTAGATAGGTGCCCCCTCAGCCAACAATAAATAAATAAATATTTTATACTTACCTGCCCCTTGCACCCTCGCCAGCAGGGCCTAGACTTGCCCTACACTTATAAGTGACATCATCATTGTACAAGCACTTGAGCCTGGGCCAGGGCACCGAGTTCCTGTGCTACTCCTGGCATGCTGTAGACTGCAGGCGCAAGGCAGCCTGTGGCTTACAGAATAAGCTTTTACATGCAAGAGTGTTTTAAGGCTATGTTCACACAGCAGAATTTCTGCACAGAATTCCGCAGAAATGTTCACTGCATGGAATTTTGCTGTGTGAATGGGACAGTGGAATCCCATTGAATTGTATTGGTTATAAATTCATGCAGAATTTTAATGCTGAATTCCATGCAGAAATTCTGGCATGTGAACATAGCCCACACCTATTAAAGGGTGGTAAATAATAGACAGTAAGTGAACAGCCAGTTCTTGAAGCTGAGGAACAAGGATCTTAGGAAATTTGACAAGAGGCAAATTATGATTTTAGGGCAACTCGAAAGCACCTTAAAAACTGTAGGTCTTTTTGGTTGTTCCTAGTATTGTGTTTAGCAGATCAAGGGGGGACAACCAGTGAATCCGCAACAGTGGGTGATGTTCGCTTTACTTCGGCTGTATTATAATTGTTTCCTGCAATCAAACATTCCTAGACACATCTGGATATGATCCTTAAAATAATCATCTGTATTAGATTACTTTATGTCATCCTTCAAATTTGATTCCTTAGATTAAAAGTGTACTTCGGCCCTAAGACATCTTATCCTCTATCCAAAGGATAGGGGATAAGATGTCTGATCGCAGGGGTCCCGCCACTGGGGACCCCCGCAATCTCTTATGCAGCACCCACCTGTGTAAGCTGCACGCATCGCTGGAGGCTCCGAGTCTAAAGCCTCATGACACAAGGCCGGAGTATCGTGATGTCACAACTCACTCCCATGTGATGTCACTCCCCGCCCCCTCAATGCAAGTCTATGGGAGGGGGCGTGATGTCACACAGGGGCAGAGTCATGAAGTCATGATACTCCGGCCCCATAGACATGAGGCTTCAGACTCGGAGCCACCAGTGCTGGCGTGCAGCTCACACGGGTGGGTGCTGCATGAGAGATTGCGAGGGTCCTCAACGGCAGGACCCCCGTGGTCGGACATCTTATCCCCTATCCTTTGGTTAGGGCATAAGATGTCTTAGGGCCGGAGTAACCCTTTAAAGCATACCGGCCAGCACAAAATATTTTTCATCAACCTAAAATGATTTGTTAGAGTAACCCTTCAGAATGGGGATTTTAGTGCTTTCACTACTGTCATTGAGCACCTGAGAATCCCCTCCATGGTGCACAGCTAATTCTCATTCTCTCCATTTCATGGGGCAGAAAAAAGCTGGGTTGTTTGCCAGAAGTACTTATAACTAGGCTTCCTTTACCTAACTTCTCAAGCCAGTCAAATAACAAGGTCTTCTCATGGTATTGTATGTGGCAATGTACAACTGGTCCAGAGGCCAAACAGTATGAAGTGAGCGCATCAGCATTCAGAAGGTCTGAATTAATTGAATACATTTTAAAGGTCTCTGGGGTCTAAATAAATTTTAATGCTTATGGTTAAAGAGTACCTGTCATCAAACAATATTTTCTAAACTAACTCACTAACTACTCCTAACACCCCTCCTGCCCTGAAAAAAATATCCGACCATTAAAAGGCTGTGTATCATACCTTTCCCCTTGCTCACATTGTGCAAGCTCCTGGCAGGAGAAAGTGGGTGTTCCCCAGCAGGCACAACATCACTGAACCCTGCGAGATCTGTGCCTCGCCATGCCCCGCATGCACTTCCTGAGTTTGGACTTCTGCAAGTCCGGGTGGAGATCAAATGAACTGTTCGGGAACAGAACAGAGCCACCTAGTGGCCTTTTTTTCAATCATATTTAAAACATATATCAGATGAGAATTTTTAACAGCAAATAAATAGCAAAGTGTTTTGTAATAACATAAGGAACAATATTTTAAAAGTTTATTTTGGTGACAGGTACTCTTTAACCCCTTCATGACCCAGCCCATTTTCACCTTCATGACCTGGGCATTTTTTGAAAATCTGACCACTGTCACTTTAAACATTAATAACTCTGGGATGCTTTTACTTATCATTCTGATTCCGAGATTGTTTTTTCGTGACATATTCTACTTTATGTTATCGGTAAAATTTCACTGATATTTGTATCCTTTCTCTGTAAAAAATCTAAAAATTTCATGAAAATTTTGAAAATTTTGCATTTTTCTAACTTTGAAACTCTCTGCTTGAAAGGAAAATGGATATTCCAAATAAATTACATATTGATTCACATATACAATATGTCTACTTTGTGTTTGCATTAAAAAATTGACAAGTTTTTACTTTTGGAAGACACCAGAGGGCTTCAAAGTTCCGCATCAATTTTCCAATTTTTCACAAAATTTTGAAACTCGCTTTTTTTCAGGGACCAGTTCAGGTTTGAAGTGGATTTGAAGGGTCTTCATATTAGAAATACCCCATAAATTACCCCATTATAAAAACTGCACCCCCGAAAGTATTCAAAATGACATTCAGTAAGCGTTTTAACCCTTTATGGGTTTCACAGGAATAGCAGCAAAGTGAAGGAGAAAATTCTAAATCTTCATTTTTTACACTCGCATTTTCTTGTAGACCCAATTTTTGAATTTTTACAAGGGGTAAAAGGAGAGAAATCACCCTAAAATTTGTAACCCAATTTCTCTCGAGTAAGGAAACACCTCATATGTGTATGTAAAGTGTTCGGCGGGCGCAGTAGAGGGCTCAGAAGGGAAGGAGCGACAATGGGATTTTGGAGAGTGAGTTTTTCTGAAAGGGTTTTTGGGGGGCATGTCCCATTTAGGAAGCCCCTATGGTGCCAGAACAGTGGACCCCCCCACATGTGACCCCATTTTGGAAACTATACCCCTCATGGAATTTAATAAGGGGTGCAGTGAGCATTTACACCCCACTGGCGTTTGACAGATATTTGAAACAGTGGACTGTGCAAATCAAAAATTTAATTTTTCATTTTCACAGACCACTGTTCCAAAAATCTGTCATACACCAGTGGGGTGTAAATGCTCACTGCACCCCTTATTACATTCCGTGAGGGGTGTAGTTTCCAAAATGGGGTCACATGTGGATATTTATTGTTTTGCGTTTGTCAGAACTGCTGTAACAATCAGCCACCCCTGTGCAAATCGCCTCAAATGTACATGGTGCACTCTCCCTTCTGGGCCTTGTTGTGCGCCCCCAGAGCACTTTGCGCCCACATATGGGGTATCTCCGTACTCAGGAGAAATTGCGTTACAAATTTAGAGGGTCTTTTTTCCCTTTTACCTCTTGTGAAAATGAAAAGTATAGGGCAACACCAGCATGTCAGTGTAAAAAATTTATTTTTTTACACTAACATGCTGGTGTAGACCCCAACTTCACCTTTTCATAAGGGGTTAAAGAAGAAAAAGCCCCCCAAAATTTGTAAGGCAATTTCTCCCGAGTACGGCGATACCCCATATGTGTCCCAAAACTGTTGCTCTGAAATACGACAGGGCTCCAAAGTGAGAGAGCGCCATGCGCATTTGAGGCCTGAATTAGGGATTTGCATAGGGGTGGACATAGGGGTATTCTACGCCAGTGATTCCCAAACAGGGTGCCTCCAGCTGTTGCAAAACTCCCAGCATGCCTGGACAGTCAATGGCTGTCCGGCAATACTGGGAGTTATTATTTTGCAACAGCTGGAGGCTCCGTTTTGGAAACAGTAGCGTACCAGACGTTTTTCATTTTTTGGGGGGAGGGAAGGGGAGAGGGGGCTGTGTAGGGATAATGTGTATATGTAGTGTTTTTTACTTTTTATTTTAGGTTAGTGTCAGTGTAGTGTAGTGTTTTTAGGGTACAGTCGCATGGGCAGAGGTTCACAGCAAGTTTGCCGCTGGAAGTTTGAGCTGCAGCGCAAAATTTGCGCCATCTCAAACTTGCAGCACTCACTGTAAACCTCCGCCCATGTGAGTGTACCCTGTACATTCACATTGGGGGGAGGGGGCAAACATCCAGCTGTTGCAAACTCCGAGCATGCCCTTGACCTGTCCGTGCATGCTGGGAGTTGTAGTTTTGCAACAGCTGGAGGAACACTGGTTTGGAAACACTAAGTTAAGTAATAAACTTTCAAGTGTTTTGCAACCAAACTTAGTGTTTCCAAACCAGTGTGCCTCCAGCTGTTGCAAAACTACAACTCCCAGCATGCATGGTCTGTCAGTGCATGCTGGGAGTTATAGTTTTGCAACAATTGCAACAGCTGGAGGCACTGAGGTAGGAAACGGACAATGTTTCCCAACTAGTGTGCCTCCAGTTGTTGCAAAACTACAACTCCCAGCATGCCCAGACTGCCAAGGCATGCTGGAAGTTGTAGTTCGGCAATATCTGAAGGATCAGATGTTGCCGAACTACAACTTCCAGCATGCTTGGGCAGTCTGGGCATGCTGGGAGTTGTAGTTTTGCAACATCTGGAGGTCCACAGTTTGGAGACCACTGTATAATGGTCTCCAATCTGTGGTCTTCCAGATGTTAGAGAACTACAACTCCCAGCATGCCTGGACAGACTGAGCATGCTGAGATTTGTAGTTTTGCAACATCTGGAAGAGCACAGATTGGAGACCATTATACAGTGGTCTCCAAACTGTGGACCTCCAGATGTTGCAAAACTACAACTCCCAGCATGCCCAGAAAGCCAAAGGCTGTCTGGGCATGCTGGGAGTTGCAGTTTTGAAACTCTCAGAGGCAGCAGTGAGATCGCTTTACGGCGATCTCACTGCTGCCAATGAAGATGCCGCACTGCTGCCGGAAACTCACCTCCGGGACGCAGCGCAGCCGGGACCGCACGGAGGACGCCGGGACCGCTCGGGACACCGCTCGGACGGGTAAGTGACGTCGGGGGACGGGTCAGGGACACTTAGCAGAGCGGTGTGTGTCCCGATCCCCGTGATCGGGACTCACACACCGCGCTGCTAAGTATTCTGATAGCGAAACGCTGCTATCAGCTAGTCAGATTTGCCCAGCTGATAGCAGCGATCGCTGGGGGGGGGGGGTGGGGGACGAAACCCCCCGTGGTCGCACGGTAAGATGGCTGGCTATCAGTGATAGCCACCATCTTTCCGGGCGCTGCGGGATGCCGCGAGTAGCGGCAGTAATGTCCATGACGTACCTGTATGTCATGGGTCGGGAACACCTTGCCACCCATGACGTACAGGTATGTCATAGGTCGGGAAGGGGTTAAATAAGTTTTAGAGGTCTGGTGTCTGATTTATTTTTAGGGTCTGGTGTCTGAATTTTGGAGGTTTGGTCTTTGGTCGGAAGCAATTTTAGAGGTGTAATCTGGGGTGTGAGTCTAGGGGTCTGATGTCTGGATTGAATTAATTAATCAAAACATTTTAAAGGGATATTTTATGTAGATAAAAGGTGCTCTAACAGAGATACACTTTAAAGGGGTACTTCACAGGGGAAAAAATTCAGATCAACTAGTGCCATAAAGTTAAACAGATTTGTAAAATACATCTATTTAAAAATCTTAATCCCTCCATTACTTATCAGCTGCTGTATGCTCCAGAGAAAGTGGTGTAGTCTTTCTGGTCCAGAGCAGGAGCAAATCTTCATAGCAAACCTCTCCTGCTCTGGATAGTTCCTGACATAGACAGAGGTGGCAGCAGAGAGCACTGTGGTCAGACTGGAAATAACTACTCAACTTTCTCTGTAGCATAAAGCAGCTGATAAGTGCTGGAAGAGTTAAGATTTTTAAATTCAAGTAATTTCCAAATCTGAATACCTTTCTGGCACGAGTTGATTTGAGAAAATGTTTTTTTCCTCCAGACTGTGGAAGGAGCTGAAACATACAGTCAGGAGAAGACACACTTCACACATGAGACAGCTGGAGCAGTATCTTATGACGAGTGGGCCAAGATACCTGTAGTCAAGGGCAGAAGTCTTATTGAGAGTTACAGAAATCTCTGGATTGCAGTGGCTGCCTTAAAAGGTTGTGCAACAAAATATTAAGTTCAGGGGACCATCATTTTTGTCCAGGTCTCAGATTCATTATTATTTTGATTTTCAAAATTATTTTATTGAACCTCAATTCAAATGCAATATCATATTTTGATCAGTTCATTGAGGTTTTTTTTTTCTCTTTAGTGGAAGGGTAACAAGTAATTTTAACCAGTAATTTTGCATGACTAAAACTTTTTATTGAATGAAAAATATTATGAGATGACTCTGCTTATTCTGTCCCATTTTATAGAGCAAAGTGGGAACAGCCAAAACAGTACCAACATGCAAATTGGTGGTTTCAGTCCCACCAAAACCGCAAAGTGTGAACACAGCATTATACTGTTGATGCAATGGCAATCAAGGCCATCAAAGCACCTTAAAGGGGTACTCCAGTGGAACATTTTTTTTCTTAATCAACTGGTGTCAGAAATTTATACAGATTTGTAAATTACTTCTATTTAAGAATCCTTATCCTTCCAGTACTTATCAGCTGCTGTATACTACAGAGGAAGTTGTGTAGTTCTTTTCTGTCTGACCACAGTGCTCTCTGCTGACACCTCTGTCCGTGTCAGGAACTGTCCAGAGCAGGAGAGGTTTGCTATGGGGATTTGTTCCTCCTTTGGACAGTTACTGACATGGACAGAGGTGTCAGCAGAGAGCACTGTGGTCAGACAGAAAAGAACTACACAATTTTCTATGTAGTATATAGCAGCTGATACGTACTGGAAGGATTAAGATTTTTAAATAGAAGTCATTTACAAATCTGTTTAACTTTTTGGCACCAGTTGATTAAAAAAAAATAGTTTTACACCGGAGTACCCCTTTAAGCATCTCATATAATCTCACTTAAAGAATACAGTTAAATATGAATATAGCACCAGAACAGTTTTTAAATGCCAGCTGCAGTATCTAGAGGGATTGAAAAGGGTGCTCTTTATTTTAAATTTCTGTCACCGTTTTATTCACTCTCAGCAGTGATGAACCAGTAGAGCATAAAAAAGGCTTGAAGAGATTGAAATGCTAAGTTTATTAACAGCTGTTAAAATGCTTATGATGCTTTTCAAGACACCAGCATAAAAAAACATTTCTGTGTTATGGCTCTTAACATATAACTTAAAAGCTCTTGTGACTCAAACGGAAATACAAAAAATGTAAATTGATTTTCAATAATGGAACTACTGAACCAAAATCTAAGCAAATCATGAGAGAGTTACCACTTATATAAAGAATGTCATATAGTTTGCAACTAATATAGCATAAATCCATTCTGATTTTTCTTTTAACCCTTGAGTTCTAATCAATTTCTTTGCTTCAGGACCACACAACTGTTTTCATCTTGACATTTCAAAGTTTATTTATATATATTTTTTTCATATCACTGTAATTTTTTTTGTGGGACTTATTATGCTTTATATGTAATATTTCATTTTGTTGTATGTACTATGTATACATTAGGCTTACATTTTTATTAATTTCAGTTTTTTTTTCTGGTAATTTTTTGTAACTTCATTTATCATTGAAAAAAAGGAAACCAGTCACAAAGAGTAAATCCAAATAGACACAAAACTTTATTAACCCCTTAAGGACTCCATTTTTGCACTTTCGTTTTTTGCTCTTTACCATGATTCTTTCAACTTTGCACCTAAAAATCCATATGATGGCTTATTTTTTGCACCACCAATTCTACTTTGTAATGACATCAGTCATTTTACCCAAAAATCTACGGTGAAACGGAAAAAAAAATCTTTGTGCAACAAAATTGAAGAAATTATGACCTCTAAAATTTTTTTTATTTTTCTGCGTACGGGGCAGTATGAGGGCTATTTTTTTGCGCCATGATCTGAAGATTTTATCGGTACAATTTTTGTATTGATCTGACTTTTTGATCACTTTTTATTCATTTTTTTTATTATATATAAAAAGGGACCAAAAATACGCTATTTTGTAGTTTGGAATTTTTTTGTGCGTATGCCATTGATTGCGCAGTTTCATTAACAATATTTCTACACGCAGCGATACCACATATGATTATTTTTATTGACACTTTTTTTTAAATGGGCAAAGGGGGGTGATTCAAACTTTTATTTGGGAAGGGGTTAAATGATCTTTATTAACTTTTTTTTTTACTTTTTTTTTTTTTTGCAATGTTATAGCCCCCATAGGGGGCTATAACACTGCACACACTGATCTTTTACATTGATCATTGATATCCCATTGGATAACATTGATTGTTGATTCTGCCGCTTGACTGCTCATGCCTGGATCTCAGGCACGGAGCGTTCATTCAGAAATCGGTCACACAGGAGGAAGGTCCCCTCCGTGCGTGCTCCAGCTATTCGGGACGCCATGGTGAACAGCCCACTGAGCTAGCTGGGAGTAGTTTACTTTTACTTTAGACACGGCGATCAATTTTAAACACCGCGTTTAAAGGGTTCATAGCGCACGACACCGAGATCAGTGCTGCGCGCTATTAGCCACAGCGCCCAGCCGTTGTTAGAGGCCAGGCCCGACCCGCTGTCATGCCATGGCCCTGCCTTATAGAAAGGAAGCGGACTCAGGGTGTACAGGTATGCCCTGAGCCCTTAAGAGGTTAATCATACATAAAACCAAAATTGACATCTGTACTGCAAGAATTTTACATTAAACAAAATAAACTTTAGCTCACCTTCCTACGTTCCCCCGTTGCTCTTCCGCTGCGGTCCTCTTGCTGCTTCCTGGGGACGGTAATGCCACAGAGCCGTCAGCATACCACTGGCCGCAGAGATGTCCCACCCCGGCCGGTGATAGGCTGAGCGCACTGTCATGTAAGGAGCTCTAACATTTTAGGGTATACAAAGTGACCCAAAAATACGCAATTTTGGACTTTGGAATTTTTTACATGTACCCCATTGATCAAGCAGTTAAATTAATGTTATATTTTTATAGTTCGGACATTTATGCATGCAGCAATACCCCATATGTTTTTTTTTTTTTTTTACATATATATTTTTTTTAATGGGAAAAGGGGGGTGATTCAAACTTTTATTACTGGAAGGGTTAAATCACATTTATTAACATTTTTTAACTTTCTTTTTTACACTTTGTTTAGTCCCCATAGGGGACTATTACATGCAATACTTAGTTTGCATACACTGATCAATGTGATGCCATAGCATTGCATTGATCAGTGTTATCAGTGCTCTGCTCCTCCAGCCAATCGGACGGCGAGGAGGAAGGTAAGCTCCCTCCTGCTGTCCTCTCAGTTGTGCAGGACACCGCAATTTCACCGCGGCGGTCCCGAACAGCCCGCTATGCTAGCCAGCAAGTATTTTCTCCCGTTTTAGATACTGCAATCAACTTTGATCGTGATGTCTAAAGGGTTAATACCGGACATCAGCCCGATCGGCGATGTCTGGTATAAGCTGCGGGTCCTGGTTGCTGATAACAACTGGGACCCACCAGGTATGAAGGATGCTCAACTCCTGAGCACACTTCACATAACGGGAGCCGGCCACGGGCGTAAATATATGTCTGTGGTCATTAAAGAGTTAAACACTGGACTACACCACACTTATAGAGAAGCACAGATGACCCTAGCAATGCATAAAAAGGACAATAGACTGAAGTCAAAGCAATAGCATACCTGTCATGTATGCTGCCTGCCACCACACACCTACATTCCCCAATGTACTTGTCACGATTCGGCTTACAGGTTGTGGATCCACTGTGTCAGCGAGGGATTGGCGTGGACCGTGCTGGTGGACCGGTTCTAAGAGGCTACTGGTGTTCACCAGAGCCCGCCGCAAAGCGGGATGGTCTTGCTGCGGCAGTAGCAACCAGGTCGTATCCACTAGCAACGGCTCAACCTCGCTGACTGCTGAGAAGGCGTGGGACAGAAGGACTAGGCAGAGGCAAGGTCAGACGTAGCAGAAGGTCGGGGCAGGCAGCAAGGTTCGTAGTCAAGATGGATAGCAGGAGATCAGGTAACACAGGCTTGGACAACACTAAACGCTTTCACTGGCACAAGGCAACAAGATCCGGCCAGGGAGTGCAGGGGAAGTGATGTGATATAGCCAGGGAGCAGGTGGAAGCTAATTAAGCTAATTGGGCCAGACACCAATCATTGGTGCACTGGCCCTTTAAGTCTCAGAGAGCTGGCGCGCGCGCGCCCTAGAGAGCGGAGCCGTGCGCGCCAGCACATGACAGCTGGGGACCGGGACGGGTAAGTGACTTGGGATGCGATTCGCGAGCGGGCGCGTCCCGCTATGCGAATCGCATCCCCGCCGGCAATGTCAGTGCAGCGATCCCGGTCAGCGGGTCTGACCGGGGCGCTGCAGGGAGAGAGACGCCGTGAGCGCTCCGGGGAGGAGCAGGGACCCGGAGCGCTCGGCGTAACAGTACCCCCCCCTTAGGTCTCCCCCTTTTTTTGCCGGCAGCTGCTTCACATGGGACGAGGACACCGGGAGTGACTGTAGGGTTTCCTCAAAGGCAGGCAGTACAGCAGGAGTGGGAATGGGGAGGGAGGGCAGAGGGTGAAGCTTTGCACGGGGCAGGGTGTCACCAGGACGGGGGCCATGAGGAGGCAAGGTACAGTCCTGATAAGCCTTGGGGAGACCAGGTGTAGGAGGAGGCACTGAGGCTTGCCTGACGGTACTGGGAGGGGGGGAGAGGCATTTCTTATGGCAAGCAGAGTCCCAGTTCTTGATCTCCCCGGTGATCCAGTCAAGGGTGGGAGAATGAAGCTGGAGCCATGGCAGACCGAGGAGGACCTCAGAAGTGCAGTTGGGAAGGACAAAAAATTCAATCAATTCGTGATGGGGTCCAATGCACATTAAGAGGGGTTTTGTGCGGTAACGCACGGTGCAATCCAATCTAACTCCGTTGACCGCGGAAATGTAGAGCGGCTTGATGAGACGGGTTACCGGGATGCAGAATTTATTCACCAAAGAATCCAAAATAAAATTCCCAGAGGCACCAGAGTCCAAGCAGGCCACGGCTGAGAGGGAGGAGTTGGCAGAAAGAGAAATCCGCACAGGCACCGTGAGACGTGGAGAAGCAGACTTTGAACCAAGAGACGCCACACCCACGTGAGCTGGGTGCGTGCGTGCGTTTCCTAGACGTGGAGGACGAATAGGGCAATCCACCAAGAAATGCTCGGTACTGGCACAGTACAGACAAAAATTTTCTTCCCTACGGCGATTCCTCTCTTCCTGGGTCAGGCGAGACCGATCCACTTGCATGGCCTCCTCGGCGGGAGGCCCAGGCGTAGATTGCAAAGGATACTGTGGGAGAGGTGCCCAGAGATCTAAGTCTTTTTCCCGGCGGAGCTCCTGATGTCTCTCAGAAAA
This sequence comes from Hyla sarda, assembly GCF_029499605.1. Taxonomy (NCBI): domain Eukaryota; kingdom Metazoa; phylum Chordata; class Amphibia; order Anura; family Hylidae; genus Hyla; species Hyla sarda. Next base: position 177,940,377 of record NC_079193.1, on the reverse strand, counting down.
ACGCATGTCAATGCGGGTGGCCAAATGGATAAGTTCTTGCAGGTTGGCAGGAATCTCTCGTGCGGCCAGCACATCCTTGATGCTACTGGATAGGCCTTTTTTAAAGGTCGCGCAGAGAGCCTCGTTATTCCAAGAGAATACGGAAGCAAGAGTACGAAATTGGATGGCGTACTCGCCTACTGAAGAATTACCCTGGACCAGGTTCAGCAGGGCAGTCTCGGCAGAAGAAGCTCGGGCTGGTTCCTCGAAGACACTATGGACTTCAGCGAAGAAGGACTGGACTGTGGCTGTGGCAGGATCATTGCGGTCCCAGAGCGGTGTGGCCCAAGACAAGGCCTTTCCTGAAAGAAGGCTCACTACGAACGCCACCTTAGACCGTTCTGTAGGAAACAAGTCCGACAACATCTCCATATGCAGGAAACATTGAGACAAAAATCCACGGCAGAGTCTAGAGTCCCCATCAAATTTGTCCGGCAGGGACAAGCGGAGGCTAGGAGCGGCCACGCGCTGCGGAGGAGGTGCAGGAGCTGGCGGAGGAGATGGTTGCTGCTGTAGCAGAGGCAGAAGTTGCTGTAACGTGGCAGTCAACTGCGACAGCTGCTGTCCTTGTTGGGCAATTTGCTGCGATTGCTGAGCGACCACCGTGGTAAGGTCAGCGAGACTTGGCAGCGGCACCTCAGCGGGATCCATGGCCGGATCTACTGTCACGATTCGGCTTACAGGTTGTGGATCCACTGTGTCAGCGAGGGATTGTCGTGGACCGTGCTGGTGGACCGGTTCTAAGAGGCTACTGGTGTTCACCAGAGCCCGCCGCAAAGCGGGATGGTCTTGCTGCGGCAGTAGCAACCAGGTCGTATCCACTAGCAAAGGCTCAACCTCGCTGACTGCTGAGAAGCCGTGGGACAGAAGGACTAGGCAGAGGCAAGGTCAGACGTAGCACAAGAGGAGCAGGGACCCGGAGCGCTCGGCGTAACAGTACTTTTTGCAAAAGGTTTCCCTTGAAGCAATAACCAGTAAATATGGCCACACCTGTTCCTTTTTTTTATTTTTTCTATATTTAGCTTACAAATTTTTTCATATTTTCAGACATTTGTTTTTACCCTTCTGAAGCGTTGACAGCCAAGAACCTTAATTTCTTTTTATTCTATCCAGAGTATTTTTCCATATTGTAAATTTCAGGGCAGAACTCATTCCCTAAAATCCCTAAGTTCCCTAAATTCATAAGTTTAGCACAAAAGATCCATGAGGATTCTCCCAATATCATCAACTTTAACCATCTAGTTATAGGATATTTAACTCTATCTTTTAATTTCTTTATAAGTTTTTCCCCGGGACCTCTGAATCATTGGTCAATTCCATAGAATGTGTAGATAATCGGCTTGTACCTCCCTACATCTCTGACACTCTGAATCCCTTCTTACTCATTCAATCCCTTCTTACTAATTTTCAGAGACAACATTGCATTCTCCCAAATAGTTGCCCACTTACCATCTCCCAACTTCCCAATCTCTGTCTCCCACTTCACTTGTCATCTCTCAACATGTACATATTGACGTGCACTAACTAAATTCATATATAAATGTAAAATGACTTCCTTGCATTCCCTTCTTTTTCTAATACAAAATGCTTCTTCACCTTAAATATACCTGGACCATGCATATGTTTAATTGAATGTTCTATTTGTGCATAAAAAATAATGTTTATCATCTAGTCCTTAACCATTTCCTGAAAACCTGTTTTCTTACCATTATCAAATAGGTTCTCAATTCTCACAACTTCTTTCTTAATCCAAAATCCATCATTATGAATGGTCAAATATTCAAATCAACTCGCACATTATTCCAAAGTGGACAATTGTTTGACTCAACTTTTATGTTTGCTTTTAAAACCACCATACTTTACCCACCAACTGACAATTACGTATTCTACTATAAGTCCCCTCTCTAACAGACCTGATTCCAGTAAATCCAAAATATGCCCAAATTTTTATGCCTTCACTAAAAATTTCATAAATCAATAATTATGCCATTCTACTATATGACCAAGAGGTCACAAACAAGATTTTTCAGTTAAGCAATCCTTAGCCACCTTTACCTTGGGGAGCATTAAATTTGAAGTATTTAAGGTACATCCTTTTCCATCCACAGATCAAACTTCTCAAAATTATTTCTATCCTCTTAAACCATATTTTGCCTCTGACATTGAAGAGGCGTTAAAGTAAAGTAAAAGCTGAGGAAATACCACCAATTCAGTGTTTCCAATTCTTTCAGCCATCCCAATAGGTAGTTTGTTCCAGGTATTTACTCTGTTATCCAAAGGCTGCAAAAATTGTTTCAAATTATATTTTATGTAATTCTTTGTATCCCCTGGAAGAGGACCACACCCAGGGATTGAAGCAGGACACTGGAGGAACCGTGGAGGTTCTGGAGATGAGTAGAGATTTTTTTTTGATTTTTTTTTTTACTGTAGAATGGGCATTGCTATAAAAACATAAATAAAAAACTCCCACCAGATATCCCCTTTAACTGTTTCCTGGTCCCCTAATCCAGATTTTTTTTTTAAATCTGATTAATTGAACAAATAATCAGCCAACTAATCAATTATGACAGTAATATTGAGTTGCAAACGTTCTTTCCTATCACTATTTCTAAAGAAAACATATTGGATTCTCTTTTTCAAGGAAACCAGGTGTAGATAAAGAGAAATAACAATCCCCTATATATTTATTGATATATGGTGAATGCAGTCCAATATACTAAAGGTAGAAGTATGTTCTTCCGATTATGTTTTATAGTAAGATTTCCACTGTAAACAAAAAGGGAGAACCTATGAGCAAATATATTTATATGACACATACCCTCTAATGGACATCCTCTGGACGCTCAGGGAGTGCAGACATCTTATGGACATTCTCTGGACGCTCAGGGAGTGCAGCCATCTTATGGACATCCTCTGGACGCTCAGGGAGTGCAGCCATCTTATGGACATTCTCTGGACGCTCAGGGAGTGCAGACATCTTATGGACATCCTCTGGACGCTTAGGGAGCGCAGACATCTTATGGACATTCTCTGGACGCTCAGGGAGTGCAGACATCTTATGGACATTCTCTGGACGCTCAGGGAGTGCAGCCATCTTATGGACATCCTCTGGACGCTCAGGGAGTGCAGCCATCTTATGGACATCCTCTGGACGCTCAGGGAGTGCAGCCATCTTATGGACATTCTCTGGACGCTCAGGGAGTGCAGCCATCTTATGGACATTCTCTGGACGCTCAGGGAGTGCAGACACACTCACTGCTTCTTCCCTTATTAGATGTTATCCCCTGGATAAGCTCATGAAGCTGCAGGAAGTTAAAGAGAGAAAAACAGAGGTGGAAGCAAATAAGTGCCATGCTGCTTCCATGACCCAGTACTGTTTATACAGCTTACTTATGGCACGTGTGGCCTAGTTATCACTCCAGGCCTTTCCTGACCAGAAAGACCAGCCACCTTGGCTGCATTATAGACATACTAGGGTGGTTTTTCTCCATAACCAGGCTTTCAAAACATAAGCTCCAATTTAAAGAGGAGCAGCACTCTGTCCAGAAACCCTCAATATATAATGATCCTGTAAATGCAACGGAGGGCCATGTCAGCTCCATGCTACCTCTCTCAGGCTGCGTCAATTAAACTCTCTCCATGTTCGAAGTAGACTGGCCATGACTTTTTAGCCTGTCAGTACAGTTGCTTATACCCCCCAAAGACCCTCCTACATCTTACCCAGATGGCTATATACCTGTATTCTGTCATTTCGCTGGCTGATGGAAGCAGAGCAACTTGACTTGCTTCCTCAGTGTCCTACATTGCTCTCGGTTTGCAACATTTAATGTGATCACCAGCCTTGTCTGTGGCACCACCTCCACTGCACTCGCGGCCTCCCCTTACAATCAGCCTCTGCCACACATAAGAGACACATGCAAGGTGGATGGGATCTGAATAGGGCTCCAGAGGAGCATTGCAATTGCAGCTCTACATCATATCACACATGTTTCGCTTTAACTAAGTGTACTGGCATTAATTCATATTTTAGTATACTAATTGACACAAAAAAATCATGCATCCAGAAATGACGGATTGCGTCAAAACCTGGCATGCAGTTAGGTCTCAATAAAATATGTAAATGATTACAGGAGTAGTCTGATTAAATGCTGTTTTTTGCCACAAGAGGGCGTAAATGTGCTTGTCCCACTGCCCTATAAAAAGGCTCTCAGAGGCTTCTTTTGGGTATTGTACCTCTTGGTGAGAGATCGTTCATTGCCAGACATGCTTCTACAACACATCATTGGACTGAGCAAAGCAGGATGGTGGTTTCAACAAATTGCTCACCCTCTATGCTATTCTGACTAAGCTGTTAGGAGATGCTGGGATCAGTGGTTACATGATGTTTAATAAGTATTAAGCATAAAATGAGTCAAAAACATTTTTCTTCAGCTTGTGGAAAATTTTCCTCTGTTTGTTTTCTAACATCCAAGAAATTCCCAGAAAGGCTGCACATTGTTTTTGTTTTTACTTTATAATTTTTTTTTTCCGTTTGCTCTACAGTAAAAAAATAAAATAAAAAAGAGCATGTGGAAGTCAGTGAAATGCAGATTCTCTCTTTAATTACCTATGTAATATGATGTTTCTAGCACAAGAGATTGCTTTTCAAAATCTACAGAGGTATTAACTGAGATTTCAACCAATTACTCTTACTTCATTTCCTTTATTCCAAATGTGACCTTTAAAAACAATTTAACTGCAAGTTCCCTGCTGTGAGTACGTTAGTATGACTGTCTGAATGCAGTCACTTTTTCCCTACATGAAAACTCGTAATCTAAATACATCCTAGGGGTAGAGAAAGAGTATTACCATAGGTAGAGGACTATTGAAAACAAAAAGTCTATTAAACTGGTTGTTTCATGAGGTATATGTTTATAGTTATATCCAGGCCCAAATTTAGCATTTGAATATTTTGCAGTGTGCCCTTATCAATAGGTGATCCAGGAATAATGTAAGTAAAGTATCCCATGTTAGGGTGGGTTCACACTACGTTTTCTCCCATACGGGAGCGCATATGGCAGTGTGGAGCTAAAACCTCGCGCTCCCGTATGCCTTCGTATGCGCTCCCGTATGTCATTCATTTCAATGAGCCAGCCGGAGTGAAACGTTCGGTCCGGTCGGCTCATTTTTGCGCCGTATGCGCTTTTACGACCGGACCTCAAACCGTGGTTGACCACAGTTTTAGGTACGGGGGAAAAGCGCATACGGCGCAAAAATGAGCCGACCGGACCGAACGTTTCACTCCGGCCGGCTCATTGAAATGAATGACACATGGGAGCGCATACGAAGGCATACGGGAGCGCGAGGTTTTAGCTCCCCCCTGCCGTATGCGCTCCCGTATGGGAGAAAACGTAGTGTGAACCCAGCCTTAGTCAGTACACTGCTCATGTATTTGTAAATATTTTATTATATCATTTTATTTGACAACACTGAAGAAATGACACTCTGCTACAGTGTAAAGTAGTGAGTGCACAGCCTGTATAACAGTGTTTAATGTTGTGTCCCCTCAAAATAACTAAACAGCCATTAATGTCTACACCTTTGCAACAATAGTGAGCATATCCCCAAATTGGGCCAAAAGTGTTAATTTGCTGTGGCCACCATTATTTTCCAGCACTGCCTCTTGGGCATGGAGTTCACAAGAGCTTCACTGGTTGCCACTGGAGTCTTCTTCCACTTCTCCATAAAGACATTACCGAGCTGGTGGATGTTAAAAACCTTGCGCTCTCCCAGATTCCATTTGAGGATGCTCGATAGGGTTTAGGTCTGGAGATATTCTTGGACAGTCCATCATCACCACCTACTCTGAGCTTTTTTTCAGCAAGGCAGTGATCATCTTGAAGGGTGTTTGGGATCATTGTCATGTTGGAATACTTCCCTGCAGCCCAATGTCCGAACCGAGGCGATCATATTCTGCTTCAGTATGTCATAGTACATGTCAGTATTCATGATTGCCTGAATGAACTGTAGCTCCTCAGTGCCAGCAGCACTCATGCAGGCCCAGACTGACACTCATTAAATGCAGTGTGCGGCATATGGTAAGAGCACTGACAGGCTGACTACCCCACCCCTTCAACCTCTGCAGCAATGCTGGCAGCAGTTATTTGTTTATTTCCTAAAGACAGGAAATAAAGGACAGAGGAAATTTATCAAAACCTGTATATAGGAAGAGTCACTTCTTTCATTTTTAAAAAGGCCTCTAAAAAAATAAACCTAATTAGTTGCTATGGGCAACCACACCAATTCTCCTCTACACAGGTTTTGAAACATCTCCTCCAATCACTAGTTATGATGCTGAGCACGTGCACTCAACTTCTTTGGTCAACAATGGTAAGGCCTGTGCTGAAAGGAACCTGTCCTGTCAGTTTAAGGGTCTTGGCAATCTTCTTATAGCCTAGGTCATCTTTAGGTAGAGAAAAGGTTTCTTCGATCCCAAGGGAGTTCTTTGCTATGAGGTCCCATGTTAAACTTTGAGTAACCACTTTTAGAAAGTGTGAGAGCGAAAAAGAACCTGTTTCCCAGTCGCACCTGAGACCTTGTAACACTAATGAGTCACATGACATCCAGGAGGAAAAATGTCTAATGGGCCCAATTTGGACATTTCCCCTAACATTTGTTGCAAAGGCATAGCCATTAATGGCTGTGGGTTGTGTTGTGTATGTGGTGGGGGGTCCCAGCAGTCAAGACCCCCCCCCCCCACAAGCAAACACCTATCCCCCATGTGGATGGAAGATATATGTTTTTCCCCTGGATAACTCCTTTAAGGGAAGAATATGATGCATTTACATCATGCAGTCCTGCGCTCCACATGCAGAGGAGCAAAAGGGCAATGAATAAAGCAACTTTAGCAGACCTATTGTGTGGTAAAAGAGTCTGCTGTGTAAATCAATGTTCTGTAGCAGCTCTTGGCAGGAAACAGTAGGAGTGCTGTGTGATGGGAGAAGGCTGCATGGGTGAGCTGTGATGAAGAGTTGAGCGAAGCCATTGCATTCTGGGAATTGTATTGAGCAACAGGTTTCAAAACTGGCACACACAGGTAATACATTCTTTATGCTTTTGATATATTTTAATTCTTTTTTTAACCTTATGTTGGAATACCCTTTTAATTATTGTGATCCTGATGGTGGAACGGCCTCGGTTGTGACAGCTGGCTTTAGCAGATCAGGAACTTGGGAGTAGAGATCATCGCAGGAGGAGCTGGCCGACATCAGATGGTGCTGGTGAGCACCAGGTCTGGGAACCTGGAACAGCAAGATGTAGCAGAGCTGTAAGTGTTCAGGTGTTGGAGAAGTAGAAGCTCCCACAGCAACAGAATGGCCAGACAGTCTGAATCAATCCAGAAGTGGCAAAATGGAACAAAGTCGTAAGTTAGGAACAGGCTGAGGTCAATAAACAGGATACAGCAGGAGGTCAGGTAGCAGGTGCCTTAGCTCAAGGTATATACACAAGAAGATCAGGAAAAGACAGGAAGTTCAGAAGCTCCTTATGTGGCAGGAACTAGTGTGTGATTGGTGAGAGGGCTGGATCATGGGCGTGCATGGATCTTCAGAGTAACTGACCCAGTGTGACCTCTGCTGGAAGCATCAGGAACAGGAGCGGATGCAGAAGTCACAGTTCTCAGTCTACAGCGAGAAAGCGAAGTCGTGCATGCTGCACGTCCCCGGAAGACAGTGGCTCGAGTGGATCGGTGGATGCCAATCGCCTGCCTTACAATTATCAGTCAAAAAGACACAGTGTTTGTGATGACATTGGTCAAGAACCATTCACCCGATTATCCCTAAACTTTTATATTTGTGGCCTCCCTTGCTCACTCCTATTTTTATATTTGAGATATACATAAACAGTCGAAAATAAAATACAATACTTAAAATAGCAGTTTTACCAGCACAGTTGGGTGTTGCCACCACCCCAAACTCCTACGATTCCTGGGTCTTCAGTTTTAAATAATGTAAATAATGTGCTTATTATTTTTATAGTAAGCTTTCACCCTTTGCCCCCATTCAGACATAAGCCACTCATGTCATTTGTGGCCCTTCACGGCCCATGTATCCATTTGCTGATACAAATGAATGGCATCCTGGCAGTTAAGGACTCAGCAATAACTTAATATTAACCACTTAATGGCCACCTAGTAATTTGTTATTGGAAGCCATAATTGGCAATATATAGGTACCTTGAATTTATTTTGGAACTACAACAGGTATTACTACCTATGTACTATAGTGTACACATGTAATATGGATGGTATGAATGTATATATATATATATATATATATATATATATATATATATATATATATAATTTTGGTTCTTTTTTTCTTAAGCTTGGTGCATCAACATGTATAGTGTAATACTACAATAACCAATACATTAATTTAGTGCTGGGCTTTATCGTTCTTTTAACATCATGATTTCTGTACAATTTGCTGACTGTTTTTAACTGATCCTATAATAGACTGTTTATTGTTTGCAGAATAGGCAAATATTATACAGTGGAATTAAACAAATGTCTAGTTCATATATTAAAAAAACGATGGCAATAATTGTTAAGTAATACTACATCCTACCTCCGTATGATTACAGAAACAGTTTATGTGTCATGTGCATTACATCCTGTGAAATAGTACAAAAATGATGTCCAACACATCTGTGTTTTGCCTCTGTGCCACTGATATCTAAATCTTTTCACCTCTGCACTTCTGCCTGTGCTTGAGGTGAGGCAGGTCTAGTGGAAAACATCACAGCACTCTCCAGAGACTTCATCACTATCTTCAACAAACACTACCTAAAATAAATAGAAAGGTCACCCAGTGATGCCTGTGTTAATACAATGACTTGAAAGCCTAGTCAAAGATGTTTTATTGTTTATATTTATTTCTCTATTTATTCATTGATATTTATCTTGAGCAAATTTTTAGAAAGAAAAAAAATATGAAAAAAAAAGATGTCCAGACTTTATAATGTAGCATATGTCTTTACACTACTGTGGATAGTCTTATCTCCATTACTTTTAAATTAAAATTTCTGTTCTAGGGTGTTTAGTATCATCTATTCCTTAATGATGGTTAAATAAAAAAAAAATGGAAAACTGTCATAAAAACTGGACCAATTATTTTATTTTTTTTTTACCTTTTTTCATACCCGTTCTTTGGTGTATGCATTGATAAATTATTAGACTTAATTATTATAATTTTTTTATCCTCCAAAAAAAAAAAAACCCCTTTGTGCTATAGACAGGTGTTAACTAAATGGAGTTTGATGGAGGAATATATCAATGCTTCAGTAGTAGCGTAAAATTCACAACATTTTGCACAACGTTCTTACTTTTTATGTAAAACACTGCTCAAATTCTTTTCTGCAGAAATGAGGCTTGCACACAGATTTTTACCCTAGTTTTTTCTTTTTTTAAGCATTGATAAATTCTCCCTGAGAGTTTAACTGTTCTAACTGACTATATGTATTTACAGTATTTGCAGAACAGAATATATGTTAAGATCACTATACCAAAAACTGCAAAAAATATGGAAAAAGTCACCAATGCATTCTTAGGGTGGGTTCACACTACGTTTTGTCCCATACGGGAGCGCATACGGCAGGAGGGAGCTAAAACCTCGCGCTCCCGTATGTGACCGTATGCGCTCCCGTATGCCATTCACTTCAATGAGCCGACCGGAGTGAAACGTTCGGTCCGGTCGGCTCATCTTTGCGCCGTATGCGCTTTTACAACCGGACCTAAAACCGTGGTCAACCACGGTTTTAGGTCCGGTTGTAAAAGCGCATACGGCGCAAAAATGAGCCGACCGGACCGAACGTTTCACTCCGGTCGGCTCATTGAAGTGAATGGCATACGGGAGCGCATACGGTTACATACGGGAGCGCGAGGTTTTAGCTCCCTCCTGCCGTATGCGCTCCCGTATGGGACAAAACGTAGTGTGAACCCACCCTTACTCTGTCATCTCCAAAACGTCACTCACTATGTTATCGAAAAGCAAGCAGAATTCAGAATATTGCTGAAGATATCATGGGATTTTATGTATGTTCCGACATTGTATAAATTATGATCAGTGCAAAATAAATAAGCTATTCGCAAAGTGACTTAAAGGGGTACTCCGGTGGAAACAGATTTGTAAATGACTTCTATTAAAAAATCCTAATCCTTCCAGTTCTTATTAGTGGCTGTATACTACAGAGGAAATTCTTTTCTTTTTGGATTTCTTTTCTGCCACAACCACAGTGCTCTCTGATGACACCTCTGTCTTATTCAGGAACTGTCCAGAGCAGGAGAAAATTCCCATAGCAAACATATGCTGCTCTGGACAGTTCCTGACATGGACAGAGGTGCCAGCAGAGAGCACTGTGGTCGTGACAGAAAATAAATCCCAAAAGAAAAGAATTTCCTCTGTAGAATACAGCCGCTAATAAGTACTGGAAGGATTAAGAATTTTTATAGAAGTAATTTACAAATCTGTTTAACTTTCTAGCACCAGTTGATTAAAAAAAAAAAGTTTTCCACCAGAGTACCCCTTTTTATTTTTATGTTCCATTTCTCTCCAAAATCATGTAAAAGTGGAGCATTGCTTAAAGAAATAAAATACATCTTATTTTAGGTTTTATGTAATATATCTGTAAAAATAGTCATAACTATTAAAATGAAATGAAAAAAATACCTTGCTTAAAAAAAAATACAAATTGAAAAGCAGTGAGTCCAATTTCCCCAGTTTGCTCCACCCCCTTTCATTAGTATGCTAATGAAGGTTGCAAATGAGAGCACAGAGAGCACAGTTCACCCATGACCTTCATTAACATAATAATGAAGGGGCGGATCTGATGGGAAAATATGTAGGAGACAGGGGAGCTTGGCCAGTCTGCTCCCTGCCTTCATTGCACGCTGGAGTGCATTAGGAATAAAACTATTTACAGGCACCTAACGAACAGATCTCAGTTAGTTACCCCTCAATTTACTGCTCTTTATCCACACTATGGCAATATAACACAGTATACTGGGTTTAGTGCGAGTGAACTAGCTGTCAGATTCTCTTTAAACAGAGTGAACACCGATAATGTAACCCATTATAGCCACATCAGGAAAGATTTCTCAAAACTGTTCAGAGAAAAAGTTGACCAGTTGCCCATAGCAACAAATCACTTCTTTTATTCTTCAGAGGACTTTTTAAACATATTAAAGAATCAGTCTGATTGGTTTGTATGTACAGTGTCCATTTTAGGACATCGTTAGTCAACAGCCACAACTCTGTCCCCAGTCAAGCGAAACACTGTCCCACCTTCTCCCTCATACCAATCTCAGTCAGTCATCAGCCACAACTCCGTCCCCCGTCAAGCAAAACATCGTCCTGCTTCCTCCCTCACAAAGCATGTATAGCAGAGTAGAAACTGTGAAACTGCACATGTACTACAGACACTACATGTTCTACAGAGTCTGTATAGCAGAGCCATCACTATATTACCCCCCCCGTCTGATGCCCCCTGTGCCATTATATTCTCTCCCCTCCCTCTTTGATGCTCCCTTTGCCATTATACCCCTTCCCCCATCTGATGACTCCTGTGTCATTATATTCCCCCCCGATGCCCTTTGTCATTATATTCCCCCCTCTGATTCCCCCCGTGTCATCACATTTCAGCCTAACCTCCTCTCCTCTCCTGTGCCACATTATTTACCAAACCTCCTCTCCTCTCTGATCCACTGCTACCTTTCCTCCCCCCCATAGTGTGCGCTCCAACAGGCTCAGGGGCTTTGCGGTCACTGTTGTTACTGGAATGCATCCTCGGTCTGGACGGAGGAGCGCAATGAGTGACGCCAGGATGCTGTCGTCCTGCGTGGCTCGCTATAGGCTGCAGCGCACAGCTGCCGACTATAGGAGTTTAGTTACAGGGCAAAATTGATTGCCCTGTTATATGTCAATTCCTCAGGCATTTAGACCTGCTTGCTTGAAGCAGGGCTAAATGCCAGAAGAATTCACCTGCCTTGCTCCAGGAACTGCATGTCCCGGGTATCGGGCGTTATAACTTTCCACATCCCTGCACTGAATAGCATGTATAGCAGAGCAAACTGCACAACATGTACTACAGAGCCTGTGTAGCAGAGCCAACATTGCACTACATGTATAACAGAGCCAGTATAGCAGAGCCTTGTAGTACATGCTGTGCAGTGTCAGCTCTGCTATACAGGCTCAGCTATACAAGCGTTTCAGTATTGGCTCTGCTATACAGGTTCTATAGCACATGTTGTGCATTTGCACAGTTTCGGCTTTGCTATACGGCAGGAAGTTTCATCTGAGGTCTGAGGGAGAATCCTCTGAGGGAGTTTTGGATGATGGAGGGGGGAGTTGTGGCTGATGACTGACAGAGATTGGTGTGAGGGAGGAGGGGGGATGGTGTTTTGCTTGGCGGGGGACGAAGTTGTGGTTGATGACTGACGGAGATTGGTGTGAGGAGTTGTGGCTGATGACTGACGATGTCCTAAAATGGACAATGTAGGTATGGACAACTGGCCCGCTTTTCCTCTGCACAGGTTATGATAAATATGCCCCATCATCTTAATAACGAGGGATGAGTGAATCGAATCTGACGAATCAAAATTCGTTACGAATTTCATGAAAAATTTGCTTCGTAACGAATCCGAATATCGCCGTGATTCGATCAAACAAATCGCTTCATTAAACTCCATTTAGTGTGGTCCAGGCTGCAGGGCATCTAAGATGGTGGCTCCACATGTCAGGACATGGGGCAAAGAACTCTAGGAAAGCGGGAACACGGGTAGGCACGATGACCCTGAATCACATGCACCATGAAGCCTATCAGCAGCCAGCCACCCCTGTGATGTCACAGCCCTATATAATCGGCAGCCATCTTTCCGCCAGTCACATCAGCGTTCTATTGAAGAGAGAGAGAGAGGGAGAGAGAGCAGTGTGTGTTGCACAGAAAAGCATTTTTACAGCAGCGATTCACCTCACAGTCACATCAGTGTCCTATTGCAGAGAGAGCGACAGAGATCAGTGTGTGTTGCACAGAAAAGCATTTTTACAGTAGCGATTCACCACAAGGCCAAATCCAGCCTAGAAGAACTGATAGGGAAGGGAGAGAGATTGAGAGAGAAAGTGCAATTTTGGGTGTAATACACAGCGACTGTGGGCTGCAGCAATGGTGTGTACAACAACTGAAAAGCTAATAGAAGCGAGACAATTAGGGTAAGCAGAGCACTAAAAACCATAAACACCTGCTATGAATTCCTAATACAGGTTGCGAGGTAGAGCGTATTGTCCTCTATTAAGTGCAACCTGTGCGTACCTAGGTGGTGTACGATTTTGTTCCTGTTAAAGTCTTAAGGGCCTAGTTACTGTGAAAGGCCATCCAAAAGTACACACCTTGTGGTGTTGTAGTCAAATACTGTTTTAACCCCTTAAGGACTGAGCCCTTTTTCACCTTAAGGACTGAGCCCTTTTTTGCAATTCTGACCACTGGGACTTTAAGCATTAATAACTCTGGGATGCTTTTACCGATTGTTTTGATTCCAAGATTATTTTTCCGTGACATATTCGACTTTAACACAGTGGTAAATTTTCGTCGTTACTTGCATCCTTTCTTGGTGAAAAATCCCCAAATTTCATGAACATTTAGAAAATTTAGCATTTTTCTAACTTTGAAACTCTCTGCTTGTAAAGAAAATGAATATTCCAAATAAATTATATATTGATTCACAGATACAATATGTCTACTTTATGTTGGCATCAAAAAGTTGACATGTTTTTACTTTTGGAAGACATCAGAGGGCTTCAAAGTTCAGCAGCAATTTTTCAATATTTCACAAAATTTTCAAAATCTGAATTTTTCAGGGACCAGTTCAGTTTCGAAGTGGATTTGAGGGGTCTTCTTATTAGAAATAGCCCATAAATGACCCCATTACAAAAACTGCACCCCTCTAAGTATTCAAAATGACATTCAGAAAGTGTGTTAACCCTTTAGGTGTTTCACAGGAATAGCAGCAAGGTAAAGGAGAAAATTGAAAATCTTCATTTTTTACACTTACATGTTCTTGAAGACCCAGTTTTTGAAATTTTACAATGGGTAAAAGGAGAAAAAGCCCCCAAAATTTGTAACCCAATTTCTCTTGAGTAAGGAAATACCCTATATGTGTATGTAAAATGTTCTGCGGGCGCAGTAGAGGGCTCAGAAGGGAAGGAGCAACAATGGGATTTTGGAGAGTGAATTTTGCTGAAAACGACACCCCTCAAGGCACGTAACAAGAGGTCCAGTGAGCCTTAACACCCCACAGGTGTTTGACGGCTTTTTGTTAAAGTTGGATGTGTAAATTTATTTTTATTTTTTTTCACTAAAATGCTGGTTTGCCCTCAACTTTTACATTTTTACAAGGGGTTATAGGAGAAAATGCCCCTCAAAATTTGTAACCCCATCTCTTCTGAGTATGGAAATACCCCATGTGTGGACGTCAAGTGCACTGCGGGCGCACTACAATGCTCAGAAGAGAAGAAGTCACATTTGGCTTTTGGAAAGCAAATTTTGCTGAAATGGTTTTTGGGGGGCATGTCACATTTAGGAAGCCCCTATGGTGCCACAACAGCTAAAAAAAACACACGGCATACTATTTTGGAAACTACACCCCTCAAGGAACGTAACAAGGGGTACAGTGAGCCTTAACACCCCACAGGTGCTTGACAAATTTCCGCTAAAGTTGGACGTGAAGATGAAAAATTAGATTTTTTTCACTAAAATGCTGGTTTTACCCCTAATTTTTCATTTTCACAAGGGGTAATTGGAGAAAAAGCCTCCCAAAATTTGTAATCCCATTTCTTCTGAGTATGGAAATGCCCCATATATGGATGTAAAGTGCTCTGCTGGTGCACTACAATGCTCAGAAGAGAATGAGCACCATTGAGCTTATGGCGAGAGAATTTGTTTGGAATGGAAGTCGGGGGCCATGTGCGTTTACAAAGCCCCCCCCCCGTGGTGCCAGATCAGTGGACCCCTCCCCCACATGTGACCCTATTTTGGAAACTACACCCCTCACAGAATTTAATAAGGGGTGCAGTGTTTGACAGATCTTTAGAACAGTGGGCTGTGCAAATGAAAAATTTAATTTTTCATTTTCACGGACCACTGTTCCAAAAATCTGTCAGACACCTGTGAGGTGTAAATGCTCACTGTACCCCTTATTACAATACGTGAGGGATGTAGTTTCCAAAATGGGGTCACATGTGGGGGGGGTCCACTGTTCTGGTACTATGGGGGATTTGTAAACACACATGGCCTTCAATTTCGGACACATTCTCTCTCCAGAAGCCCAATGGCGCTCCTTCTCTTCTGAGCATTGTAGTTCGCCCACATAGCACTTTACATCCACATATGGGGTATGTTTTTACTCAGAAGAAATTGAGCTACACATTTTGGGAGGCTTTTTTCCTTTTCTCCATTGTGAAAATGAAAAATGTAGGGTAATACCAGCATTTTAGTGAAAACATTTTTTTTTTTCATTTTCACATCCAACTTTAACGGAAATTTGTCAAACACCTGTGGGGTGTTTGGGCTCACTATACCCCTTGTTACATTCCGTGAGAGGTGTAGTTTCCAAAATGTGGTCACTTGTGGGTATTTATTGTTTTGGGTTTATGTCCGAACCGTTGTAAAATCAGTCACCCCTGTGCAAATCACCAATTTAGACCTCAAATGTACATGGCACGCTCTCACTTCTGAGCCATGTTGTGCGCTCGTAGAGCACTTAACGCCCACATATGGGGTAGTTCTGTACTCAGTTACAAAATTTGGGGGTCTTTTTTTCCTTTTACCACTTATAAAAATTTTTTTTTTACACTAACATGCTGGTGTAGACCCCAACTTTACCTTTACATAAGGAGTAAAAGGAGAAAAAGCCCCCCAAAATTTGTAACGCAATTTCTCCTGAGTACGGAGATACCCCATATGTGGCCCTAAACTGTTTCCTTGAAATACGACAGGGCTCCGAAGTGAGAGAGCGCCATGCGCATTTGAGGACTAAATTGGAGATTTGAATCCGCCACAAAAATACCCTACGGCAGTGTTTCCCAAACAGGGTGTCTCCAGCTGTTGTAAAACTCCCAGCATACCTTGACAGTCAGTGGCTGTCGGCAATACTGTGAGTTGTTGTTTTTCAACAGCTGGAGGCTCCGTTTTGGAAACACTGACGTACAATACATAGTAGGAGTATGTGTATTATGTGTTAGTGTAGTGTTTTTAGGATACATTCATACGGGCGGAGGCTTACAATGAGTTTCTTGCTGGGAGTTTGAGCGGCGGCTGAAAATTTGCTGCATCTCAAACTTGCAGCAGAACTCGATGTACATTCACATGGGGGGGGGGGGGGGGCAAACCTCCAGGTGTTGCAAAACTACAGGTGTTGCAAAACGACAACTCCCAGCATGCACTGTCAGACCATACATGCTGGGGGTTATAGTTATGCAACAGCTGGAGGCACATTGGTTGCAAAACACAGAGTTTGTTACTTGACTCAGTGTTTTGCAACCAGTGTGTCTCCAGCTGTTGCAAAACTAGAACTCCCAGCATGTACAGTCTCTCAGTGCATGCTTGGAGTTGTATTTTTGCAACAGCTGGAGGCACACTGGATGCAAAACACTGAGTTAGGTAACAAACTCAGTTTCACAACCAATGTGTCTCCAGCTGTTGCAAAACAATCAACATGCATTGCAACAATCAGCATGCATTGACAGTCGAAGGGCATGCTGGTACTTGTAGTTTTGCAACAGCTGGAGGCACACTGCTACAACTCCCAGCATGCCCTTTGGTAGTCTGTGCATGCTGGGAGTTATAGTTATGCAACAGCTGGCTGCACACTTTCATAGAAAAAAAGTGCCTCAAGCTGTTGCAAAACTACAATCCCCAGCATGCACAGACTACCAAAGGGCATCCTGGGAGTTGTATTTGGAACTCCAGCTGTTGCAAAACTACAACATGCTGTGAGTTGTTGCTAAGCAACAGCAGGAAGTGCACAGGCCTCACCTCCTGCTGAATCCTTCCGCCAGGACCGCCACCGCTGCTACCGCCGATCCTGCTGCTCCTGTTGCTGCCACCGATCCCGAGGGGACCCCCGCCGCACCAGGGCAAGGTAGGAGACCCCCTACGGAGCCATCTTTGCCGTCTCAATCGCCGCCGGGACAGGGTGAATGGGGCTGTCTCGGACAGCCCCATTAACCCTTTTTCCGGGTCACCGGGTCACCAGAGATCTGATTGATCCGGAAAACCCGCAAATCGTTTGCCTGAATTGACCGACGATTTGCGGCAATCTCTGACATGGTGGGGTCTCGGGACCCCCCCAGGGGTTTGCACGGGGTGCCTGCTGATAGATATCAGCAGTCACCCTGGTCCGGTCCCCACCCGGCGAGTGGCGGGGGCCGGTATTCCCACGGGCGTATCCATACGCCCTCAGTCCTTAAGGACTTTAAAACGGGGGCGTATACATACGCCTGCCGTCCTTAAGGGCTTAAGTGTAGTGGAGCGTATTGCACTCCCCTCATAAGTGCATAGCACATACGTACATCTACGTGGTGCACCTTTTTGCTCCTGTTAAAGTCTTAATGGCCTACTTACTGTGAAAGGCCAGCCAAAAGTACACACCTGCTGGTGTTGTAGACAAATACTGTATTAAGTTTACTGGAGCGCATTGTACTCCCTTCATAAGTGCATACCACATACATACATCTACACGTTGTACCATTTTATTCCTGTTAAAGTCTTAAGGGCCTACTTACTGAGAAAGGACAGTCAAAAGTACACACCTGCTGCTGTTCTAGACAAATACTGATTTAAGCATAGTGGAGTGTATTCTCCTCTCCTCACATACACACTAATTATGTCAGGCAGGGAGGTGCCAGGACGTGGACAGAGGAGTGCCAGAGGCCTAAATTCATCAGGTAGAGGTCGCAGCAGACTAGGGGCGAATGGCAGCAGGAGTTGCAGCAAGATGCCTGAGCTCCCGGTATCAGCAAGCGGTCGTGTCCCAACCAGCAACCCATATGGCATCACAAATGGTTAACTCGGTCATCCACTTCATCACAAGTGACATATGACACCACCAGTCAACAGTCGGTGGGTTCCTCAGACACAACCCTCAGTTGGCATGGACTGGGAGCAGTCCCTGTCCTCCCATTGCCTCTGTCCTATGCTGCTCCCTCCCCCACAGAAATATCATATGCTGTGGGTTCAGCTACACTATTTAGTGAGGACGATCTACTAGAGGACAGCCAGCAGCTACTGCCCAGCAAAGAAGTGGAGGAGACATCTGCCACTTCCTCCGCTTGGCGGGCAAGTAGTGATGAGGAGAGTGGCGTGGGAGGTGGTGTTGCGAGCATTCAGGCTCCTGAAGCAGACACTGTTGAGGAACCTGAGGAGGACAACAGGGATGTGCAGACACAACGTGATAATGATGAAGCCGATCGCGATTGGGAGACGGGTGCAGGAGGGCTTCATCATCATCAGGAGAAGAGGGTTGCAGGTTGCCTGTGAGGTGGCAGTTGAGCCAGCAAGGTGGAAGCATGTGTCAGGGACCAATCGGGGACAGGGAGAGTGAGCCCTAAACTGACCCTAAAACCGCTCTCCCTGCCTACTTGCCCATCAACCCTAGCCGGTGGTTCGACAACTGGTCACCGGTCCCTTCCTGAACTAAAGTGCAGGGGCCTTATTGAAAACACATACTAATAAATAGTCGGTCGCAAACCAGAAACATAACAGAAACATAGAACTCCATAGTATAAAAGTCCAGAGGGCACAGATCAGAGAGTTAGTACAGAGGACACTATGGCTCAGCGGTCATGAACAGAGGACTCAGTGGTCGTGAACAGAGGACACTAAAGATGAGCAGTCATGTTCAGAACTCCAAAGATCTGAATTCAAGAACTAATAAACATAGAGTTCAAAACACCAGACAGGAATACGGATAAGTCAACAGACTTTAGGAACAGACAGGAATATAGCATAATCCCCCAGAACATCCAGTAGACACAAAGTCCCCATGGACACAGGGATCTATCGCTAATCAGGAATATTTGAATTCCCTATGCAAACCTCCAGTAGACACAAAGTCCCCATGGACAGGTAATAGGGATGCCTAGATACACAGGATATATTTGTAGAACACTGTTCACACTGAACACAAGACAGGAATAATCGCAATCCCTTCAGAACACCTCCAGTACACGCAGGAATAACAATACCCTCTGAGTCCCCATGGACAGGTTACAGAAATGCCAGATAGGACACTGTTCACACTGGACACACAAACTGGACACTCCACTCCACTATAGGAGTAGCCATTAATAATAAATCCAAATAGATACTGGCCAACGGCACACTCACCAGTGTGGACAGGATGCTGGCCCAGTAGGAAAACAGAAATATAAAACACCGAACTTCCCATAAACAGATACAAGAGAAAACACAGTGCGAATAGACACATAGCAGAAAGTATAAACAAATCCTAAAACAGACTATACAAACACAGCTTAAAATCCACTAAGAGCATGCATCCTAACATGGCTAAAACCAGAAAATACAAAGTGCATGCTAAGACAGATATAGTAGATTAAAAGCTCAAACAAAGAGTGTTTCACCAAGCCTCCATTGGCAGCATAGCCAGCATGTTAGCAGCTAGACATAAGGAAGGCCATCAGTAAATGAAGTTAATCACCAGCACTGAAGCTAGTCAGTGCTGAACTTAAGTAGACATACCCAAAAGGCAATTGGAGAACAGAGGCTGAAAGAGCCAGAGACATTAACTATTCCATGACCAGGGAACATAAAACTGTTCACACACAGCAAATCCAATAGCTGTGTGTGAACACAGACCAGGACAGACATGACAGCATGGTTGGCAGTCAGCATGGTGGCAGAAGTGGGAAGTCTGGAGCCAAACGTGCTTTGCGGCAGCCTACCTTCCCAGGAGGTAGTGGGACAGGGGTTCCTGGAGTCGGCGGCAGTAGAAGACAATCAGTGCATACTGTTGTGGGAAAATCAGCTACTCGGCGGGGTGGCAGTTTTTCATTATGCATCCGGAGGATGTTAACCTAGCCACATGCAAGATGTGTAGGCAGAAGGTGAAGCGTGGCCAGGGTCCCAATGTTGGCACCACGGCCCTGTATCAACATATACAGCATCACCATAAAGCGGCCTCGGAGAACCGTGGCTCCGATGCAGTGGTCCATAAAATTCACATTGCGAATGTTCACGAGCAACACTAGTGGATGGTGCTGCAGTCCCTCCCTTTTCAAGTGGTCGACTCTGCACCTTTCAGAGAACTGATGGCTTGTGCCAAGCTGAGGTGGAGAGTCCCGAGCCATCATTTCTTTGCGAAAAAAGCAGTACTAGTCCTGCACTAGTCGCCAGGATTACGGGATGAACGATGCTACTGCTTCATTTCCTACAACACGTGTTGGAAACGATGACTGGTCAGGGCATTGAAGACGGGGCGTCTACATCTCACAGCCACATGAGCCCTGTGGGGGCTGAACTGGAAGAGGAGGGGAAGGGGGACAATGGAGCACAGTTTAGGTTTTGCAAAATGGGCGGTTTTTATAGTCACCTGACAGGAGAGGAGGAGCAGGAGCAGCCAGAGGAGCTAGAAGGTTATGAGGAAGATGAGACAGAGGACCCAGACACAGTATGCAGTAGAAAAAGAGGCAGGGAGCCCCTCCGAGTCACTTGCATAAATGACATGATGTATGCTCACTTGCTTGGGTAGTGACAGCCGAATTGTCACCATTCGGCAGCGGGATGACTTCTGGCTCTCCACCTTTTTGGACCCTCGCTACTGGCACAAAATGGGGGCCTTTTTTACACCCACTGAGAGGGAGGACAAACTGACATATTACAAAGACATCCTACGTAGTCAGTTGGACGATGCCTATCTGTGCCATCATCCATCCTCTTGCAGGTCTGACTAGGGGGGCCCTCTGTGCTCACCTTCCACTGCCATGGCTGCTGGGGAGGGGTGGGGTGGCAGAAGCAGTACCAGCTCCTTCAGAAGCAGCCAGAGTCTACAGTCGCTGATGAGTAGCTTTCTTCACCCGCATAGTAAAGCAACTTATCAGCAGCATGTAGACCTGGAGCAGGACCTGAACCACCAGGTGATGGCATACCTTGACATGACCAGGCAAACACACCTTGAAGATCCGTTGGACTTCTGAGCAGCTAAACTTGATTTGTGGCCACAACTAGCAAAGTTTTCCCTGGAAAAGCTGTCCTGCCCAGCCAGTAGTGTACCATCAGAGCAGGTGTTTAGTGCGGCGGGGGCCATAGTAAATCCAAGGAGAACTCGTCTGTCCAAGAAAAATGGGGAGAGTCTGACCTTTGTTAAGATGGATCAGGCATGGATCAGCCAGGATTTCCACCCACCGATGCCTGATGCATCAGAGTATACTGACCATGGTGCCACACCAACACTTCACATGTATGGATAGTGCAACACATATTAAAGGGGCTGCTCCACAGTTACAGAAATTCCTCCACATCAGACCACAAATAAGTATTGAGGATATACATTAGCTAAAACCTAACTTTTCTTAGGATACAATTTATGGACCCCATTTTTTTGTATATCTAAAAAAAAAGAAAAGTGTGCAAAAAACACCATGTGCCACCTACACCACCAAGTATTGATGTAATGCAAAGACCTCTAAAAGGTGGAAGGGAACAACGTATGGTCGATTGTAACCGGTGGGGGTAAAAACTTCCCCTGTAAATCCTACTCTCACATTATTAATTCCCTTCTTGGCAAGTGTTACTCGCCCTAAAAAGGAACCTCTCAATATTTCCACTTACAAACCCTGCCATTTCCCAGGGTTTTTAGGTGCAAGTAGGGAGAGTTTCCTGTGTGGGGCCGCCCTTATTCGGGTGAGTAACACTTGTCAAGAAGGGAATTAATAGGGCGAGTTTTCACCCCCACCTGCTACAATGGACAATACATTGTTCCCTTCCACCTTTTCAAGGAAAATGTTACTTGCCTGAAAAAGGGCGGCCCCACACAGGAACCTAACCCTATTTCCGCCTAAAAACCCTGGGAAATGGCAGAGTTTGTATGTGGAAATAGGGAAAGGTTCCTGTGTGGAGCCGCCCTTTTTAGGGCCAGTAAAACGTGCCAAGAAAGGAATTAATAGTGCAACAGTAGGGCCTTACAGGAGAAGTTTTTACCCCCACCGGTAATACTTGGTGCTGTAGGTGGCATATGGTCTTTTTTGCACACCTTTCATTTTGTTAAATGAAAATAAAAATTTTGGGTACATATATTTTATTCTAAGAATATGATTACAAGTTATGTTTTACATAATGCATATCCTCAATACTTGTGCATATGTGCACACTAACACTTTTACAAAACAGACCGCTTTCTTCTGCCTACCTGCCTCAGCTACTATTCTGATTCTACCCCCCACCTGATGCTACACATCTGATGCCAAGTTCTCCTTTTTTCATCCACCTTCATCACCGGGTACTGATATTGCCACCCACCACCCCACTCTGTCACTTTCAGGACTCCCGATGCTGCTGTTGCCACCTCCAGGCTGTCTCATTCTGCCACCATATGTTCTCCTCATGCTGATGCCACCTCCAGGCTGTCGCATTCTGTCACCATATGTTCTCTTCATGCTGATGCCAGCTCCAGGTTGTCTCATTTTGCCACTCCATCTTCAATTTAAATTTTAAAAAATATCTTTAATCTTTTCAATTGTGAGGCCCTATGGTCTCGTCATGCTGTTGCCACCTCCAGGCTGGGTCATTCAGGCACTATATGGTCTCCTCGTGCTGATGCCACCTCTGTCATTGTGCCACTCTGCGGCAGTGATTCTAATAGCGATGCATCTAATCTGCATGTCATACTGAATAACAGTATTATTTCACTAACAAAGCACACTCCCTATGAGTGTTATGAAAAGGCAAAGTGTTCTACACCCCTATTGAGGCTCTCTGTAGCCAAGAAATAGCCATTTTTAATAGTGATTCGCCGCGAATAAACTAGGACCGGACCAAATTTTTTCGGAAAATTTGGCGAATCGGCCGAATTGAATTTTTAAAAAAATGTGCTCATCTCTATTTATAAACTATCATGAAGGCATGAGATATGGATGAAATTCCACTGTTTTAGCTACATAGTCATTTCCATTGTATTCTAGACAATATGTTATCTCTTATAACAAAAAGTATCATTGGGACCCCAGTAATGATGGTGTGGAAATATTTCAAATTGGGAGGTAGGTATTATCTTTCACTTCTCAGGATCATGATTGTGCGAGGGTAATAAGGCATACACATATAGGAAGCAATATTGAGTTCACATATAGTGCCTAGGGCAATACCAACTGCTTTGTTATTACAATCCTGGCTAGTGCGATACTTAACTCTGGTTTTAAAATATCCCTATATTAAATGTCATTATGTGTTCTTAAGCTGGAAAAAATATTAGGAATTTATTTAAATCATTGCTAACATCGACCAAGCAAAAAACTGGATTTATCCACTCCATCTCTACTAAAATAGTCAAATGTTGCATATGGCAGATGGAAGAAAGTATTGCCCATACCGTTAATTAAATGGTTATAAAAGTTCCTAAGAACCTTAATGCATATTTTATACGTCTACGTGCATTTCGAGGATGATCAACTGAAATATAATTGGTTTAGACATTAACATTTTAAAATTTAAATACTTATACAAAAATGAAAATTTAAATTTAACCATGTCTAATAAATTAGTACTGTAATACTGATATTAGGCTCTTAGGAATCAAACCAAGTTTAGCATGACTAAAGTCAGATTTAAATTTTTCAACTGTCTTTTCAGCCTGAAACTCTTCAATATTTTTATATAAATCTTTTAAATAAAAAATGGTGGCTACTGTTCAGTGAAAATGCTTTTTATACAGCTATTTTTACAGTAAAAAATATAGGCCTCCATTTATGGACTTTTTAAATTTTGTTTTCAATGCTATGATACATAAGATTATATTATCTTTTAGGGGGCTGCATTTAAAATTTTTGCAGTCTGGTAACTGGTCATGAATAGAACCTGAAAGTCTATATGCGATTTTTTTAGTTTTCTACTCCCTTCCTTAGAAACTTAAAGGGCTATTCGAGGAATTTTTATTTATTTAACTACACTACAGGGGCTGTAAAGTTAGTGTAGTTCATAATATAGTGTCTGTACCTGTCTGTGACAGTTTTCTCACAAGTCTTCTGTGATTTTCACCCTAATATTTATTTTTACCAGCATACAAAATGACTGTTGTCTCAGATTTTTCCCAGGTTGCAATGCGGCCGAGACCTGACTCACTAGTCAGCTGATGACAGGGATTCTGTCTGCTTCAATGGGTGGAGCGATCGCTTGGTGGGAGAGAGTTCAATCTGCAACTAATGCAACAGCTGTAGACACCCTGATTGAAAACCACAGGTGGATGCAGCTCATTTATGTTTCAATGGGTGGGGTGGCTGATGTGTGGGAGGCAGGAAAATGGAATTGTGGGATTTGTAGTAAAAAAAAAGAAAAGTCAAACAGGAAATAACAGTTAACAAAAAGCTAGCCACAGTGTTATGGTAATCTCACAACATAGCCATTTAGCCCCAAGGCAAGCGCAGATCTTTCCTAAGCATGTCCATTACTGTCTGCCAGGTACCTACTAATATCACCTTATGGTTGATAACACTTAAGGCTTTTAAGGCTATGTTAGCTGGCCCAAGTATAGTCAGTTATGACATAGTGATGTGTGTTGTGGCACTGAGTACTATGCTCCAATTCTGGTAGGATGAGATGGATAGTTTGGCATGAAACTGTGACTGTATAGTGTAAACGCATGAAGTGGCAAAAGAGCCTGTAATGTCTGTTTTGTGTCTTTGTGTTTTTCTTTCTTGGGGTCTTTTCAGACTCTAGTTTATGTCTGACTCTAGTTTATGTCTGTACGGGGTACTACCGTGCTGCCAACTTATCCCCTATCTAAAGGATAGGGGATCAGTTGCCTGATCGTGCGGGGTCCCACCGCTGGGGACCCCCACGATCTCGCACGCAGCACCCTGCTCTCATCAAGCTCTGGAGCGAACATCCGCTCTGGGTCTGATGACTGCCGATCATGGGGCCAGAGTATCGTCACATCACGGCTCCGCCCCCATGTGACGTCACGCTCTGCCCCTCAATGTAAGTCTATGGCAGGGGGCGAGACAGCTGTCTCGCCCCTTGCCATAGACTTGCATTGTGGGGGGGAGCGTGACGTCACACGGGGGCAGAGCTGTGACATCACGATTACCGGACCCCGTCATCAGACTTGGAGCGGATGTTCGCTCCGGGGCCTGATGAGAGCAGGGTGCTGCGTGCGAGATCGCGGGGGTCCCCAGCGGCGGGACCCCGCACGATCAGGCAACTTATCCCCTATCCTTTAGATAGGGGATAAGTTGGCAGCACTGTAGTACCCCTTTAATGTTCCCATCCTATTGCAGCTCCAGTGTGGCTTTAAAACCCCAGCTCTGCTTCTATTCTGGGCTGGTGATTTGTGCAATTCTAACCATGTCTGCTTTATCATGCACCTTGTATTTTTCTTGTAATATTTCTGAGTTTAACCATGGTTAATAGAATGTATTATTATTGATTTTACTCTGTAGTACTTTTGTCAGCTTTTAGGCTTATGTCCGTTCTGCTTTAACTTTGTGATTTTGTTCTGTGTTCATACTGTGAATCTTGCTTGTGTCTGTTCTCTCAGTTTGGTATCCTGATCTGTATTCCTCCATATTTAGGAATTTGGCTTTTGTGAAGTCTGTTCAGACTCATCCTGTTCTTTTGAACTGTTTGTTCAGTTTCCAGTGTGAACAGTGTTCTATGTTTCCTGATTTGTTTAGTGTTTTTCATTCAGTTCATTTGTTCATCCCCTGCATCTCCTGGTTTTAGCTGTATACTTATTCCATACCTTGTCCATTAATTCATGTCTGCCATTAATCTTGGTTCCGGTTTCTGAACTGTATGTTAGTACACAACATCCTGTCTTGTTTGCCTGTTTATATTCTGTCTGGTATATCTGCTTGTTTAGTGGTTTTCCCATTATGTTTCTGGCCTGTGACCGATTATATATATATATATATATATATATATATATATATTATTATTTGTTTTATGCCCACTGCACTTAAGCTCAGGTAGGGACCGGCACCATGGTTGTCAATGCGTGGTTTAGGGCGGATGGACAAGTAGGCAGGGAGAGTGTTATTAGGAGAGCTTAGGGCTCACTCTCCCTGTCCACCCTCAGTCATTAGAGAGCCTTCTCTAGGACTATAAATAGAGTAGAGCTTAACCCAGCTACCAAGCATAATGCTGTTGGGCTAATAGTAGGAAAGCAACTGATAGCAAGGGAGAGGCTTCACCACATGACCTGAGGTTTGATTCTGAGGGGAAGCTGTGAGCTAAGAAAAAAAGGAAAAGCTGGGAGAGATTGTCAGTATTTGGGAGCCATTGCTTGAACAGTAGAGCTGAAGAGACCCCAGCATAGAGATAGAGGTGGTCAAAAAGGACAGGTAGACTGTAAGAAACTGGCTGTTCCATAAGCTATTGAACGATTTTAGATCAGCAGAGAGAGTGTGCTGGAGGGGACTTGCGTGACCGCAGCAAACCCACCGGGCACCTGGAAAATTTGCCTAGTGAGTAAGAATAATCCATCTTCCTCTGTACAGTTAATGGGTTACTCCCTTTCTCTGGAAGCTGTGGACCGCTATCTTTCTTTTCTGTAATGGAAAATCTGGGCACTCACCAGATCTGCATAAGTGGTTGAAGTTTATTTATAGAAATGAGCGAAGTTACAGTGATTCGATTCGTCACAAACTTCTCGGCTCGGCAGTTGCCGACTTTAGTCTGCAGAAATTATTTTAGCTTTCAGGTGCTCTGGTGGGCTGGAAAAGGTGGATACAGTCCTAGGAGAGAGTCTCCTAGGACTGTATCCACCTTTTCCAGCCCACCGGAGCACCTGAAAGCTGAACTAATTTATGCAGGCTAAAGCCAGCAACTGCTGAGCCGAGAAGTTTGTGTCAAATCAAATTACTGTAACTTCATTCATCTCTATTTATTTACACCATCAGGTCACTTTTACAGGACATGTTTTGGCTTTGGCCTTTGCTGTCCTATGTAATTCACTCCTAACCCTAGTTAGGTACATGAGGAGTGCTGTATACACTTGTCACATGTTGTTATGCCATGATAAGTGATTACCATGTATACTTGATATCGAAAGGCATAAAAAAATTACCTCTTACTCCTGTTTTTTCTTGTATAATATCGTATGTCTATTCCATATTATTGTATTATCACTACCTCTGTTTGTCATGGTTGGGTATAGTTACCGTGACAATAATGCATGAAATACACACCGCACTGGCCAGCATCTGACATCATCATCAGGCATCTCCTAATGTACTTAACTAGCATTAGGAGTGAATTATGCCAGACAGCAGAGGAAGGCAAAAGCCTAAATTTGTCCTGTATCTGTGAACTAATGAAGTAAATAAACTTCAAACACTTATGTAAATCTGGTGAGTGCCAGGATTTTCTGACATATTCTGGATCCATCATTAGCACCACCGCTCCCGGAAGTAATGACTTACTGACATACCATCTTTCTTTTTTGTCTCATTTTGACTGCTATCCTACTTCTTCCTAATCTCCCTCTCGTAAGGGACTAAATGTCACCCATTTAGCTCAGTAGGCCTGGAGTGCATAATAAAGCTAAGCTAATGGATTGTGTGACGTGAGAAAACTGAAGGGAAGGGGAGCGAGTCAACGCTGTGGTGCCAGAACGACATGCAATAAAAGCATAGCAGTATACAGTTTCCAGGGGAGGGGAAGTACAATGGCACAATGGGATAAAGTAATGTTGTTTTTTTTTTTTTTTTTTTATAAAGAAAATTTCACACATTACATTTGTATGACTATAATTTGATCTCCCCTGAATAGCCCTTAAAGGAGATGTCCGGTGAAGACTATTCCTATTCCATCCTGCCCGGGATGCAAAAAAAAAGAGAAAACAACCTTTCACTTACCTTCCTATGTTCCCCCAGAGCTCTGCAACAGCTGATCGGTCGGCCGGGCTGTTTACTTCCTACTTCCCTTAGCCCGGTATGTCACACAGCGCTTCAGCCTATCACAGGCCAAGGCAGGACATTGCTGCGGCCGGTCAAAGGCTGAAGCGCCATGTAAATTTCACCCAACAAATAGATTATATGGTGAAATGAGGTAGGGCTTTTGAAAA
Source organism: Hyla sarda (assembly GCF_029499605.1). Lineage (NCBI taxonomy): Eukaryota > Metazoa > Chordata > Amphibia > Anura > Hylidae > Hyla > Hyla sarda. The sequence continues at coordinate 177,912,014 of NC_079193.1, read as the reverse complement.
CAAACATATATAAAAAAAGAAGTTAACTAAAAAAGAACAAGACCCTGCAGTTAATAATATCTTTGTAATGATACATTTTATAATTTATTACTTTTCTTCATGCATTTTATTGTTGCCTTGTTATCACTCCTTGTCTACATTGCTTCAAAGTATATGAACCAAACTGCTTGATTTGATACACTTCTATTTATATTTAAAAAAAAAAAAAAAAAAAAAAAATATATATATATATATATATATATATATATATATATATATATATATATATATCTGTTAGAACCAAATGTTAATAAAAGTGGATATTAAAATAGTTATTAGAATTATTTAACAATGACTTACTATTGTCCATACATGATCATGTCAATTATGATCAGGTGGCTTGTATCACCAATTCTAAAATTTTCAGGAGAGTATGTTGACATAGAGCAGGTGCCGAAAACAGCACCAACATGCGAGTGGCATGGTTTTCAAATTTATTGTTAAAGCTCACACTATTTTGTTGGCAAAGTGAAGTTCTAGCCAAAATACAATGCCAACAATAACAATCATGTAACAGCTGCTAAGTGTGACTGTACACCAACAAAATGATTACAAATGAGACTCCATTGTTCCATGATTACTTGATAGAAGGCACACATCGATCATGTTCAACCTTTCCCAGAAATAGCTGTTTCATACAAAAAGGATCTCCACAAACTGTCTGGGAAATACTAGCTAATTTCCCGGGATAAAGACATTCACTGTTGACAGTGCTTAAAAATAACACAAATATATAGCAAATCTGTTTTCATTTTCAGACTGTGAATTTTAACTCAATTTTCTGTACATAATTATAGGGGCAGTCATCTTGCACTGAATTGAGAAGACACCGGAACCTGTGAAAACTAAGGCAAAATTTTACAGAATTGCGGGCGGAATCCCATTGAACTCAATGGGGCTTGAATTTCGACAGAATTCTGTGGTTAGAGAATACAGAATTCCGCTGCAATTCCCCCGTAAATTCTGGCGCAAACTTTGCTGAATGGAATTTGTGTGGAACTGCAAAATTCTGCTGTGTGAACAAGGCCTAAGGGTTTTTTTTTTTACATGGAGAAATGATTGCCTGTCAATGAGAGTCGATCGACTACATACAAGTTGATCTGTGCTCATTCAAAGGACCACTTAAACAGCTTAGCTATTGGCAGTGAACAATTGCTTGATCATTCATGTAGCCATTCACTTCCATTACTGTTCACTCTTATCATATACAATGATTTTTAGTTTTGCACAGAAGATTTGCTTGTTCATAGGCTGATCTGTGGGCTTTTTTACACAGGGCAATAGAGGAATGATTGTTCCAGTAAAGTGCCCCATGTAAAAGGGACATAAATGTCACGATTCGGCTGGCTGGAGGTGGATCCTCTGTGCCAGAGAGGGATTGGCGTGCACCATGTCGGTGGACCGGTTCTAAGTTGCTACTGGTATTCACCAGAGCCCGCCGCAAAGCGGGATGGTCTTGCAGCGGCGGTAGCAACCAGGTCGTATCCACCGGCAATGGCTCAACCTCTCTGACTGCTGAGATAAGCGCGGTACAAGGGAGTAGAGAAAAGCAAGGTCGGACGTAGCAGAAGGTCAGGGCAGGCAGCAAGGATCGTAGTCAGGGGCAACGACAGGAGGTCTGGAACACAGGCTAGGAACACACAAGGAAACGCTTTCACTGGCACAATGGCAACAAGATCCGGCGAGGGAGTGCAGGGGAAGTGAGGTATAAGTAGGGAGTGCACAGGTGAGGATACTGATTAGGCCTGCTGCGCCAATCAGTGGCGCAGTGGCCCTTTAAATCGCAGAGACCCGGCGCGCGCGCGCCCTAAGGAGTGGGGCCGCGCACGGCGGGACAACACAGACGGGGAACGGGTCAGGTACGGGAGCCGAGATGCGCATCGCGAGCGGGCGCGTCCCGCATCGCGAATCGCATCCCGGCTGGGAGTAATATCGCAGCGCACCCGGTCAGCAGGTCTGAACGGGGCGCTGCGAATGAGAGAACGCTGCGAGCGCTCCGGGGAGGAGCGGGGTCCCGGAGCCCTCGGCGTAACAATAAATCAGAGACAATTTACTGACTTACATGGTAATGTGTTGTGTGCGTGTTTTGTTGTGTGGAGAGGTGACTGTACAGAAAGGAGAAGTTGCAGCTGAGCAGTGTCCATTACTAGTATCGATGCTGTCTATCTGCCTCCATTTTTATAAATATTAAGTTTTATTATAAGACCATGTATGTTTGTTTTTGGCTTTATTTTCAGCCTTAAAAATGTCTTTTTTATGCATAAATGTCTTAACAAACATTTTTTCAGCCTTTCTTGCATGAAAAATGTTTTTAGAGGGGTATTCCAACCCCCAATCTCCAGAACACCTCAATTCTTTTGTTTTGAATGGAGTGCCGCTACTCCTTTCAATATCTATAGAGCAGCTGAAGATAGCCAAGGTAAACAACTGTTTTACAGTCCGAAAAGAGGCAAATAACTGTGTGTAAACAAAGCCTCATATTCATAAGAAGACCCAGGGTGCAAAGTACATTTTAGCAGCTGTATTAGGACTGAAAGACCCAAATCTCCCATTGTTCAAGTAAACCAAATTCAGATCACCATAGAACCCTATGATAAAATCATGCTACATAGTCCAACTGGTGGTATATGTAAATACAGTCCAACAGCACTTTTGCTTTTAAAATACAAAATCTCCCCAGGAGCATGGAGATCTAGTGTTTTCACCCAAGTCTAGTCTTATGTTCTTATTCAGCTGGAAAGAGATTTTCCATTAAGATGCCGTTCAGGTACCAGTTCTCTTTATATATAAATATATATATATATATATATATATATATATATATATACTCCCAAGTTACCAATATAAAACACCTGCTGAACTACATTGTTTTATTGTTTGACCGACGTTTAAATGAATATTTAGGGCAGGGTCACATGAGATTGCGCAGTATGAAATATTCGGATGTGCCGACAGCAGTAATAGTGGGTAATCTGCCACTACGAGCTGACACACAGAGCTACCCGGCAGCAGACGGAAGCTCGCTCTGCAGTCCCTCGGTGACTGCCATCAGCACATCCGCAGAGTGAAATATGGCCCCCTGTGACCCTGCCCATACATCATAATTTCTATTGTTCACACAAAATAAATCCAATATTGACTAAATCTGCACCCCAAAAAAGATTTTAAATAATATTGATTAACTCCAGTATCATTAGTTCTGACTAAAAAGAGGTAACTGTCTATAACTTTATTGTCATACATGGGTTTCTGTATACTTCTTTTTTCTGGCAGTTTTTGGATATCTGCCACTGCAGTTTTTGAGCCAAAGCCAGAAGTGTATTCAAAAGGAATAGGACATATAAAGGAAGAACTTATACTTCTCCTCCCTTATGGATCCACTTCAGACTTTGGCTCAAAAACTGTAGTGGCAGATATCTAAAAACTGCCAGAAAAAAAACCAAGTGGAAACTTAGCCTTACCCTAAATGCAAATTATAATGATTCATGAATGGATTTCTAAAAATTATCTTTTAGTAAATATTTGTCCTTGTATATATTTTTCTAGAATCTGAAAACACTTTTCAAATTTAGTGTTATTAAAATGTCTTTCATTTTATTAAAGGTAAGTTGAAGCAGTGCTCACACCTAGATGTCCTTTTCCTTATATCTCTGGCCAATCACAGGAGACAACCTACTCCTCTCTGCTATACCACAAGAGTTCGTTGATGCAAGCTTTGCAAGGTGCTATGTGAGTAAAAGAACCACAACAACAGGATCATAGCAAGTAAGTGGTTACATAAAAAGCAGCCCTGGTTTAAGCAGTAAACTGTTAGGGGAGATGAAAAATACATTTAGGAGGCAGCTATATGTTAATTGAATGAATACAAGTATTTAGGCAAGGGACAATTGTTTATATTTTTATAAGTGGTGAGAGATAAGACAGAAGGCTTGATTTACCGTTCAGGCACAGCATGGACCCTCTGAAGGAGACAGACAGGCTGGACATGCATGCACAAAGTCTCTCCTCTGCATAGTACTAGCTAGTCCCTGTCCCCACTTCCTGTGTTCCATCTTGATCTCTCTGCTGTTAGAAATGAAATTCCTTAACAGGCAGTGGACAGCAGGGAAGTATGACACGTTAGGGGGCATTTATGAAGCTACAGGCAGCGCACAGACTCCCATGCCAGAGCATAGGCTCGCTGGATTCATGTAGAGGTGGATACCTCTACATAAATTTAGTAAGCATGTGTGCTCATGCTAAAATCTCCACCAGCTCTGAGCTAGCAGAGATACCAACAGGAGTTTACTCAGGTTTCTCAACATAAACTTCCAAAAATATAGCTAATGGGGCAGCTAGGCCCCCTTCACCCATAACCACACCCTCATTTCCATAGGCCACACCCTATATTCCAGGCAAAAACTGTAAATAATTGCACAACATCTGCAATTTGAGGAAAATTATTTAAAATAAAAGTTACCATTAAAATTAATCACTTAAGGACTCATGGCATACCTGTACACCATGAGTCTGCTCTCTTTCTATAATGCATCACAGCGAGTCGGGCACAGCCTCTAACAACACCCGGGAGCCGTAGCTAATAGCGCACGGCTCTGATCGTGGTGCCATGTGCTATTAACCCTTTAGACACGGCGTTCAAAGTTGATCGCCACATCTAAAGTGAAACTAAACTACTCCCAGCTAGCTCAGTCGGCTGTTCGGGACTGCCATGGCGAAATTGCGGCATCCCAAACAGCTGGAACACACAAGGAGGGCCCCTACCTGCCTCCTGCATGTCTGATCGCCGAATGACTGCTCAGCGCTTGAGATCCAGGCATGAGCAGTCAAGCGCCAGAATCACTGACCTATGGGGGATATAACATTGCAAAAAAAAAGTGAAAAAAAAGTTAATAAAGATCATTTAACCCCTTCCCTAATAAAAGTTTGAATCACCCCCCTTTTTCCATAAAAAAAAACCCGGTGTAAATAAAAATAAACATATGTGGTATCGCCACGTGCGGAAATGTCAAAATGATAACACAGTGAATGGCGTACATGCAAAAAAAATTCCAAAGTCCAAAATAGGGTACTTTTGGTCATTTTTTATACCATAAAAAAGTGAATAAAAGGCGATCAAAAAGTCAGAAGAAGAAAAAAAAGAAAAAAAGTTATGGTTATTGTCAGAAGATGACAATTGTAAACGTATAAATTTTCGGGCATGTAGTTATGATTTTTCCAGAAGTACGACAAAATCAAATCTATATAAGTAGGGTATCATTTTAATCGTATGGACCTACAGAATAAAGAGAAGGTGTCATTTTTACCAAAAAATGTACTGCGTAGAAACGGAAGCCCCCAAAAGATTTTTATTCAATTTTGGTTCAAAATTATTATTTTTTTTTCCATTTTGCCGTAGATGTTTGGGTAAAATGACTGATGTCATTACAAAGAAGAATTGGTGGCACAAAAAATAAGCAATCATATGGATTTTTAGGCGCAAAATTTAAATAATTATGATTTTTTAAAGGTAAGGAGGAAAAAACGAAAGTGCAAAAAGGGAAAAACCCTTAAGTCCTTAAGGGGTTAAACATGGGATAAAGGAAGGAGACTGACTATATACTTTTTAGATTTGTCTGTATGCAGCCACACAAGTTTGTACAGAACACATGTGGACCTGACAGTCTTCAGTTGGAAAATGTTTACTACAATGAGGTTTTTCTCAAAGTCTATTTCTGGTTGAAAATACCAAAGGCACATTCTAAATGAGATCATGCATAACTTAAGCAAAAACTGAAGAAATTTTAAGCACTGCAAATAAAGAAGTAAAAACCTTCATTATCTTATCTGTCATAGCAAATGCCTCCTCCTGGCACTTGCATAAAAAGCATTGATATGTACAACATAATGTTATGAAATATTAAAAATATTTCAATAAAACTTCCTTATCTTTTCTCATTTATTGTAGAATATGAAATGCCTACACATGCTCCTCCAATTTATTGCAGTGAAGCAATAGTTGTCTCCAGTATGCTTCCAATGTTTTAATGAAAGTACATAGGTACATACATAGTTACATGGTTGATATATTTAAAAAAGACAACATTTTTCATTAGGTCCAACCTGTAAAGCTGTAAAACAAAAAAAAAAAAAAAACCTTATTATATAGATACCAACTGCACCATACTAGGGTCACAATTTCTTTCTTAAGCAAAAGATGGCAGTCAGTATAAATCCCTGGACTAATGTCCCATCTCCAGAAATCTAGTACCTATAACATGCTATATTATATTTTTATGAAGGTATCCAAACGACTTTTGATTTGTTTAATAAATCAACCTTCACAAAATCTTATTGTAGAGAGTTACATAGTAATCAATGCTTTGCCGTAAAGACTCTTAACCTGTGATGATAGTGAAACCTTCTTTCAGCTGATGTAGAGACGTAGAGGATGCCCCCTTGTCATGGTTACCAACCTAGGTATAAAAAGATCATTAGAAAGATCTCTGTACTGTCCATCCATATATAATATTTGTACATTGTAATCAGATTGTCTCTAAACCATCTATTTTTCTAAACTACATAACCTCAGGGTTAATAATTGTTGTCCACCAATATACTCTAAGAGGGAGATTTATCAAGGTATTTAAGCAGCTTTTTTTTGCTTACAAAAGTCGCACGTGCGCCTAAGCAATTTTTTGTGCAACTTTTGAGCAATTTTCAGTTTTTACTTTGCAGTGGTCCAGGATTTATCATTGCGAAAGTCGTAAGTAAGCAAATAAAAGTCGCAAACCCCCTTCAAAAAGTCGCAAGTGTAAGCAAGGTCAGACCTGGTTTACAAACTTACCTATGACAGCATTTTCAAAAAGTCACACAAAAAGTCGCACGTGAGAAATTTTGTGAGACTTTTTGCACAGCTCCGCTCCCCGGAACCCACTCACATCTACCACCTGCCTGCAAGGTGTTAGGACTACAACTCCCAGCATGTCCTTACTGTAGGGGCATGCTGGGAGTTGTAGTCCTGCAATAGCTTGCGGGTGGGTGGTCAGGGAGCAAAGCTGTGCAAAAAGTCACAGGTGAGACTTTTTGTGCGACTTTCATTTTCACAGGCATGGTGGGACGAGCGGGTAGGACATGTACAGGAGGGTGACAAGCTTTTCACCCGCCTGCACATTTCCCGCCCACGCAACACTACTACAACTCCCAGCATGTCCTTACTGTAAGGACATGCTGAGAATTGTAGTTATGAGGCACGGGGGGAGTGTGTTAGATGGGCGGGCGGATGACAAGAGCCGCATGACTACAACTCCCAGCATGTCCTTACTGTAAGGGCATGCTGGGGGCTGTTGTCATGCGCAGTAGGGGCAGGTGACAAGCTTGTCACCCATTTGCACATCTCCCCCCAGCCCTGCTGCATGACTACAACTCCCATTATGTCCTTACTGTAAGGGCATGCTGGGAGTTGTAGTCATGCAGTGCGGTGAGGGCGGGAAATGTGTGGGTGGGTTACAATATATGTACTAATCTATTTTCCTTGTTTTTTTTTTCCTTCTCATTTCCATGTATCCTGTGGACTACGATGATGGCCAGTGTTTTTTGTTTGTTTAATGTTAATAAAATGGTTAACAAGGGCTTGTGAGGGAGTGTTTTTTGGAATAATAGTTTTTTAAACAAATAGTTTTTTTATTTACTTTTTTATTTACTTTACAGGCTTAGTAGTGGAAGCCGTCTTATACACAGAATCCATTACTGATCTGGGCTTAGCGTTAGCACCAAAAACAGCTAGCACTAACCCCCAATTATTACCCCGTTACCCACCACCCCAGGGATGCCAGGAAGAGCCGCTACCAACAGGCCCAGAGCATCAAAAATGGCGCTCCTGGGTCTAGGTGGTAACAGGCTGGCATTATTTAGGCTGGGGAGGGCCAGTAATAATGGTCCTCGCCCACCTTGGTAACATCAGGCTGTTGCTACTTGGTTGGTATTTAACTGAGAATAAAAATACAGGGAACCCTATGCGTTTATTTTTTTCTCCCAAATAATTAAATAATAAAGGAAAATGCATAGGGTTCCCTGTATTTTTATTCTCAGCCAGATACCAACAAAACAGCAATAACCTAATGTTACCAAGGTTGGCGAGGACCATTGTTACTGGCCCTCCCCAACCTAAATAACGCCAGCCTGTTACTCGCGCCAGGAGCACGGTGGGTACCGGGGTAATAATTGGGGGTTAGCACTAGCTGTTTTTGGGGCTAACGCTAAGCCCCGGCTTAGTAATGGACTCCGTCTATAAGACAGCTCCCACTACTAAGCCTGTAAAGTAAATAAAACACATAAAAAAAAACTTTTATTCCAAAAAACACTCCCCCACAAGTCCTTGTTACAAAGTGTTGTTAAAAAAAAACGCTGGTCATTATAGTGCACCACATCCGAAGTTCACACACACATTTTATTTTTGCTTATAAAGAAAATGGTATTCCAAAGTGAATTTATTGGTTTTTGCTTATGTGAGCCAAATTTATCAACCCCCTGTAATAGTATGATAAATATGTCACACATAAGCAAAACCAAAGCAAAAAAAATGCCTACAGAACTCGCTTACCAAAGCAAACAATGATAAATGTCCCCATAAGTACTTTTCAGCTGTAGTTTTACCCATTGTTACTATTTAACACATTTAAATCATAATTGTATATTTTGTTTCCTAGGCATTACCTTATAGATAGCCACATTAAGCTTTAGTGGCCATTTCTATTCCAGATTTCCAAAATGACTAACATTTTATGAACCGCTTCTATTTTTGTTACTTGGGTTAAAAAGCTTAGTATCATCTGCATATATTGGTACTCTACTCATTTATAACTATTTAAAGAAGATGATACAATACAGACCCCTGTTGCAGCCCTCTATTAATTAATGTAATATCTGTGACACCATTAGAGAATGTTCCATCAATAGTCTACACCTATCACTCTGCCAGTTGCCAACCCATGAACACATATTTTACTCTAGTAACAACATTCTCATTCTATGTACCAACCGTTGGGAAAACAGTCATGTAGCTCTACCCTCATACAGAGGTTGACAAAGCAACCAGAACATCCTTGGGGAGATTTATCAAAACCTGTCCGGTGAAAAAGTTACTGAGTTGCCCATAGCAACCAATCAAGCCAGCATACCCCTCCATGTATCTCTATGGGATTCATGGAGGGGCATGCCGGCTGCCGTGTCATGTGGGGATGAAATGCACACTTTCCTGTACATTGCCACAGCCCCATACAGGAGATTGCGGGGGGCCCAGCGCTCGGACCCCCTACGATCTAAAACTTATCCCCTATCCTTCGGATAGGGGATAAAGTTCAGAGCACTACAGATCTCCTTTAAAGTTTAAGGGCACAGGTATCTGTGAAAAGCATCAGGACACTGTAAAAATGTAATAAAAACAGCAAAAATTCAAAATGAGAGACAGGTGGCCAAAGAAAGCAAAACTAATCCTAAATATTTTTTTAGATATATAAATGCAAAAAAACCAAGGACAGAGCATGTAGGACCCCTTAATAATGATAATGGGGAGGTTGTCACAGGCGATCAAGAGAAGGCGGAGCTACTGAATGGGTTCTTTAGTTCTGTATACACTATGGAAGAAGGAGCTGACATTGGCCAGGTCAGTGCTGGTAACACATCATGTAATGTACTGAACTGGCTTAATGTAGAGATGGTACAAGGTAAGTTAAGTGATATAAATGTAAGCAAATCCCCAGGACCGGATGGACTACACCCAAGAGTTCTTAGAGAGGTAAGTTCAGTAATATCTGTACCCCTGTTCATGATATTTAGAGATTCTCTGGTGTCTGGTATTGTGCCAAGGGACTGGCGCAAGGCGAATGTGGTGCCAATCTTCAAAAAGGGCTCTAGGTCTTCCCCAGGAAACTATAGACCGGTAAGTTTAACGTGCATTCTGGGTAAATTGTTTGAAGGACTTATAAGGGATTACATACAGGAATACATAGGGGATAATTGTATTATAAGTGATAGCCAGCATGGGTTTACTAAGGATAGAAGTTGTCAAACCAATCTAATTTGCTTTTATGAAGAGGTGAGTAGAAGCCTTGACAGAGGAATGGCTGTGGATATAGTGTTTCTGGATTTTGCTAAAGCATTTGATACTGTCCCTCATAGACGTCTGACAGGTAAGTTAAGGTCTTTGGGTTTGGAAATTTTAGTTTGTAACTGGATTGAACACTGGCTCATGGATCGTACCCAGAGAGTGGTGGTCAATGATTCGTACTCTGATTGGTCCCCGGTTATTAGTGGTGTACCCCAAGGTTCAGTACTGGGACCGCTGTTGTTTAATTTATTTATCAATGATATAGAGGATGGTATTAACAGCTCTGTTTCTATCTTTGCAGATGACACCAAGCTTTGTAGCACAGTACAGTCTATAGAGGATGTGCATAAGTTACAAGATGACTTGGATAGACTAAGTGTCTGGGCATCCACTTGGCAAATGAGGTTCAATGTGGATAAATGTAAAGTTATGCATCTGGGTACTAATAACCTGCATGCATCGTATGTCTTAGGGGGGATTAAACTGGCAGAGTCACTGGTAGAGAAGGATCTGGGTGTACTTGTAGATCAAAGACTACAGAATAGCATGCAATGTCAGGCTGCTGCTTCCAAAGCCGGCAGGATATTGTCATGTATCAAAAGAGGCATGGACTCAAGGGACAGGGACATAATACTCCCCCTTTATAAAGCATTGGTACGGCCTCACCTGGAATATGCTGTTCAGTTTTGGTCACCTGTCCATAAAAGGGACACTGCGGAGTTGGAAAGGGTGCAGAGACGCGCGACTAAACTAATATGGGGCTTGGAACATCTTAGCTATGAGGAGCGATTAAAGGAGTTACAATTGTTTAGTCTTGAGAAGAGACGTTTAAGGGGGGATATGATAAACGTTTATAAGTATATTAATGGCCCATACAAAAAATATGGAGAAAAACTGTTCCAGGTTAAACCCCCCCAAAGGACGAGGGGGCACTCCCTCCGTCTGGAGAAAAAAAAGTTTAGTCTCAAGGGGCGACACGCCTTCTTTACCGTGAGGACTGTGAATTTATGGAACGGTCTACCTCAGGAACTGGTCACAGCAGGAACAATTAACAGCTTTAAAACAGGATTAGATACATTCCTGGAACAAAATAAGATTAATGCTTATGAAGAAATATAAAATCTCATCCCTTCCCCAATATCGCGCCACACCCCTACCCCTTAATTCCCTGGTTGAACTTGATGGACATATGTCTTTTTTCGACCGTACTAACTATGTAACTATGTAACTATGTAACTATGTAACTGCACAAAGCTGATATTCATAAGAGAATTCCAACAGCCAAATTCTTTGTTGTGATACCACAAAACACCTAACAATGTGTCCATTGGTGCAAATACCACAAACACTGAAGGCATGGAAAAATGTTATATAGCCTAAGACAATTAAGACAAAAAAAAAAAAAAAAAAGGATTTTGTGCAGCTCACAACGCAATAGCTTGCGGTTAAAGGGGTACTCCGGCCCTAAGACATCTTATCCTCTATCCAAAGGATAGGGGGTAAGATGCCTGATCGAAGGGGTCCCGCTGACCCCCGCAATCTTTCATGCAGCACCCTGCTATCATCAGCCTCTGGAGCGAACGTCTCTCTGGGTCTGATGAATCATGATCACAGGGCCGGAGTATCGTGACATCACAGCCACCACGCAGTCTCCTATAGGCTTCCATTGAGGGGGCAGAGCGTGACGTTCTACGGGGTCGGAGCCGTGACGTCACGATACTCCGACCCCATGATCGTGATTCATCAGACCTGGAGCGATGTTCGCTCTGGAGGCTGATGATAGTGGGGTGCTGCATGAAAGATTGTGGGGATCCCCAGGTGCGGGACCCCTGAGATCAGGCATCTTATACCCTATCCTTTGGATCGGGGATAAGATGTCTGAGGGCCGGAGTACCCCTTTAATTGTTAGAGGCCAACAATACCGAAATGACTCAGGTCTTTGCCACAAGGGTAATGAGGTTATAAAAATACAATTAGTTTTGCATAAAAATAATATATAGGTTTATTAGATTGACAAAAAGGTAGAAAATAAGGTATAGATTCCAGTTTTGACCTTTTGGTTAAACGGGGTTAGATTAAAATGAGTTAAAATGTTAAAAATAGATATTAACTATGCATAATGAAATGGTTATAAATAAACGTATATTAGTAGTTAGAACATAATGGTGACTGATAACTAAATGTGAAACAGCGCTGTAAGTAAAAAAAAAAACATATAAAACAATTGTCAATGCATAAAATGAGATGATGGCTAAGTCAATGTCCTGTGCTAGCATTAGTTATGAAGCAGTAAGGGTGCGTTCACACTGCAGAATGTCCGTTAGCTGAATTCAGTGAGCGGAGATTCCGTCTGGCGGCCGCCGGTGAAAATACTTCGGTGGAAGGACCGCACGGTACTACGCCGTCACCATTAAGGACTACGCAGTGCTCGCGAGCTTCCGGGCAAAGAATGAACATGTTCTTTCTCTGCACTGAGCAATTGTCCGCCGCTGAAATTTCCACAGTGTGAACGCGTTTCGCAGTAGACCCGTTCACACTGACGGTAATATTTACTGTGCAGAATTCTGCTCATGGAATTCCGCAGTGTTAACATACTCTAATAGATATTGTGAAGCACTAAGTATAGAGTCTTAAAAGTGCACTGTATGTAAGCGCATGCAGCGCTGTCTAATATGAATGTATGCTCACAATTTTATGAATACCAATTTGGTAAAAAAAAAAAGGTTTGCAATTGTTTTTTTTTTTAAGTAATACAATAATAGAAAAACGAAATAAATTGGGTATCATTTTAATTGCATTGACCTACAGAATAAAGATAATGTATAATTTTTACCATAAAATGCAAATACAAAATGTACATTACAAAGTACAAATGTTAGCACAAAAAAACAAGCCCTCCTACAGGTCTGTAGTTGAAAAAATAAGAGAGTTATAGATTTAAAAGAAGAGAAGAAAAAAACAAAAACGCAAAATAAAAATTGTCTGTACCCGTTAAGGACCAAGGGCATACCTGTACGCCCTGTCTTTTTACAGGGTTTGAAGTATGCTCACGAGCTGAGCACGCTTCATTGCCTTTAGACGCTGCAATATAAGTTGATTGCGGCGTCTGAATTCAGGTTAGCTAGATGGCGGTTAGCTCAGCGGCGAAATCATGGGTCCCGATCAGCTGAGTTAACCCCTTAAGGACTCAGGGTTTTTCCGTTTTTGCACTTTCGTTATTTCCTCCTTACCTTTTAAAAATCATAACCCTTTCAATTTTCCACCTAAAAATCCATATTATGGCTTATTTTTTGTGTCGCCAATTCTACTTTGCAGTGACATTAATCATTTTACCCAAAAATGCACGGCGAAACGGAAAAAAAAATCATTGTGCGACAAAATCGAAAAAAAACGCCATTTTGTAACTTTTGGGGGCTTCCGTTTCTACGCAGTGCATATTTCGGTAAAAATTACACCTTATCATTATTCTGTAGGTCCATACGGTTAAAATGATACCAGACTTATATAGGTTTGATTTTGTCGCACTTCTGGAAAAAATCATAACTACATGCAGGAAAATTTATACGACTTTATACGATATAACTTTTTTATTTTTCCACGTATAGGGCGGTATGAGGACTCATTTGTTGCGCCGTGATCTGAAGTTTTTATCGGTATGATTTTTGTTTTGATCTGACTTTTTGATCACTTTTTATTCATTTTTTAATGTTACCAAATTTAAGTTACCAAAATACGCTTTTTTGGACTTTGGAATTTTTTTGCGCGTACGCCATTGACCGTGCGGTTTAATTAATGATATATTTTTATAGTTCGGACATTTACGCACGCGGCGATACCACATATGGTTATTTTTTTTTTTTTTACACTTTTATTTTTTTTATGGCAAAAGGGGGGTGATTCAAACTTTTATTAGGGAACCTATAACACTGCACACATTGATCTCCTATGCTGATCACTGGCGTGTATTAACACGCCTGTGATCAGCATTATCGGCGCTTGACTGCTCCTGCCTGGATCTCAGGCACGGAGCAGTCATTCGTCGATCGGACACCGAGGAGGCAGGTAAGGGCCCTCCCGGTTTCTGATCAGCTGTTCGGGACGCCGCGATTTCACCGCGGCGGTCCCGAACAGCCCGACTGAGCAGCTGGATCACTTTCAGTTTCACTTTAGAAGCGGCGGTCAGCTTTGACCGCCGCTTCTAAAGGGTTAATACCTCACATCGCCGCGATCGGCGATGTGTGGTATTAGCCGCGGGTCCCGGCCGTTGATGAGCGCCGGGACCAACGCGATATGATGCAGGATCGCGGCGCGATCCCGCTTCATATCGCGGGAGCTGGCGCAGGACGTAAATATACGTCCTGCGTCATTAAGGGGTTAATGGCGGGAGGGCCCTTACCTGCCTCCTCGCCGTCTGATTGGTGCTCTGAAGCTCTGGCCAGGCTGTGCATGGCGAAGTCACGGGTCCCGATCAGCTGAGTGGATGGCAGGAGGACCCTTACCTGCCTCCTCGCCGTCTGATCGGTGCTTTGAAGCTCTGGCCAGGCTGTGCAGGCTAGAGAACCAGAGCACTGATAATACTAATCAATGCTGAGCCAAAGCTCAGCATTGAACAGTGTATGCAATCACAAGATTGCATGTTATAGTCACCTATGGGGACTAAAAAAAAGTTTAAAGTTAAAAAAAATATATATATATAATGAAAGTGAATTAACCCCTACTCTAATAAAAGTTTGAATCTCCCCCCTTTTCCCATTTTTTTAATAATGTAATAAAAAATAAACATAATCATATATGGTACTGCCCCGTGTGTAAATGTCCGAACAAATAAAATATAAGGTTAGTTAAACCACATGGTCGATGGCGTAGACTTAAAAAAAATACCAAAGTTCAAAACTGTGCATTTTTGTTCACTCCATATACCATAAAAAAATTCATAAAAAGTGATCAAAAAGTTCTATCAAAACAAAAAAGAACAGATCACGGTGCAAAAAATGAGCCCTTATTTAGCCCCGCATGTGGAAAAATAAAAAAGTTATAGGGGTTAGAAGATGACAATTTTAAACATACTAATTGTCACGATGCCGGCTGGCAGGTGGTGGATCCTCTGTGCCAGAGAGGGATTGGCGTGGACCGTGCTAGAGGATCGGTTCTAAGTCACTACTGGTTTTCACCAGAGCCCGCCGCAAAGCGGGATGGTCTTGCTGCGGCGGTAGTGACCAGGTCGTATCCCCTAGCAACGGCTCAACCTCTCTGGCTGCTGAAGAAAGGCGCGGTACAAGGGAGTAGACAGAAGCAAGGTCGGACGTAGCAGAAGGTCGGGGCAGGCAGCAAGGATCGTAGTCAGGGGCAACAGCAGAAGGTCTGGAATCACAGGCAAGGAACACACAAGGAACGCTTTCACTGGCACTAGGGCAACAAGATCCGGCGAGGGAGTGAAGGGGAAGTGAGGTGATATAGGGAAGTGCACAGGTGTAAACACTAATTGGAACCACTGCACCAATCAGCGGTGCAGTGGCCCTTTAAATCGCAAAGACCCGGCGCGCGCGCGCCCTAGGGAGCGGGGCCGCGCGCGCCGGGACAGAACTGACGGGGAGCGAGTCAGGTACGGGAGCCGGGGTGCGCATCGCGAGCGGGCGCTACCCGCATCGCGAATCGCATCCCGGCCGGAGGTGGTAACGCAGCGCCCCGGGTCCGTGGAACCGACCGGGGCGCTGCAGTGAGGGAAGTGTAGCGAGCGCTCCGGGGAGGAGCGGGGACCCGGAGCGCTCGGCGTAACAGTACCCCCCCCCTTGGGTCTCCCCCTCTTCTTGGGGCCTGAGAACCTGAGGATCAGACTTTTGTCCAGGATATTGTCCTCAGGTTCCCAGGACCTCTCTTCTGGACCACAACCCTCCCAATCCACTAAAAAAAAAGTTTTTCCTCTGACCTTTTTTGAGGCTAAGATCTCTTTGACAGAGAAGATGTCCGAGGAGCCGGAAACAGGAGTGGGAGGAACAGATTTAGGAGAAAAACGGTTGAGGATGAGAGGTTTAAGAAGAGAGACGTGAAAGGCATTAGGGATACGAAGAGAAGGAGGAAGAAGAAGTTTGTAAGAGACAGGATTAATTTGACACAAAACTTTAAAAGGACCAAGATAGCGTGGTCCCAACTTATAGCTCGGGACACGGAAACGGACATATTTAGCGGAGAGCCATACCTTGTCTCCAGGGGAAAAAATGGGAGGAGCTCTTCTTTTCTTATCTGCGAATCTCTTCATGCGAGAAGAAGCCTGTAAGAGAGAATTTTGGGTCTCTTTCCATATGGTGGAAAGATCACGAGAAATTTCATCCACAGCGGGCAGACCAGAGGGCAAGGGGGTAGGGAGGGGGGGAAGAGGGTGACGGCCGTACACCACGAAAAACGGAGATTTGGAGGAAGATTCAGAGATTCTGAAATTATACGAGAATTCGGCCCAAGGTAGAAGATCTGCCCAGTCATCCTGGCGGGAGGAAACAAAATGTCGTAAATAGTCACCCAAGATCTGGTTAATTCTCTCTACTTGTCCATTGGATTGAGGATGGTATGCAGAAGAAAAATTTAATTTAATCTTGAGTTGTTTACAGAGAGCCCTCCAGAATTTAGACACAAATTGGACGCCTCTATCCGAGACGATCTGTGTAGGCAACCCGTGAAGACGAAAAATGTGTACAAAAAATTGTTTAGCCAACTGAGGCGCTGAAGGAAGACCAGGAAGAGGGATGAAATGTGCCATTTTGGAGAATCGATCAACGACCACCCAAATAACAGTGTTGCCATGGGATGGGGGTAAGTCAGTAATAAAATCCATACCAATCAGAGACCAAGGTTGTTCGGGGACAGGTAGAGGATGAAGAAAACCAGCGGGCTTCTGGCGAGGAGTCTTATCCCGGGCACAGATAGTGCAGGCTCGCACAAAGTCCACCACATCAGTCTCTAGAGTCGGCCACCAATAGAAGCGAGAGATGAGTTGCACAGATTTCTTAATGCCCGCATGACCTGCGAGATGGGAGGAGTGACCCCATTTGAGGATCCCAAGGCGTTGGCGTGGAGAAACAAAGGTCTTTCCTGGAGGGGTTTGCCTGATGGAGGCTGGAGAAGTGGAAATCAGGCAGTCAGGAGGAATGATGTGTTGAGGAGAGAGTTCAATTTCAGAGGCATCTGAGGAACGAGAGAGAGCATCGGCCCTAATGTTCTTATCAGCAGGCCGAAAGTGAATTTCAAAATTAAATCGGGCAAAGAACAGAGACCACCTGGCCTGACGAGGATTCAGCCGTTGGGCAGACTGGAGGTAGGAGAGGTTCTTGTGATCGGTGTAAATAATAACTGGAAATCTTGATCCCTCCAGCAGATGCCTCCATTCCTCAAGTGCTAATTTAATGGCTAGAAGCTCTCGATCCCCGATGGAGTAGTTCCTCTCCGCCGGAGAGAAGGTCCTGGAAAAAAAACCACAAGTAACAGCATGCCCGGAAGAGTTTTTTTGTAGAAGGACAGCTCCAGCTCCCACTGAGGAGGCATCAACCTCCAATAGGAAGGGTTTAGATGGGTCAGGTCTGGAGAGCACGGGAGCCGAAGAAAAGGCAGACTTGAGTCGTTTAAAGGCGTCTTCCGCTTGAGGAGGCCAAGACTTGGGATCGGCATTTTTTTTTGTTAAAGCCACAATAGGAGCCACAATGGTAGAAAAATGTGGAATAAATTGCCTGTAATAATTGGCGAACCCCAAAAAACGTTGGATGGCACGGAGTCCGGAGGGGCGTGGCCAATCTAAGACGGCAGAGAGTTTATCTGGGTCCATTTGTAGTCCCTGGCCAGAGACCAAGTATCCTAGAAAAGGAAGAGATTGGCATTCAAACAGACATTTCTCTATTTTGGCATAGAGTTGATTATCACGAAGTCTCTGAAGAACCATACGGACATGCTGGCGGTGTTCTTCAAGATTGGCAGAAAAAATCAGGATATCGTCCAGATATACAACAACACAGGAGTATAGGAGATCACGAAAAATTTCATTAACAAAGTCTTGGAAGACGGCAGGGGCGTTGCATAGACCAAAGGGCATGACCAGATACTCAAAGTGTCCATCTCTGGTGTTAAATGCCGTTTTCCATTCATCCCCCTCTCTGATGCGGATGAGATTATAAGCACCTCTTAAGTCCAGTTTGGTAAAAATATGGGCACCTTGGAGACGATCAAAGAGTTCAGAGATGAGGGGTAGGGGGTAGCGGTTCTTAACCGTGATTTTATTAAGACCGCGGTAGTCAATGCAAGGACGTAGAGAGCCATCTTTTTTGGACACAAAGAAAAATCCGGCTCCGGCAGGAGAGGAGGATTTACGGATAAAGCCCTTTTTTAAATTTTCTTGGACGTATTCAGACATGGCAAGAGTCTCTGGGACGGACAGAGGATAGATTCTGCCCCGGGGTGGAGTAGTGCCCGGGAGGAGGTCAATGGGACAATCATAAGGCCTGTGAGGAGGTAGAGTCTCAGCTTGTTTTTTGCAAAAAACGTCCGCAAAGTCCATATAGGCCTTAGGGAGACCGGTTACATGAGGAAGCACAGGGACACGGCAAGGTTTACTGGGAACCGGTTTTAAGCAGTCCTTGGAACAAGAGGGCCCCCAACTCTTGATCTCCCCAGTGGACCAATCCAGGATTGGGGAATGGAGTTGAAGCCAGGGAAGTCCAAGAAGGATTTCAGAAGTGCAATTGGGGAGGACCAACAGTTCAATCCTCTCATGATGAGATCCGATGCACATTAGAAGGGGCTCCGTGCGGAAACGTATAGTACAGTCCAATCTTTCATTGTTTACACAATTAATGTAGAGGGGTCTGGCGAGACTGGTCACCGGGATGTTGAACCTGTTGACGAGAGAGGCCAAGATAAAATTTCCTGCAGATCCAGAGTCCAAGAAGGCCACAGCAGAGAAGGAGAAGGCAGAGGCAGACATCCGCACAGGCACAGTAAGACGTGGAGAAGCAGAGTAGACATCAAGGACTGTCTCACCTTTGTGCGGAGTCAGCGGACGTCTTTCCAGGCGGGGAGGACGGATAGGACAATCCCTCAGGAAGTGTTCGGTACTAGCACAGTACAGGCAGAGATTCTCCATGCGGCGTCGTGTCCTCTCTTGGGGTGTCAGGCGAGACCGGTCGACCTGCATAGCCTCCACGGCGGGAGGCACAGGAACAGGTTGCAGGGGACCAGAGGAGAGAGGAGCCGGGGAGAAGAAACGCCTCGTGCGAACAGAGTCCATATCCTGGCGGAGCTCCTGACGCCGTTCGGAAAAACGCATGTCAATGCGAGTGGCAAGATGGATGAGTTCATGTAGGTTAGCAGGGATTTCTCGTGCGGCCAGAACATCTTTAATGTTGCTGGATAGGCCTTTTTTAAAGGTCGCGCAGAGTGCCTCATTATTCCAGGATAATTCTGAAGCAAGGGTACGGAACTGTACGGCATACTCGCCAACGGAAGAATTACCCTGGACCAGGTTCAACAGGGCAGTCTCAGCAGAAGAGGCTCGGGCAGGTTCCTCAAAGACACTTCGAATTTCCGAGAAGAAGGAGTGTACAGAGGCAGTGACGGGGTCATTGCGGTCCCAGAGCGGTGTGGCCCAAGCCAGGGCTTTTCCAGACAGCAGGCTGACTACGAAAGCCACTTTAGACCTTTCGGTGGGGAACTGGTCCGACATCATCTCCAAGTGTAATGAACATTGGGAAAGAAAGCCACGGCAAAACTTAGAGTCCCCATCAAATTTATCCGGCAAGGATAGTCGTATTCCAGAAGCGGCCACTCGCTGCGGAGGAGGTACAGGAGCTGGCGGAGGAGATGATTGCTGGAGCTGTGGTAGTAACTGTTGTAGCATAACAGTCAGTTGAGACAGCTGTTGGCCTTGTTGCGCAATCTGTTGTGACTGCTGGGCGACCACCGTGGTGAGGTCAGCGACAACTGGCAGAGGAACTTCAGCGGGATCCATGGCCGGATCTACTGTCACGATGCCGGCTGGCAGGTGGTGGATCCTCTGTGCCAGAGAGGGATTGGCGTGGACCGTGCTAGAGGATCGGTTCTAAGTCACTACTGGTTTTCACCAGAGCCCGCCGCAAAGCGGGATGGTCTTGCTGCGGCGGTAGTGACCAGGTCGTATCCCCTAGCAACGGCTCAACCTCTCTGGCTGCTGAAGAAAGGCGCGGTACAAGGGAGTAGACAGAAGCAAGGTCGGACGTAGCAGAAGGTCGGGGCAGGCAGCAAGGATCGTAGTCAGGGGCAACAGCAGAAGGTCTGGAATCACAGGCAAGGAACACACAAGGAACGCTTTCACTGGCACTAGGGCAACAAGATCCGGCGAGGGAGTGAAGGGGAAGTGAGGTGATATAGGGAAGTGCACAGGTGTAAACACTAATTGGAACCACTGCACCAATCAGCGGTGCAGTGGCCCTTTAAATCGCAAAGACCCGGCGCGCGCGCGCCCTAGGGAGCGGGGCCGCGCGCGCCGGGACAGAACTGACGGGGAGCGAGTCAGGTACGGGAGCCGGGGTGCGCATCGCGAGCGGGCGCTACCCGCATCGCGAATCGCATCCCGGCCGGAGGTGGTAACGCAGCGCCCCGGGTCCGTGGAACCGACCGGGGCGCTGCAGTGAGGGAAGTGTAGCGAGCGCTCCGGGGAGGAGCGGGGACCCGGAGCGCTCGGCGTAACACTAATTTTGGTACATGTAATTATTATTATTATTTTTTTTACTACTATAAAGTAGTAAAATAAAAATAAACCCTACATAAATTGGGTATGCTTGAAACAGTTTGGATCTACAGAATAAAGATAAGGTGTGATTTTTACAGAAAAGTGCACTGCGTAGAAATGGAAGCCCCCAAAATATTACAAAATGGCAGGGTTTTGTTTTTTTATTTCATCCCACAAATATGGATTATGTTATAAAATAAGTTTTTTTGATTCAAAAGTACAATTGGTGACGGAAAAAAAACAAGCCCTTTTTATAGGTCTGTAGGTGCAAAATTAAAAGCGTCATTATTTTTAAAAGAGGAGAAGGAAAAAACGAAAGTGCAAAAATGAAAATCGGCCTGGTCCTTAAAGGGGTACTCCGGTGGAAAAAAAATGAATATCAACTGGCTTCAGAAAGTTAAAAAGATTTGTACATTACTTCTATTTAAGAAAAATCTAAATCCTTTCAGTAATTATCAGCTGCTGTATACTACAGAGGAAGTTGAGTTGTTCTTTTCTGTCTGCCCACAGTGCTCTCTGCTGACACCTCTGTCTGTGTCAGGAACTGTCCAGAGTAGGAGCAAATCCCCATAGCAAACCTCTCCTGCTCCAGGCAGTTCCTGACATGGACAGAGGTGTCAGCAGAGAGCACTGTGGTCAAACAGAAAAGAACAACACAACTAGCTCTGTAGCATACAGCAGCTAATAAGTACTGGAAGGATTAGGATTTTTTAATGGAAGTAATTTACAAATCTGTCTAACTTTCTGGCACCAGTTGATTCTAAAAAATTTTTTTTCCACCGGAGTACCTCTTTAAGGCCAAAATGGGCTTGGTCCTTAAGGGGAGGAAAAATAAAATTTTTGCACAAATTTTGGTGCTCAGCTCAAAGAGGTTTCACTGTAGTTTCATTGCAAATCCCATATTTTATGAAATTCAGTAAACAGGCTTGTGTTTTACATTTCACAGGAAACAAAACAATGCATCAGTTTGCTAGAAGGATATTTGGTTACCACATAACTTTTGGCAACTGAAAATGAGCTATGAGAATCAACAGGCTTTGGGAAGATGTAATTAGGTAGAAGAATGAATGGGATTGTGACATATCCTGTATTTAAGAAGAATCTCAGCATGAGAAGTGTCACAGACTCTTCCTGCTGAAGGATGTGTGTTAAACATAACCTTCTGTATCATAAGAAACTGCTACAAAGAAAGAGGTAACCTATTTTCGACTGCGTTTGATTCTTGGCTGGCATCTGGTTTGAAAAGATATGCAGAGTAAAGGGCATTTCATAAAATATATATAATCATATACACTAGGTGACTATTCTGCTTAACCCAGTGATTTCCAACCAGTGCCTGAGGTGGAGGGATCTCTGACCGGAATTATGGCAGACGGTAATTTTTTTTTTTGCTTCAGTACTTTTTCTTTGCTCCTCTCCCCTCCGTCTCCCACCCCTCAGAACACCTCCTTGAAAGTGCAGGACAGGACGACGTAAAGGCGGGAAGCGTCGCTTGCTGCAGTCCCGTCCACGACGTTGGCCACTTCCCACCGCATAGGAGCCCTTGCCGCCGCATAAGGAAAGAAACCGGTCAGTGCTGAATCAGGTAAGAATCATGGTGGTAGGGGTTGGTGGTTGTGGCTTGGTGATTGTCTGTGCCAGGTGGCGGTGGGGAAGGGGGTTGGGTCACCTGCCTTCCTTCCTGGCAACCTTACTGTCTGCCCAGCAACCTTACCACCTGCCTAGTAACCTCGCTACATACCTTACCTGCCTAGCACTAGCAAACTTACTACCTGCCTAGCAACCTTAAAACCTGCCTAGGTTTCCTACTAATAGGAAAATACGCAATGTATTTCCTGCTGTGCAGCAGATTTTGCACAGCATGAAATATGCTGCACATATGCTACTTGGGACTGTACCCTTAAAGTTGTATGGAGAGGGATTTCCAGCCTAATCTGCTCCATATCCAGTGACTGTCTGCTGCTGAATGCTTCGTACCCTCCGCCTGTCTGCAGCAATCTCCTTTTCCAGCTATTAATTGTTTAAATGCCACTATAAAAGCTGGTAGAAACATTTAAACAGCATTTGTTGGTGGTTTAAGGTTTGTATTGGCTTGGGCATTGTCCAAACTAATAAATATAACACTATTGATCTCACAAGGTGAACAGTGTTAAAAAAAATTAAAAGAAATAAACATTCTGAAATGACGTCTTTTGTCACATTACACCTCAGAAAAAAATGAAATGAAAAGCAGTTAAAAGTCTACAGATCATGGCGCAGGAAAAAAAAATAGTTGGCAATTTGGGAGTAGGTTCACACGTAATACATATATATATATATATATATATATATATATATATATATATATATATATATTAGAGAATCATAAACAATTACTGTAAAAACTTAAGTTGTGGCTAATAAAATGGCTGCGTCCTTAAGAGGTTAATACTGGTGAAAACAAATATTTCACAAGTGACCTACTGCCAGGGCATATTACAATTAGTTAGTGGTCACCTGAGTTAAGAAATCTCTCGATAAAAGAATAGAGCATTAAGGATAAGCCATTAAGTCACTTCAACAATGGGTCCATGAGGAATATATTGCTTAAGTGTACTACATTTAAGCAATGCTCTACCTGCTGTTATGAATGATACATGAAACACTTTACTTGGTGCCATGGGGTTTGTATTGATGAGCTGCCAGTATGACTTCCATTGGTTGTGCGTGCACATCATCAAGTCACTACACAGTCATTCCTTATTTGAAGACACATTTACAGAACTTTACAGGATTTTTAGATAGAATTAATGAATGAATAAAAAACTACCATATATCATTAAAAATGTTTAAAAGGGATTCTGCACCATGTTTGCATTTTGCAACATAAGTGACCATAGTGAGCATTTCATACTAGGCTGTGTTCACATACGGAGGTTTTATATTTTTGCTATTGTTTTTAAAAAAATTGCAGCATAAATTGTGCTTTTTAGAGCAATTATGAAATTATAGTTAAAAAACGTGTTTTTACAGCAATTTGCACAATTGCGGTGAAATATTGCCATGATCGCCGTGATTTTGGAAAAACTGCATTAAAACACAGAAAACCTGTGCCTAAAACATGGAAAACAGCAACATGTGAACAAATTATCCAAATTTATTAAGGGGTACAGATTTTGGCACATTTGTGACTGTACGTGTATCACAAGGAGAAATGTATGCCAGGCGCCAGAATAGCTTTTTGTAATATTTTTATTTTACAGAGAATAAATTTACAGACAACCCTACTTAAATGCATGTTCTGACCATGACCATAAAGTCTATACAAAAAGTGTTCTAAAAGGGGTATCCCGCTCCTAGACATCTTATCCCCTATCCTGAACACGGAAGCCCGGGGCTTCCATGTTTGAGACGTCATGCAATGCCCCCTACATTTATGTCTATGGGAAGGGGCATGATGGCTGTGTCAGTTATTCCTAGCCGCCAGGTTGCCATGGCAACTGAGAATTACATCCTGGCACCTATGTTTTTGTCAGCCCCTTCTTACAAACTGCTGCACCTGTTCCCTCAGGATTTCAAATTACTTAAAGCAAACCAACATGACTTGTGCGGCAGGAGGATGACACTGGTTCAAGTGTGGTGCCGGGGTGATCCGCGGCAGGGTCGACTGCCACAAATTGCCTGCCCTAACTTTCAGAAGCTGAGCTCTGATCATGACAATCAACTCTTTAGATGGGTGACAGAGCATTGTTTTTATTATGTGCTAAATATTTATTATACTATTGCAGGGGTGTAGATAAATTTGGCCCATGGAAGCAAAAAAATATAAATCACTTCAGAACATGATTTTGTATGATTCCTTCTCTCTTCTGCAATTTTTTTGACACAAAAAGTCGCAGTTGCGGAAAAAATTTGCAACTTTTTCAAAGTGCTCTCCAATGGTAGTTTGGTAAGCCAGGTCTCGGCTGGTGTAGGTTTGCTGTGTTTCGGAGGGGTTTGTGACTTTTTGTCTTGATAAGTCTTGTTAAGTCCGTTACCACTGTAAAGTGAAAACTGAAGGGGGGCGTGGCTTGTGCAGCGGTCTGAGCGGTCGCATGTAGCGGTAGCTCCCGCACCGAACCTGGGATATCTTTCTCCTGTTTAGTATCCTGACTCCCGAGACACCACCTGGACGTACCGGAACCATGGGGCGCACTAATAAGGCTGACCGGAACAAAGATAAATCTGCAGTGGAAAAGCTGCAGGAGTTTGCACGGGGCCCTGTCCAAGATGGCGCCGGCAGCGCGGCTTGCACGGCCCCGAAGCCGGAGGATGTGGAGGACGATTCTCCTGAGTCCGGAAGCCCCGAAGACCCCGGCTCAGATCTTACCTTGAAGCAGGTGACAGAACAACTACGCCAAGCGATCTCGTCCTGCCAGACGACGCTCACAGGGAAGCTGGAGGAGGTGAAGGTGGACGTGGTCCTGCTGCGTCAGGACCTGCAGAATGTACGAGGCCGGTTGGTGCAGGTCGAGGACCGCGTCTCTACTCTGGAGGATACGGTATCCCCGATGCCGAATACTATCTCCACGTTAGAAACGCAGCTGTCCATGTGCAAACAGAAGCAGGATGATCTGGAGAACAGACTGCGAAGGAATAATGTTCGCATCATTGGACTACCTGAGCGGGCTGAAGGTCAGGCGCCGGCCATGTTTGCTGAGTGGTGGTTCCGTGAGTTGTTCCCCAATGCCCCATTCTCCGTGGCGTTTACAGTTGAGAGGGCCCATAGGGTCCCGGCCCGGGCTCCACCACCTGGGGCCCCTCCTAGGCCGTTCTTGGCCCGTATCCTGAACTGTAACGACCGTGATTTATTACTGCGTCAGGCTCGACAATTAGGGGACATCACCTATGATAATGTGAAAGTATCCTTTTTCCCAGACTTTTCTGCTGATTTACAGAAAAAGAGGGCAACCTTTGCTACTGTGAAGGCGCGTCTTCGAGAATTGCAAATTTCTTACTCAATGGCATATCCTGCCCGCCTGCGGGTACAAGATGGAGATCGAGCGGTTTTCTTCACTGATCCAGCGGAGGTGTTGGAATGGCTGCGCAGAAGGAGAGGAGCTTCCCCCCGCATGGTGGCATGAGTGATCCTGCTAGTCCTGATCCCTTTTTTCATGTTTGCTCCCCGTCACACAGCACCCTGGCCCTGATGGGTGGTAGTTGAAGCCATTCCCGGTGGTGGGAGGGGGACTCCGCTTTATTGATAACATCCCGGGTTCACCCCCGTATATAGAAGTCACCTATATTACATCTACAGACTATGGTGAGCTTGTTATAGCTGGTTGAGTACTGGACTTGGGTTTTTGACTATGTGTTTTCGTGGGATGCTACGGTATCTCAATTTTTGGGTTTTCAATTGGTTAATGGTTTTGGCCCGCACTTATGATTTTTTGCTGGGGAATGTATGGTATGTGTTGCTTCTGGGGGGGGGGGTGGGGGGTGGCCTCGGGGAGGGAGGGGAGGTGGGGGGGTTTTGACTTTCTGTTTAATGCTCTTCTTTGTTTTCTTTAATGATGGCTGCTTATAGAGTGATGTCCTGGAATGTTAGGGGATTGGGGTCCCCTAAAAAGAGGCTACTAGTCTTTTCTCATATACGGAAATTTCAACCACAGATAGTGTGTCTACAAGAGACACATCTCGTCCCATCCAGGTGTCACCTCCTGGGGAGGCCGTGGGTGCAGTGGCGAGCTCACTCCTGCCACACGTCCTTCTCACGGGGTGTCTCCCTGTTGATAAATAGATCCCTTAGATGGGAGCCCGTTACTGTCAAGGTCGACCCCTTAGGTCGTTTTATATTGGTTCACGCCTATGTGAATAATGACCCCTTAATCCTGATTGGTATTTATAATCCCCCGCCAGCTACGTTAGAGGTGTTCCACATAGCAATATCCTTTGCAGCAGCGTACCCGGGTGTTAAATGTCTGTGTATGGGGGACTTCAATATGATTCCAAATATGTCTATAGACCGACATGTGGGGGGTCTGGGCAACCCTTCCGGGGGCCCCAGTCCCTTCGCGGCTCTCATGCTCGAAGTGGGTTGGATTGATTTATTTAGGGTTAGACACCCAAGTGCAAGAGTATATTCCTGTTATAACTTAGGGCATAACTCTCTATCCCGTATAGATCACGCTTTTGGATCCTCCGCTTTGGCGGGGGTGGTGTCCGAGATTTATTACCATACCAGAGCTATTTCTGACCATTCACCCCTGTTACTTTCAATTAATGTCCCTTCTGTTTCTGTTCATAGAAGATGGAAGGTGCATCCCTTTTGGCTGCAGCTTTTAGATCCGGTGGACAGGATCCCTGACCAACTGCAGGTATTTCTGGGGACACAGGACTGTGAGACGGACCCTGGTATACTGTGGGAAACTCTGAAAGCATACTTGAGAGGTTGTCTTAGATCATCCATCTCTTATCTGAAGAGGGAAACCTCAGTCAGAGAGGAGGAACTGGCGGAGCGGTGTGCTGGATTGGAGGCCAGGTACACGGAGGATCCTACAGACGCTCATAGGGAAGCTTGGCTTGCCATGGGTAGGACATATTTACAACATCTAAATGAGAAAATGAACCGTAAGTTGTTTTTCTCTAAACAATTCTTCTTCGAGCATGGCAACCAGTCCAGCAAGCTCTTAGCCCAACTGGTGAGACAGGATAAGGCCGCTCCCCCTATTCTCCGCATTTCATCCTCTGCTGGGACGGTTCTACTGGACTCTACCAGTATTGCTGATAGATTTGCTGACTTTTACATTGACCTATATAGATCTAGAGTGACGTACTCGACTTCTGACCTGTTGGACTACCTGGCGAGGATTACATTTCCCAGACTTTCGGACGTGGATAGGGAGGACTTGGACAGGGACATTACGACTGACGACATCGAGGAGGCTGTGACTGGGATGACTGGGGGCAAGGCCGCGGGTCCTGATGGGCTTCCTTTGGAGGTCTATATTAAGTATCTTCCTCAGGTGGCCAGCAGTTTGCAGTCTATGTATAGCAACGCATTTGTGTCTGGGTCCTTACCCGCTTCTCTATGTGAGGCTACCATAGTGGTTCTCCTTAAGCCCAATAAGGACCCCTTGGATTGTGGGTCGTACAGACCAATATCGTTGCTGAATATCGACTACAAAATACTCACAAAGATATTAGCATTGCGCCTGAATAAATGTATACGGACCATTATTCATGAAGATCAGTCCGGCTTTATGCCGGGCAGATCCACTACTGATAATATAAGGAGGGTCCAGACGGCGGTGCAATTGGGGTCCGCATTGGAACAGGACTGGGCTTTGGCCTCGCTTGACGCGGCCAAGGCCTTTGATTCAGTTGAATGGCCTTATCTCCTGGCAGTACTACAGAAGTTTGGCTTTGGAGCTAAGTTCATTCGCTGGATACGTATTCTTTACACGAATCCCAGGGCGCAAGTATGTGTTAATGGGATTTGCTCTACCCTTTTTAGTCTTGGGAGGGGTACCAGATAAGGGTGCCCGCTCTCGCCTGTGTTGTATGCTATTGCGGTGGAGCCCTTGGCTATCCAAATTAGACAGGACCGGGATGTTTCCGGTATAGTGTATGGTGGTAGGGAGGACCGAATCGGTTTATATGCTGATGACATGGTCTTGTTCTTGAGTAACCCGCGGTCCTCACTCCCTCTAGTCATATCTACGATAGATAGATTTGGTGTGTACTCTGGTCTTGTTATTAACTGGTCCAAGTCCTTTTTACTTCCTCTTCGGCCTTCTGGGTGGCCCGCTGTTTTTGCGGGCCTCCAGGTGGTCGAACAGTTTAAGTATCTAGGTATCCTGGTCCATAGAGATATGTCTAATGACTTTGCATTAAACGCCCTCCCACTCCTCTCCTTGATTAAAGACAAATTTAAGATCTGGGGTACTTTGCCTCTGTCTGTCCCGGGTCGGATAAACTTGATCAAAATGATCATTTTGCCTAAATGTCTCTACATTCTGGAGCATGCTGCTACTCCCGTGCCCATGTCCTTCTTTAAGTCCCTCCACTCGCTTTTACCTTCTTTTATCTGGGGTAATTCCCGGTCTAAACTGAAGTTGGTAACCTTGCAGCGCATGAAGGCCCGGGCGGGTTATGCACTTCCAGGCGTACTACTTGGCTGGACAATTGAGGCTACTTCGCTCATGGGTCAGGGCGGAGCCACTACCCAACTCGGAACACCACCTTGCCCATTATGCTCATCAGACCCATTTAAGGGCCTGGTTGGACAGGCCTTCCTCTGGGAGCGGTAGACTCTTACCTTTACATCGCCTGGCCTCGCAGGTGTGGACAACGGTCAAGAAGCTTCATGACTTTACGGACGTAGGGACTGACCTTCCGCTTTGGGATGCCCCATATCTGACGCACTTGACGGCTGACTTAGACCCGACCTTTTGGAAATCCCATGGCATTAGAGAATTGTCTCACCTGTACTCGGATAATATTCTTTCTTCCTTTACCCAGCTACAAGGAAAATTTGACCTACCTAGAACGGCTTTTTATAAATACCTGCAGTTGCGCCATGCCTTATTGACTCAATTCCCCCCGTCCACCACTAAAATCTCTGATTACCCACTGATAGGAGTTATCAGGTCTCAAGGTCCTGGGGGGTTAGTTTCTGTTCTTTACGCTCATATTATTGAAATTAAGCATGCTCGGACACCTCTCCCTGCGGAAGCATACTGGAGATCCCATATCCCTGGTTTGACTGAGGAACAGTGGAGGGTGGTTCAATCGTCTCACACACTGGTGTCCCCCGCTGCGAATAATAAGATTACCCAACTTTACATTATTCATAGTTTCTATCTCACACCGATTAGACTGCATCGAATGGGTAGGACTCAGAGTGACCAGTGCCACAGGTGTAGCTCTCCCAGGGCAGATTTTTGGCACCTTATTTGGTCTTGCCCATATGTGTGCTATTTTTGGAAGGAGGTCACATCCTTTCTCTCCTCATTATTAGGTAGAACTGTCCCTCGTATACCCCTGTTTTGTCTGTTTGGTATTATTGATGAAGACAGTTGGCCTTATTTCACTAAAGTTTTGCTAAGAGAATCACTGTTCATGGCCCGTAAGGCCATAGCTTTAAGGTGGATGGATCCTAGACCTCCTAATGTGTCTATGTGGAAGAGATTGATAAACAATGTATTACCATTTGAACGCTTGGTATATAAACATAGGAAATGCGATAAGGTGTGGGGTGTGTGGTGCGCTTCTACTGATACTCTGTTTACAGCCCACGACTACTATACATCTAGGGACGCATTGCTGCCTCGCACTCCACCCTGAGACAATTGTTAATTGTTGTCTACCTGGGGACCCTCCCTTTGATCCCCCCCTCTCTTCCTTCCCCTCTTCGTTCTATTTTTCCTTTTTAGTGCTTTCCCCTTCCTCCCTTTGGCCCTCCCTGTTTCCCCCTTCTTTTTTTTTTGTTTAGTTCTGCGCTAACTGATTCTTTCGTTTTCCTTACTCCTCCTGTCCACCCCCCCCCATATCTCTTTGTTTTGACAGTGGCAGTGGCTTGCGGATAGTGCCCATAGTTATTTCCATCTGATATATACGATACATTGGTTTTATTATGTCACGGAGCACTCCTACGTCTTATTTACACTGCACCTGACCGCTGTACTATGCTTTTATCCCTGTACATCAATGTCTCCCCTGCGTGGGAATTTTGTCGTGTGTAAGCATGGCTTGTGCGGAGCCATATGTTTTGGTTTTACTGTTTTGTTATCTTTATTTCCTGTTCAATAAAACGAATTAAAAAAAAAAAAGTGAAAACTGAAATTGACACTTAGAAGATCATTTGTAATGTTTTGCTTGCAACTAAAAGCCACCCAAAAAAAAATTGGCGCATGTACGACATCTCATGCGCCAAATATAAGCAAAAAAAAGGCTCCAAAGACTGATAAATGTCCCCAAAATGTCTAAAAAAATCAAATAATATAAATACAGTAAATTAAAATAAACATTTCCCTTTTCCTACTGCCCCAAATGAGTCTGTAGATGGAAAAAGTAAATGTTATGTATTATAAAAGGAGAGGAGAAAAAATTAAAAGAACAAAAAAGGGAATTGGCCGTCTTCAAGGCCAAAATGGAATGTGTCCTTAAAGGGGTACTCCGGTGGAAAACAACTTTTTTTTTTTAAACCAACTGTTGCCATAAAATTAAACAGATTTGTGCTCTGGAGCATACTTATCATCTGCTGTATGCTCCAGAGGAAGTTCTTTTTGAATTTTTTTTCTGTCTGACCACAGTGCTCTCTGCTGACACCTCTGTCCATGTCAGGAACTGTCCCAGAGTAGGAGCAAATCCCCATAGCAAACCTATCCTGCTCTGGACAGTTCCTGACATGGTCAGAGGTGTTAGCAGAGAGCACTGTGGTCAGGCTGAAAATAAAAAAGAAAAGAACTTCCTGTGAAGCAAGCTGATAAGTACTGGAAGGAGTAAGATTTTTAAATAGAAGTAATTTACAAATCTGTTTAATTTTCTGGCACCAGTTTATTTAAAAAAAAAATAGTTTTCCACCAGAGAGTCCCTTTAACCTGTTATGGACGAAGGGCGTACCTGTATGCCCTGCTCCCGCGATATAACGGGTCAGTCCTGACTCCTAGTAACGGCCGTGACCTGTGGCTAATACTGGACATCACCTTAGACATGGCGATGACATAGTATTGAACAGTGTCTGAAATCAGTGTAATGCATGTTATAGTCCCCTATGGAGGCTATAACAGTGTGAAAAAAAAAGTTAATAAATGTGATTTAACCCCTTTCCAAATAAAAGTTTGAATCACCCCCCATTATCCCATAAAAAAACTATGTAAATAAAAATAAATATAAACATATGGGGCATCGCCACGTGTGTAAATGTCTGAACTATACAAATATATAATTAATTACTGCAAGGTCAATGGCATACAAGTAAAAAAAATCCACAATCCAAAATAGCGTATTTTTGGTCACTTTTTATACCATAAAAAATTTATAAAAGGGCGATCAAAAAGTCCCATCAAAACAAAAACGGTTCCTATAAAAACTTCAGATCACGGCGCAAAAAAATGAGCCCTCATACATCCCCGTATGCAGAAAAATAAGAATAGTTATAGGGGTTAAAGGGAACTTTTTTAAACTTATACATTTTTGTGCATGTAGTTATAATTTTTTACCAGGAGTAAAACTAAATCAAACCTATATGTAAGGTGTCATTTTAATCGAATGGATATACCGAAGATAAGGTGTAATTTTTACCGAAGAATTTACTGCGTAAAAACGGAAGGCCACAAAATTTTAAAAATTGTGTTTTTTTTTTTCAATTTTGTCACACAAATATTTTTTTGGGGTTTTGACGTAGATTTTTTGGTAAAATGACTGAGGTCATTACAAAGTACAAATGGTGGTGCAAAAAACAAGCCATCATATGGGTCTGTAGGTTGCAAAATTGAAAGGGTTATGATTTTTAAAAGGTAAGGAGGAAAAAATGAAAGTGCGGAAACAGAAAAACGCTCCGTCCTTAAGGGCTGCTCCTAATGTTTTTGATGGCTCCTAGATTCAAAACAAATTTGTTGAGCCCTGGTCT
This sequence comes from Hyla sarda, assembly GCF_029499605.1. Taxonomy (NCBI): domain Eukaryota; kingdom Metazoa; phylum Chordata; class Amphibia; order Anura; family Hylidae; genus Hyla; species Hyla sarda. The sequence goes on along the minus strand of NC_079193.1, from coordinate 177,879,554 downwards.
AGTTCATAATATTATATCCTTAACCCCTTGCCACAAATGGACATATATATATATATATATATATATATATATATATATATATAATTTTTTTCCCCTGACACGCAAATGGACATATATATATATATATATATATATATACGTCCATTCCCGATCACGGCGCCATGAGTGTGCGTGCGGTGATCTGCGGCTGGGGCTGGCGATCGCATGTCACCTGGCACTCGCCGCAGCTGTCAGGAGCGGAGCTCCGATCCTGAGAGTTAACTCCTTCAGTGCTGCGGTTACTCTGACCGCAGCACTGATCGCCAGTGACAGAGGGAGGGAGCTCCCCCTGTTCACCAACGGCGGCGCCGTCGCACCACGATCGCGGGTTGCTGTTGGTTGATATGGCAGCAGAAGGTCAGATGATGACCTCCTGTCTGCCTGTTATGGAAGCCTGTGAGATCCAGCCACAGCCTGGATCACACAGGCTGTACTGTGTACAGCTGATCAGGTCTTACTTTGCTGCAGTACAATAGTATTGTAGCATTGTATAACCTGTAAAAAGTAAAAAAAAATAATAATTATAAAAGATTCTTCAATAAAAGTATGAAGTAAAAAAAATTATAAATAAAAATGTCCCATTCCCAATAAAAGCCCTGTATTATCATTAAAAAAAAAATCATGTACATATTAGGTATTGCCACGTCTGTAATGACATGTACTATAAAGCTATAATGTAAATCATCCCGCACGGTGAACGTTGTAAAATAAAATAAAAAAAAAGTGCAAAGTTTGCCAATTTAAAAATATATAGCAGAGTAAAAAGATCAAAAGGTAGCACGTATCACAAAAATTATACCAATAAAAAGTACAGCTTGTCCCGCAAAAAATAAGCCCTCACTCAATGCCGTCGGACGAATAAGAAAGTTACGGCTGTCGGAACATGAGAACACAAAAAAGGGAAAAAAAGAATTTTGCTCAGAAAAAGGAAAAAGAACATAAAAAGCTATATTTAATGGGTATCACCATAATCGTACCGACCCACAGAATAAATATAACATCACTTTTACCGCACACTGAACACCATAAAAAAAAGCCTGACATTTTCCAGTTTCACAATATTTTTTCACAAAAAATGCTTCATGTGTCAACAAAATGCACCACTTATATAAAGTACAATATGTCAAGAAAAAATTACCTCAGAATTGCTCCACTCAGAAAAAGTGTTCTAAAGTTATTACCATTAAAGAGACACATGTCAAATAAAAAAAAAAAAAAAAGCCTGGTCATTAAGGTCAAAAAATTGGTCCGTCCTTAAGGGGTTAAAAATGATACAGAATTGTATATGTAGATGTATTTATTGACTTTTATTGACAATCATATCTAACACATGAATTCGTTTTGATCTGTTTTCATATTTGTCCGATGTTGTTTAACCATAATTTTTCATCCCGATTTTAACATTATTGTATATGTAAATTGTATTGGCTGAGGGGCAGTGTGACACTCTGGGCCCTGACAACACGATTTCTGGAGTAGGACACAAGAGGTTATTTTTTACAGACATAAGTGGCTAAAATCAATACGATTTACATATACAAAAATGATGAAAATGATGAAAATGTGGTCAACTATGATTTTCCACTGGGGGCCCGGGTGTTACGAACAGGGCTTCCATCAGATATTTTGGGGCCACTTGCACAGCTTGTAGTCTGGGCCTCCCCCCTCCCCGCAGCACATGCTGGATTTTACCTTAGTATCGGGCTTAGAAACATAAAATAATATCGCCACTCCACATTAATTCTGCAGTGACTAAATAATACCAGCATACTGTAAGGAAATAAAAGCCACTATACACAGACCAGTATCACTAACAACACCACAATACAAGGGACATAAAATTCTGCCATACCATGACCACTACCACTACCACTGACTAACGCTGTTATATTGTTATTGAATAAAAACCACTATACAAAAGATCAATAACCCCTATATAGAGGTAGATTTGAGCTGTACACAGGGGCTGCAGACCATATAAGTCATTATAGTTATATACTCACAGGGCCGTCTTTTCTGTTCAGAGTCGTTCACTTTTCTCTTTCTTCTCCATCTGTCCTGGGTCATCATGAAGATTTCTCCCGATCACAATTCGTCTTCACTGGATCTGCCAGACAAACATTTTAGGCTTCTCGCTACAGCGAAATCCTCAAATCTATACTCCCTATATGTATTACACTGCTACACATAGTATTAGATCCCTCTGTGCAGCTGTATAGTATTAGGCCCCAACATTGTCCCTATAGATTAGCAGGCCCAAACATTTCCGCAATAGGTTATTATGCCCCTCACATTACCACATAGTATATTATGCCCCTCACATTACCCCATAGTATATTATGCCCCTCACATTGCCCTCCATTGTATATTATGCCCTCACATTACCCCATAGTATATTATGCCCTCACATTGCCCTCCATTGTATATTATGCCCTCACATTGCCCCCAATTGTAAATTATACCTCTCATTTTGTCCCCATTGTATATTATCCCCCTAATATTGCTCCCTTTCTATATTACCCCCTCATATTGCTCCCCTTTCTATATTATGCCCCTCATATTGCCCCCATTTCTTTATTATCCCCCTCATATTGCCCCCATTGTATATTATTCCCTCATAGCATTAAAAAAAATCACTCACCTCTCCTTCGTTCCCCTGCATGATGGATCAGCCTGGCAGGGGGATTGATTTCTTCCAGGGGATGGAGCTGCACCCCCATATAGAGGGATGCAGCCTATGCCTGATGCCAGGGGCGGTCACAGACAGCAGAGGACCCCTGTGCAAATAATGTGCCTGGGCCCCAACTCCCCCCCCCCCCCCCAAAAAAAAAGTACTATGCCATAAAATTGCATTGCAACTCACATTAATCTGCATTAGTTAGGCAGCAGTTCCCCCACATAAGGTAGCATAGTTTCCCCACATTAGGTAGTGTAGCATAGTTTCCCCACATTAGGTAGTGTAGCTTATATTCCCAACATTAGGTAGTGTAGCATAGATTCCCCACATTAGGTAGTGTAGCACAGTTTCCCCACATTAGGTAGTGTAGCATAGTTTCCCCACATTAGGTAGTGTAGCATAGATTCCCCACATTAGGTAGCATAGATTCCCCACATTAGGTAGCATAGCATAAATTCCCCACATTAGGTAGTGTAGCATAGATTCCCCACAGTAGGTAGCATAGCATAAATTCCCCGCATTAGGTAGCGTAGCATAAATTCCCCACATTAGGAAGTGTAGCATAGATTACCCACATTAGGTAGTGTAGCATAAATTCCCCACATTAGGTAGCGTAGCTTAAATTCCCCACATTAGGTAGTGTAGCATAGATTCCCCACATTAGGTAGTGTAGCATATATTCCCCACATTAGGTAGCATAGATTCCCCACATTAGGTAGTGTAGCATAAATTCCCCACATTAGGTAGTGTAGCATAAATTCCCCACATTACGTAGCGTAGCATAGATTCCCCACATTATGTAGTGTTGCATAAATTCCCCACATTAGGTAGTGTAGCATAACTTCCCCACATTAGGAAGCACCCCCCAAACACACACGCACACACTCACTCACTCACTCTCACACGGCCTGCGCTACATCTCCCTGCGAGGACTTCCTGGCAAAGGTGCGCGCCTCCTGGCAAAGGTGCGCGCCTCCTGGCGCGGTGCTTGCGATGACGTCACTCACTGCGCACACCTCCACCTACAAGTCCCCACAGGCAGATGTAAGTACCAGTTTAGTGACGGGGCAAGACTGGTTGCCCCGTCGTATGTGCAACGGGTCCCCTGGTAGGGCCGGCCCAGGGTTTGAGGGAACCCGCCACCTTTTCAAAGGATTCTGACTGATTGACTGACTGTATGTAGTCAGTCAATCAGTCAGCACAGTGTACAGTGGCGGGTCCCCAGTGGTCAGTGAGTGACAGACACAGTCACTCACTGACAAGCTTAAATTTAAAAAAAGGACAGGGCGGGACGGCCAGCCAACGTTTTAAAAAATCACCCTCCCGCTGGATAACACCTTTCAGATAGAACTTAATTTCCCCTATGAGCAAATAATCACATTAGATTTTGTTTCAGATTTGCTGTGGATTTTCCTATATGTATCCCAAAGAATGACATCCATTTAAAAAATGCACAGAAAGAATTTCCATGCTACGTATTTTTTTACTGAAAATCTGGATAGAAAATACTCAACATTACTGCTATGTTTAAACTAAACATAAGGGTAGGTTTACATGGCTAAGGGTATGTTTACATGGCAGTTATGCATATTTCAATGCAAAATACAATACAATTTTGCAGTGGGAACATGGCATAACAATACTTACACGCTCCACTGCTCAGCAATCCTGCTCTGAATAAAGCTACGGGGGGCAATGGGGGAGAGTAATCAAAACCTGTGCAAAGGAAAAGTTGCCCAGTTGCCAATATCAACCAATCAGATCCCTTCTTTCATTTTGCAGAGGCCTTGTTAAAAATGAAAGAAGCGAGCTGATTGGTTGCTATGGGCAACTGGACAACTTTTCTTTTGCACAGGTTTTGATAAATCTCCCCCAATATCTTCTGAATTACTGGAGCAACTTCTCATTCTACCACTGTTCACCAGCACTATAAACCAGTGTATTGAGTATAGTCAGAGTAAATGTATTGCACAGCTCACCTCCGAGTCTTCCCGTGCACGGGTCCGCACTTGGCTCAGTGCTGTAATTGTCAACAAAGAAAGCAGAAGCTGATCCGGCACTTGGGTAAAAAGTTGCAGCTTTATTGAGGTCCGAATCCGACATACAAACTTCACACGGTAAAACCGACACCCTCCCTTGTCATACGCGTTTCAAGCGCATGCGTGCTCTTCCTCAGTGACGTCACTGAGGAAGAGCGCGTATGCGCTTGAAACGCGTATGACAAGGGAGGGTGTCGGTTTTACCGTGTGAAGTTTGTATGTCGGATTCGGACCTCAATAAAGCTGCAACTTTTTACCCAAGTGCCGGATCAGCTTCTGCTTTCTTTATTGAGTGTAGTACAGATGAACAGGCTGTCATTTCCCCTTTAAAAATGGCAGATTCTTGTGATGTTAAACTTAAACTTAATACACTAGGTTTATAATGCAGGGGAACAGGAGCGGTCATAGATCGAGTGAACAGCATTAAAACGAGGGGTCACTTCCGTTAATTGGTCTCCTAGCTGCAGAGTTCTGGCTCTTTGTTCCCCTATTGCTAAAGCACTTCTGTGCACAATGGAGGAGGAGAGCCAACTTGCCTCGCTTCCCTGCCTCCTCTAAATGCCCACACCTGAAATGAATATTCTAATTTCTTTACACTCATGTCCTAGTAAAGCGAGAGTCACTTTAATGGATGGCTGATGTGTAATGACTTCTTTTTAACAAGCGTTTCAACATTAATGGTTTTGTTCTGAATACAGACTCAGACTCAGTGTGCACACCTATGCAACCAGATTACAGTGTGTGTTTTTTATCTTTATGCACTCAAAGATTTCAGTTTGTTTTGCAATTGAATTGTTCATGTTATGTGTCTCGTTAAAGGTGGAAAAAGTTGTGTCATGATTTATTGTTGTTTAACCTCTTCAGGATGCAGGGCGTAAGCGTATGCCCTGCATCCTGAGCCCTTAAGGACCTGGGGCGAACAGGTATGCCTGTGTGAAATCATTAAGCACGCATTCCGGCACATTGCTGATTGGGGTCCTGAGAACCCCCCATGTCAGCGATCGCCGGAAATCAACAGTCAATTCAGACCGGCAATTTTCGGCGATTACGCATCATACGGGTCTCCAGTGACCCGGAAAATTAAAGGGGATCGGCGCTGTCCAAGACACCCCCCCGATCCCCCTGAAGAGATAGGAGTGAGGTGGCAGGGGTTCCACCCCTCCTATTGGTCGGTCAGAAGCGACCGGCCAACAGCAGATCGGGGCTCTGCCCACCCACGGTAGTCTGGGCAGAGCAGGGGAACTGTGCTGGGACCGGTGATCTTCTGTGTGTGGCGGCAGTGATCCTGCTACTGCCAGGTGAGTTGCTGCCTAGCAACATCTGAAGGGCCACAGTTTACAGTGGTCTCTAAGCTGTAGCCCTCCAGATGTTGCAAAACTACAACTCCCAGCATGCCCAGACAGCCATTTGGTGTTTGGGCATGCTGGGATTTGTAGTTTTGCAAGATTTAGAGGGGTACAGTTTGGAGATCACTGTGCAGTGGTCTCTAAACTGTGGCACTCTAGATCTTGCAAAACTACAACTCCCAGCATGCACGAACAGCAAACGGCTGTCATGGCATGCTGGGAGTTGTAGTTGCATTCCTCCAGCTGTTGCATAACTACATCTCCCATCGTGCACTTCGGCGATCAGTACATGCTGGGAGTTGTAGTTTTGCAACAGCTGGAGGCACACTGGTTGGAAAATACTAAGTTTGGTAATAGAACCTAACTCAAGGTTTTCAAACCAGTGTGCCTCCAGCTGTTGCAAAAGTACAACTCCTAGCATGCACAGTCTGTCAGCGCATGATGGGAGTTGTAGTTTTGCAACAGGGTGCATTCACACGGGCGGGGGTTTACAGTGAGTTTCCTGCTTCAAGTTGGAGCTGCGGCAAATTTTCCGCCGCAGCTCAAACTCCTAGCGGGAAACTCACCGTAAAACCCTGCCAGTGTGAATGTACTCCAAAAACACTAAACTACACAAAATAAAGGGTAAAACACTACACACATGTACACTCCCCCCCCCCCCAATAAAAATGAAAAATGTCTCGTACAGCAGTGTTTCCAAAACGGAGCCTCCAGCTGTTGCAAAACAGCAACTCCCAGCATTTCCGGACAGCCACTGACTGTTTAGGCAGGCTGGGAGTTTAGCAACAGCTGGAGGCACCCTGTTTGAGAATCTGTGGCGTAGAATATTAGCAGACGCAATTGTAATGCTTGCATCCAAGTAAACCCTTATGCGCATGGCGCTCTCTCACTTCGGAGCCCTGACATATTTCAAGGCAACAGTTTAGGGCCACATATGGGGTATTTCTGTACTTGGGAGCAATTGCGCTAAAAATTTTGGTGGCATTTTTCTCCTTTTACCCCTTATGAAAAGGTAAAGTTGGGGTCTACACCAGCCTGTTAATAATTTTAATTATTTTTTACACTAACATGCTGGTATTGCCCCATACATTCATTTTCACAAGAGGTAAATGGAAAAAAAAAGCCCCTCCTGATACGGAAGTACCCATTATGTGGACATAAAATGCTCTGCTGACGCACAACAAGGCTCAAGAGTGAGAGCGCACTATGTACATTTGAGGCCTAAATTGGTTATTTGCACAGAGGTGGCTGATTTTACAGCGTTTCTGACATAAACGCAAAAAAATACCCACAGGTGACCCCATTTTGGAAACTACACCCCTCACGGAACGTAACAAGGGGTATAGTGATCTTTAACACTCCACAGGTGTTTGATGAATTAAGTTGGATGGGAAAATGAAAAAAAAAATGCTTCACTAAAATACTGGTGTTAACCTAAATTTTTCATAATAATAAAAAAGCCCCCCTTTTCTTTTGAGCAAGAACATACCCCATATGTGGATGTAATGTGCTCTGCGGGCAAACTACAATGCTCAGAAGAGAAGGAGCACCACTGAGCTTTTGGAGAGAGAATTTGTTTGGAATGGAAGTTGGGTGCCATGTGCATTTACAAAGCCCCCGTGGTGCCAGAACAGTGGCACAGACCACTGTTCCAAAAATCTGTCAGACACCATTTGGGTCTAAATGCTCACTGCACCCCTTATTAAATTCTGTGAGGGGTGTTGTTTCCAAAATGGGGTCACATGTGGGGGGGTCCACTGTTCTGGCACCACGGGGGGCTTTGTATACACACATGGCCCCCGACTTCCATTCCAAACAAATTCTCTCTCCAAAAGCTCAATGGCATTCCTTCTCTTCTGAGCATTGTAATTCGCCCGCAGAGCACATTACATCCACATATGGGGTATGTTCTTACTCAGAAGAAATGGTGTTACAAATTTTGGAGGGCATTTTCTCCTATTTCCCCTTGTAAAAAAAAAAATTGGGGGAAAAACCAGCATTTTAGTAAAAAAAAAATTTCATTTACACATCAGATTTAACGAATAGTTGTCAAACACCTGTGGGGTGTTAAGGCTCACTGTACCCCTTGTTATGTTCCTTGAGGGGTGTAGTTTCCAAAATAGTATGCCATGTGAGGATTTTGTGGCTGTTCTGGCACCATAGAGTCTTCCTAAATGTGACATGCCCCACAAAAACCATTTCAGCAAAATTTCCTCTCCAAAATCCCATTGTCGCTCCTTCCCTTCTGAGCCCTCTAGTGAACCCACAGAACACTTTGCATCCACATATGAGGTATTTCCTTACTCAAGAGAAATTGGGTTACACATTTTGGGGGGATTTCTCTCCTTTTTATCCCTTGGAAAAAAATTCAAAAAATGGCTCTACAAGAACATGCAAGTGTAAGAAATGAAGATTTAGAATGTTCTCCTTCACTTTGCTGCTATTCCTGTGAAATACCTATAGGGTTAACAAACTTTCTGAATGTCATTTTGAATACTTTGAGGGGTGCAGTTTCTATAATGGGGTCATTTATGGGGTATTTCTCACAGAAAGGCCCCTCAAATCCACTTCAAACTTAACTGGTCCCTGAAAAAGTCAGATTTTGACATTTTCATGAAAATTTTGAAAATTGCTGCTATACTTTGAAGCTCTCTCATGTCTTCAAAAAGTAAAAACATGTCAACTTTATGATGCCAACATAAAATAGACATATTGTATATGTGAATCAATATATAATTTATTTGGAATATCCATTTTCCTCAGCAGCAGAGAGTTTCAAAGTTAGAAAAATATATATATTTTTAATTTTCATGAAATTTTGGGATTTTTCACCAAGAAAGAATGCAAGTAACGACAAAAATGTACCACTATGTTAAATATGTCACGAAAAAACAATCCCTGAATCAGAATGAAAGGTAAAAGCATCCCAGTTATTAATATATAAAGTGACAGAAGAAAAATAGAAAGAAACAGCGCTCAGAGAAAGCACAGCGCAATCTTGGGGAAAAAAAAGTTAGGATCAATATCCAGCATAAAAACTTACTTCACTGGGGACTTTTGGAAAAAGGATATAAATCCCCAATCCAAATCCCCTGTCCAAACTATGTTTCAAACTATGGTCCTGGGTAAAAGCAGGTCACAGTGAAGTCCCATGGGTATAATCATATTCTTTTTAATGCGACGCGTTTCAAAGGTACAATCCACACCTTTTTCTTCAGGCTTATACATACATGAATAACACAATCCTTTTATACTTACAGAGGGATCCACATCCTCCCAGTTTGCACGCTCAATTGTACGCCAGGTATCTGGCGTCAACTTCCGGCACACATCCTTAGTGACATGGGCTTCTGGGGTCACCCGGTCACATGACCAGGTTCTCCCGTACCAGCGTCACTACGTAAACCGGAACATCTAGCAGCGGCGCCGGCTTCCGGGGTCAACCAGTCACATGACCGGGTTCGCACGTGACCGGCGCCGCTACGTCAGCCCAGTCACCTGACCCCGCAGTGCAAGTGATCCTCTGTCGTGTGAAGAAACACAGGGGAATGATCACATGACTAAGGGAAGGAGATCACATGATCACTATGCGTCCCACATTGGAACGCAATCCTTCATAGAGAAAAGCCACATGATCAATGTGCGTTCCACAATGGAACGCACACCATAACTAGGCCTTTGGGGGATTTATAGTAAATGACTGTATATTTTATTCACTACATAATATCAATATTGCATTGAGTATTAGGAGAGGATGTGTATCCCTTATATAATCATTACTATTAAAATGTCTAAGATCATATAAATACATAATAATGAATAAATAAATAAATAAATGGATAACCAACAAAATAGTTAATCCTAGAGCTAGTAAATTAATAAATTATAAACATGATTAAATAATAAATAATAAACGTGATTAAATGATCAATAAAAATCTTAAAAAGCATGAATTTAATAAACAATTAAATATATCCTAATAAACCTGTTCTAGGGTTTCGTTTAAGCCATTAGGCTGGAGTGTATTGAGTTTAAAAATCCAGTACATTTCTTTGTTACACAACATTTTGTAATCATCACTATAGATTTTTTCTACGGGAGTCATCCTCATTAATGTATGATCCTTATTGTGTGTATCACTGAAATGTCTGGATACACTGTGATTCAAGAACCCATTGGTAATGTTAGATCTGTGTTTATTAATCCTTTGTCTTAGTGTATTAATAGTTCTACCTACATACCTAAGATTACATGGGGCATTCTAACATATATATAATAAAATTACTGCGACAGTTAAAGTAGTTTTTTATTAGATATGGCTTCTCTTGTTCCGTGATCATTACCTGTGTTCTTTTATTACAGATAAGGGGGGCAACATTTACATCTGTCATTCCCGCATCTATAGGCACCTTTTATCTCCTCTCCTCCAAAAATAGTTCCAATTTTTCTACCACAAAGTTTTTTCTTTTTTGGGGTAATTGGAATAGATGGGGCCACCATATTTTTAAGGGTTTTTGCCCGCCTGAATACACATTTAGGTTTAACTGATGTTATGGGGCCCAAAATTGGATCACCTGTAATCAGGTTCCAATTATTTTTGAGGATGCTCTTAACTTTGGAATGAGAGACACTATATCTGATTATAAAAGCCAGATCAAACGTGTCTCTATCTTCCATGTTAGTATTTTTACGTTTTTCGAAACAATCATCTTGTTTTAAATTTAAAATTTTCTTTTTTGCATTATTTACAAGAGATTTAGGGTACCCCTTCTCCCTGAAGCATTTTTCTAATGTCTGGAGCTGTTTCTCACATTGTTCATCTGTGTTGCAATTTCTTCTGATGCGTTTCATCTGCTCATACGGAATATTGGTTTTCCATACTTTGTTGTGGCAGCTTGAAAAGTCGAGGTAGCTATTTGCATCCACCTCTTTAAAATGAGTGGTGGTGCAAATAGTATTCTCCTCTATATATATTTTAAGATCTAAGAAGACTATTTCTTCTACACTAATGTGGGATGTAAAGTCCAAACCCCAGTCTTTTAAATTAATATTTTCTATATATGTTTCTAGGGTCTCTTTGGAGCCCTCCCATATCAGGACAATGTAATCTATAAACCTTTTGTAGAATATTATTCTTTTGTCCTGAAAAAAGTGTTCCTCAAAGGCCCCCACGTACAGGTTTGCGTAGCACGGGGCAAATTTAGTCCCCATAGCTGTTCCGCAAACCTGTACGTAGTGGGAGGGTCATAGGAAAAATAATTGTGTTCTAGCACAAACTTAATAGATTCCAGAATAAATTTCTGCTGGTTGGTTGGCATAAGTGGGTCCTTGGAAAGGAATAAATCAATGGCGTCAACTCCTTTGTCATGTGGGATATTGCTATAGAGAGCGGACACATCAGGTGTCGCCCAAGTGTAACCGCTCTTCCAACTTAGATCTTTCAACAGAGATAGGAGATGACCTGTATCCCTTAAATACGCTGGGAGGGATAATACATATTTTTGTAATTGGTGGTCTATGTATTCTGACAATCTACTAGTGACAGAATCCAGAATACAGAATCCATCATTTAAGATGATTGTCTCGAAAAACGTAAAAACACTAACATGGAAGATAGAGACACGTTTGATCTGGCTTTTATAACCAGATATAGTGTCTCTCATTCCAAAGTTAAGAGCATCCTCAAAAATAATTGGAACCTGATTACAGGTGATCCAATTTTGGGTCCCATAACATCAGTTAAACCTAAATGTGTATTCAGGCGGGCAAAAACCCTTAAAAATATGGTGGCCCCGTCTATTCCAATTACCCCAAAAAAGGAAAAACTTTGTGGTAGAAAAATTTGAACTATTTTTGGAGGAGAGGAGATAAAAGGTGCCTATAGATGCGGGAATGACAGATTTAACTGTTGCCCCCTTATCTGTAATAAAAGAACATACCGTATCTAATAAAAAACTACTTGAACTGTGGCAGTAATTTTATTATATATATGTTAGAATGCCCCTGCAATCATATGTATGTAGGTAGAAGTATTAATACACTAAGACAAAGGATCAATAAACACAGATCTAACATTACCAATGGGTTCTTGAATCACAGTGTATCCAGACATTTCAGTGATACACACAATAAGGATCATACATTAATGAGGGTGACTCCCTTAGAAAAAATCTATGGTGATGATTACAAAATGTACTGGATTTTGAAACTCAATACACTCCAGCCTAATGGCTTAAACGAAACCCTAGAACAGGTTTATTAGGATATATTTAATTGTTTATTAAATTCATGCTTTTTAAGATTTTAATTGATCATTTAATCATGTTTATAATTTATTATATCACCCGGTTTATAATTTATTAATTTACTAGCTCTAGGATTAACTATTTTGTTGGTTATCCATTTATTTATTTATTTATTATTATGTATTTATATGATCTTAGACATTTTAATAGTAATGATTATATAAGGGATACACATTTTCTCCTAATACTCAATGCAATATTGATATTATGTAGTGAATAAAATATACAGTCATTTACTATAAATCCCCCAAAGGCCTAGGTATGGTGTGCGTTCCATTGTGAAACGCACATTGATGTGGCTTTTCTCTATGAAGGAGTGGGTACCAATGTGGGACGCATAGTGATCATGTGATCTCCTTCCTGTAGTCATGTGATCATTCCCCTGTGTTTCTTCACACGGCGGAGGATCACTTGCACTGCGGGGTCAGGTGACTGGGCTGACGTAGCGTCGCCGGTCATGTGCGAACCTGGTCATGTGACTGGGTGACCCTGGAAGCCGGCGCCGCTGCCAGAAGTTCCGGTTTACGTAGTGACGCTGGTACAGGTGAACCTGGTCATGTGACCGGGTGACCCCAGAAGCCCGTGTCACTAAGGATGTGTGCCGGATGTGTGAATTTTCTTCGTTTATATCATAAAGGTGATTGGTGTTGGATTTGAGCGCTGTCTATAATTTCTTCTGATATATTTCATAAAGTGACAGTGGTCAGATTTGCAAAAAAGGGCTGCGTCCTTAAAGGGTTAGGCCAGGAATTTTTATTATTTGACTATGCAACAGGGGCTGTAAAGTTAGTGTAGTTAGAAATATTTATTTTTACCAGAATACAAAATGACTGTTGTCTCGGATTTTTCCCAGCTTGCAATGCGGCCGAGACCTGACTCACTCGTCAGCTGATGCTTCAATGGGTGGAGGGATCAATCTGCAACTAATGCAACAGCTGTAGGCACCCTGATTTAAAACCACACTTATATGAATGGATGCAGCTCATTTATGTTTCAATGTGTGGGGTGGCAGATGTGTGGGAAGGAAGAAGGAATAGTTGGATTTGTAGTGAAAAAAAGAAAAGTCAAACAGGAAATACTAGTTCACAAAAAGCTAGCCACAGTGTTAAGGTAATCTCATGACATAGCCATTTATCCCCAAGACAAGCGCAGACCCTTCCTAAGCATGTCCATTACTGTCTGCCAGGTAAGTACTAAAATCACCTTATGCTGGATAACCCCTTTAAGGTGAAAAAGAGCTGCGTCCTTAAGGGGGTATTTATTTAACATCATAATAAGCTGGCATTTTAACCCCTTAACCCAAGCCCATTTTCAGCTTAAAGGGTAGCTCCCACCATCCTATTTTTTTTTTTTTGCTAGCCCGTTTCCCCCCTCCGCTACGGCACTAGCCCATTCACTCCTCAATCCACAACCCCCCGCCCTGCATACCCCGTTCCCTCATTACACTTGCAGTTACTGCAGAGTCCGGCAGCGGGCGTGCAGGGACAGCAGCGGCAACGAGGCGGCGGTGGCGATGTAAATATTGCATTTTTCTAACTTTGAAACTCTCTGCTTGTAAGGAAAATGAATATTCCAAATACATTTTATATTGATTCACATACACAATATGTCTATTTTATGTTTGCATTATAAAATTTACATGTTTTTACATTTTGAAGACATTAAAGGGATTCAAAGTATAGCAGCAATTTTCAAAATTCTAACAAAAATTTCAATATCTGAATTTTTCAGGGACCAGTTAAGTTTGAAGTGGATTTGAGGGGTCTTTCTGTGAGAAATACCCCATGAATGACCCCATTATAGAAACTGCACCCCTCAAAGTATTCAAAATGACATTCAGAAAGTTTGTTAACCCTTTAGGTGTTTCACAAGTACAGCAGCAAAGTGGAGAAGAAAAATCCAAATCCGCATTTTTTACACTAACATGTTCTTGTAGCCCCATTTTTTTTTCATTTTTAAAAGTGGCATATGGAGAAAAAGCCCCCCAAAATTTGTAGCCCAATTTCTCTCAAATATGGGGATACCTCATATGTTGACATAAAGTGCTCTGTGGGCTCACAACATGGCTAAAGAGTCATTGCTGTCATGGTTTTTGGGGGTCATGTTGCATATAGGAAGCCCCCATGGTGCTAGAAAAGCAAACACATGGCATACTATTTTGTAAACTACACCCCTCAAGGAACGTAACAAGGGGTATACTGAGCCTTAACACCTCACAGGTGTTTGACGACTTTGCGTTGAAGTTGGAAGTGAAAATGGAAAATTTTATAACACTAAAATGATGGTGTTACTCCAAATTTTTCTTTTTCACAAGGGGTAATAGGAGAAAAGGGACCCCAAAATGTAAAGCCCAATTTCTCCCAATTAAGAAAACGCCCCACATGTGGACGTTAAGTGCTCTGCAGGCGCACTACAATGCTCAGAAGACAAGGAGCAAAATTTGGCTTTTTGAAAGAGAATTTTGCTGTAGTGTTTTTTTCGGGGGGGGGGGGGGGGGGGGGGATAGGGCATGTTGCATTTAGGAAGCCCCCATGGTGCTAGAACAGCAAATAAAACCCCACATGGCATATTATTTTGGAAACAACATCCCTCAAGGAACATAGCAAGGGGTATAGTGAGCCTTAAAGGGGTTATACAGGAAAAAACTTTTTTTTATATATATCATCTGGCTCCAGAAAGTTAAACAGATTTGTAAATTACTTCTATTAAAAAATCTTAGTCCTTTCAGTACTTATGAGCTTCTGAAGTTAAGGTTGCTCTTTTCTGTCTTAGTGCTCTCTGATGACACGTGTCTCGGGAACCACCCATTTTAGAAGAGGTTTGCTATGGGGATTTGCTTCTAAACTGGGTGGTCCCCGAGACACGTGTCATCAGAGAGCACTTTAGAAGCTCATAAGTACTGAAAGGATTAAGATTTTTTTTAAGAGAAGTAATTTACAAATCTGTTTAACTTTCTGGAACCAGTTGATATATAAAAAGAAAGGGATAACCCCTTTAACACCTCACAGGTGTTGGACATGAAAATGGAAAATTAGATTTTTAACACTAAAATGATGGTGTTACCCCAAATGTTTCTTTTTCACAAGGGGTAATAGGAGAAAGTGGACCCCAAAATTTGAAGCCCAATTTCTCCCGATTAAGAAAATGCCCGATATATGCATGTTAAGTGCTCTGCTAGCGCACTACATTCTCAGAACAGAAGGAGCGCCATTGGACTTTTGGAGAGAGAATATTGCTGAAATTGAAGTCGGGGGCCATGTGCATTTACAAACCTCCCATGGTGCCAGAACAGCAGAAACCCCTCACAAGTGACCACATGTTTAAAACTACACCCCTCAAGGAATTCATTTAGGGGAGTAGTGAGCATTTTGACCCTACAGGTGTTTGAGGATAGTTTGTAGAAGTAGGCCGTGAAAATAAAATTTTAAATTTTTATGCGTATTTTGCACTTTTAGCACCAATTTTTTCACTTTCACAAGGAACACAGGGATATTAGCACCCCAAATTTTGTTAGGAAATTTCTCCAGAACACGCCTGTACCCAATATGTGGGCATAAGTTGGTATTTAGGCACACAGCAGGGCACAAGAGGAAAGGAGCGCCTTTTAAATGCAGAATCTATTTTCTCACACTATGTGCATTTGCAGTTCCAACTGTTGAACTAGAACAGTGGAAACACCCCACAAGTGACCCCATTTTGAAACCTGCACCCCTCAAAGAATTTATGTAGGGAGTAGTGAGCATTTTGACCGAAAAGATGATGCTTTTGGGGATTGTACATAGTGAAAATTGTGATTGCAACACCTATGTGCCATTTGGGCACCTAATATGTTGTGCCCAGGTTGCGCCACCAGAGACATACACCCCAGTAATAGTTATGTGTTCTCCTGGGTACAGCAATATCTGATGTGTGGCATGGTCTATGCGGCCTGGGGACATGGCATGGCTGAGAGGGGAAGGATTATCCAGGGCCTACTGTACCACATCTTTTTGCTGGAATGGTTTTGGGGTACAATGAAAATAATTTGAGTCACACTGTACCACTGTTTTTGCTGGAATGGTTTTGGGGTACAATGAAAATAATTTGAGGCACACTGTACCACTGTTTTTGCTGGAATGGTTTTGGGGTACTATGAAAATCACTGGAGGGTGATCAAATGACGGATGGGGGTGTAATATAGGGTGATGGCGGGGGGGTGATGAAGGGGATAATAGGGAGGTTTATAGCATTTTTTTGACTTTATGAAGCTGATCTGCCGTGAAAACGGCAGATCAGTCCACAGCACTTCTCCTTTCACTCTCCTCTGACAGACTGACTGTCAACAGCGCGATCACGGAGCCAGAACAGTGCGGTCATGTGATCGCGCTCTGATCAGTCAGTGTGTCAGAGGACAGCCAATCAGAGCGATCGTGGTGTGGGACTGCTCTGATTGGTCCCTCTGCCTGTCACAGCGATCCCCTGCTGCCGAAAGCAGCGGAGATCGCCATGGCTTCACTGGGAGGAGCCGCACAGTGAAGCTTTTAATACCTGACGTATGCATACGTCCAGTTGCACGAACCTGTCAGCAGCTGGGACGTATGCATCGGGTAAGTAGCGGGAAGGGGTTAAGGATGCAGCCCTTTTTTGCAAATCTGACCATTGTCACTTTAAGCATTAATAACTCTGGGATGCTTTTACTTTTCATTCTGATTATGAGAATGTTTTTTCGTGACATATTCTACTTTGTGTTAGTGGTAGACTTCCGTCGATACCTGCATCATTTATTGGTGAAAAAATCCAAAATTTGATGAAGAGTTTTTACTTTGAAGCTCTCTGCTAATAAGGAAAATGGACATACTAAATACATTATATATTGATTCACATATACAATATGTCTACTTTATGTTGGCATCATAAAGTTGACCTGTTTTTACTTTTGGAAGACATCAGAGGGCTTCAAAGTATAGCAGCAATTTTCCAATTTTTCACAACATTTTCAAAATCAGAATTTTTGAGGGACCAGTTCAGTTTTGAAGTGGAATTGAGGGGCCTTCATATTAGAAATACCCCACAAATTACCCCATTATAAAAACTGCACCCCTCAGTAAGTGTGTTAACCCTTTAGGTGTTTCACGGAATAGCAGCAAAGTGAAGGAGAAAATTCAAAATCTTCATTTTTTACACTCGCATGTTTTTGTAGACCCAGTTTTTGCTGAAATGGTTTTTTGGGGGCATGTCACATTTAGGAAGCCCCTATGGTGCCAGAACAGCAAAAAAAAAAAAAAAAAAAAAAAAAAAAAAAAAAAAAACACATGGCATACTATTTTGGAAACTAAACCCCTCAAGGAACGTAACAAGGGGTACAGTGAGCCTTAACCCCTTAAGGACTCAGCCCATTTTGGCCTTAAGGACTCAGACAATTTAATTTTTACGTTTTCATTTTTTCCTCCTCACCTTCTAAAAATCATAACTCTTTTATATTTTCATCCACAGACTAGTATGAGGACTTGTTTTTTGCGCGACTAGTTGTCCTTTGTAATGACATCACTCATTATATCATAAAATGTATGGCGCAACCAAAAAACACTATTTTTGTGGGGAAATTAAAACGAAAAACGCAATTTTGGTAATTTTGGAAGGTTTTGTTTTCACGCCGTACAATTTATGGTAAAAATGACGTGTGTTCTTTATTCTGAGGGTCAATACGATTAAAATGATACCCACTATTATATACTTTTATATTATTGTTGCGCTTAAAAAAAATCACAAACTTTTTAACCAAATTAGTACGTTTATAATCAATTTATTTTGATGACCTCTAACTTTTTTATTTTTCCGTATAAGTGGCGGTATGGGGGCTCATTTTTTGCGCCATGATCTGTACTTTTTTTTGATACCACATTTGCATATAAAAAACTTTTAATACATTTTTTATAATTTTTTTTTAAATAAAATGTATTAAAAAAGTAGGAATTTTTGACTTTTTTAAATTTTTTTTCGTTCACGCCGTTCACCGTACGGGATCATTAACATTTTATTTTAATAGTTCGGACATTTACGCACGCGGCGATACCAAATATGTCTATAAAAAAAATTTTTTACGCTTTTTGGGGGTAAAATAGGAAAAAACTGACGTTTTACTTTTTTATTGGGGGAGGGGATTTTTCACTTTTTTTTTACTTTTACTTTTACATTTTTTTTACACTTGAATAGTCCCCATAGGGAACTATTCATAGCAATACCATGATTGCTAATACTGATCTGTTCTATGTATAGGACATAGAACAGATCAGTATTATCGGTCATCTCCTGCTCTGGTCTGCTCGATCACAGACCAGAGCAGGAGACGCCGGGAGCCGCACGGAGGAAGGAGAGGGGACCTCCGTGCGGCGTTATGAATGATCGGATCCCCGCAGCAGCGCTGCGGGCGATCTGATCGTTCATTTAAATCACGAACTGCCGCAGATGCCGGGATCTGTATTGATCCCGGCACCTGAGGGGTTAATGGCGGACGCCCGCGAGATCGCGGGCGTCGGCCATTGCCGGCGGGTCCCTGGCTGCGATCACCAGGACATACATTTACGTCCTGCGTCCTTAAGGGGTTAAAGGGGTATTCCAGGCCAAAACTTTTTTTTTATATATCAACTGGCTCCGGAAAGTTAAACAGATTTGTAAATTACTTCTATTAAAAAATCCTTCCAATAGTTATTAGCTTCTGAAGTTGAGTTGTTGTTTTCTGTCTAACTGCTCTCTGATGACTCACGTCCCAGGAGCTGTGCAGTTCCTATGGGGATATTCTCCCATCATGCACAGCTCCCGGGACGTGACATCATCATTGAGCAGTTAGACAGAAAACTTCAAAAGCTAATAACTATTGGAAGGATTAAGATTTTTTAATAGAAGTAATTTACAAATCTGTTTAACTTTCGGGAGCCAGTTGATATATATAAAAAAAGGTTTTGCCTGGAATACCCCTTTAACACCCCACAGGTGTTTGACGACTTTTCGTTAAAGTTGGATGTGTAAATGACTTTTTTTTCACTAAAATGCAGGTTTTCCCCAAATTTTACATGTTTACAAGGGGTAATAGGAGAAAATGCCCCCCAAAGTTTGTAACCCATTTCTTCTGAGTATGGAAATACCCCATGTGTGGATGTAAAGTGCTCTGCTGGCGCACTACAATGCTCAGAAGAGAAGGCGCGCCATTGAGCTTTTGGAGAGAGAATTTGGTTGGAATAGAAATCGGGGGCCTTGTGCATTTATAAAGCCCACCGTGGTGCCAGAACAGTGGACCCCCACATGTGACCCCATTTTGGAAACTACACCCCTCACAGAATTTAATAAGGGGTGCAGTGAGCATTTACACCCCACTGGCGTTTGACAGATCTTTGAAACAGTGGGCTGTGCAAATGAAAAAATTTTTACACACATGTGGGGCGTAAATGCTCACTGCACCCCTTATTACATTATGTGAGGAGTGTAGTTTCCAAAATGGGGTCACATGTGGGGAGGGGGTCCATTGTTTTGGCACTAAGGGGGCTTTGTAAACACACGTGGCCTTCAATTCCGGACAAATTTTCTCTTCAAAAGCCCAATGGCAATCCTTCTCTTCTGAGCATTGTAGTTTGCCCGCAGAGCACTTTACATCCACATATGGGGTATGTTCTTTCTTAGAAGAAATTGGATTACAAATTTTGGGGGACTTTTTCCTATTTTCCCTTGTAAAAATGAAAAATTTTGTGTAATACCAACATTTTAGTAAAAAAAACATTTTTTTCATTTTCTCATCCAACTTTAACAAAAATTTGTCAAACACCTGTGGGGTGTTAAGGCTCACTATACCCCTTGTTACGTTCCGTGAGGGGTTGTAGTTTCCAAAATGGGGTCAAATGTGGGTATTTATTTTTTTCCGTTTATGTCAGAACCCCTGTAAAATCAGCCACCCCTGTGCTAGCGGCGGGGACCGGAGTTCCCACGGGCATACCCATTCGCCTCCTCTAATGGGCCCCCCTCACCACCGATCGCTTCACAAAGTGAAGCGACGGAGGAGAGGGGGAAGGAGGAGACCCGCACCAGATCCCTGCTATTGGTCCATCTGTACTGACGGACCAATAGCCGCGATCGCCGGCCAGGGACCGCTGCAATTGGTCCCTGGCCGGCTTCAGGGAGGCTCGGCTGTGCAGCACAGTTGAGCTCAAACTGTCACAGTGCCCGGCAGCGCTGTGACTGTTTATTCTCATGAGGTACATGTTCGTAGTGATGCGGGGAAGTCATCCCTTATCACCACGTTCATGTACCTGATTTTGCAGGAAGGGGTTAAAGAAATTAAACCATTTTCCATCAACTGAGCTACATGGTGGCTCATTTTGTGTACCATAAATTGTAGTTTTAATTGACCATTTTTTGATCAATTTGTACAATGTGCTATGTGGTTTGGTTTTAAAGAGTACCTGTCACCAAATAAAACTTTTAATATAGTGTTCCTTGTGTAACTAGCAGACACTTTCCCATTCACTTGCTTTTAAAATTACCAACATAGATATCTTTAAAATGTAATAGAAAAAACGGCCACTAGGTGGCTCCGTTCTGTGCCCTGACAATTCACAATACAGTGAGTTTGGTCTCCTCCCAGCCTGGCAGGAGAGCAAACTCAAGAAGTTCTTCTCTGCACTTAGCTTGATTGACAGCTGCAGAAAGCCTCATTGAAAGCTACAAAGAGCCTCACAAACATGCATAGAGCCTCACTAAAAACTGCACAGAGCCTGAGGTCTTCTATTCATCAAAGCACTGCAACCATGTGAGAGCAGAAGTGGTCAGCCAGCAGGCTTCAGTGATGTCATGCCTGCTGGGAAACGTCCACTTTCTCCTGCAGAGAGATTGCACTCTCATTTGAGCAAGAATAAAAAGGTATGATACAGAGCTTTCAAAGCTCTGAAATTTTTTTCCGAAGGTGAGAGGAGTGTTAGGAATAGTTAGGAAACATAGCCCGAGTTAGTTTAAAAAAGTTTGTTTGGTGACAGGTACTTTTTAATACATCAGACATTTCCACATGCAGAAATACCATATAGGTTTATGTTTTTTTTATTTATTAGAAAACTGGGAAATTTGGGTAATTCGAAAGCTATTATTATTATTATTATTTTATTTTTAATGATTAAGGGTGTGCACTGATGTCAGAAACGGATTGGAAGGGGGCTGCTGTTTGAGCGTAGCTGAACTTTTATTATCTGTGCAATAAAAGTTTGCTTTAAGAAGTTCACCATTTGGCTGAATCCCTTGTTTCTTTTGTTGTGCAGTCTGCCAAGCCAGACTCAGGCTTGATCCGTGCGGAGGTGGAGACCCGAGACCAGTGTTGAGCTGGCTTTGCCTTGCTACTTGTTGCACATAAAACTAACATATCCCATTAAACAAATTTAAAGATCTTCTCCCTGCATGATGTTCCAAATTTTTCCATTTGCTCAAAATCCTGGTCTTGTTTTTCTGCAACTGTGTTGGTGTTTGTTTACTTTTATTATTCATATTTAGATATTACACTTTGCGGCTTCTGTGCAGCTTTCCATGACAACAAAAAAAGGTGTTAAAAATGAACGCATCAATTTTTATTTTTTTTTTACATCCACAATTGTCAAAAGGCATTTGTAGCTCATTTATCAAAATGAAGTCATATTTAATAACTAGGGCTATAACACCGAGGATAGAGGGCATGACGTCAAATGAAAGTAAAAAATTATAATAATTGTATATATGTGTGTGTATACATATACATACATATATATATATATATATATATATATAAATAAATAAATGTATAAATCACCTAAAAATCAATAATCTTATTTACCACTATGAAATATGCCCAAACTGTTAAGATTAAGTAATAATACTAATATCTGTAAAAGAAGGATGAACCAAACAGGGAAATAATAAAGAAAAGCTGAAAATATGATGTTTGATAGATACGTTTAATAGATAATGGTTTTACAAATGCAATACTGTATACACTTCACTGAGGATTGATGACTAGTGATGAGGCTTTTGTTTAAACTGCAGCCCACAGTATCCACAAGTTCCTGTTTTTGTTTCCTTGTCCTGTAGGGAAGAAAAAGACATATAGACCATCATTAATCATGACTGTCTTGTAAGAAACAATTACTACTATTGTAGATAAGGCTGACATCAGGCCTGGTGTTCTTTTGATTCCCTCTCAGAACATCTACCTAATATGTCAAGTGCTGGTGGAAACATGTTCTCACACCACCTTGTACATGGGAGTGCCATTTCTCACCAGAACTTAACACATTAGGTGGGCAGTTTATGGAATTCTGCGGCGTGTCAAGACATCTCTTTCAAAGTTAGAGTACTCCAGTGAAGCTTTCTATCTTTCCTCTGTGCCTGAGAAGCAAAAGTGAAATAAACTTGTGCAGATCCCCCAATGTGCCGTTATCACTCTTCTGTCTTCAGGGCCCAGTCTTCTTCCACATGCTGGAGCCTGTCATGTCACTCTACGCTCAACTTATTGCCGACCACACCGATGTCCCACCTTGTCATGTAATTACAGGGCATTACTGCGGCTGGTGATAAGCTGAGCACTGTGTGACGCACCGGGCTCCAGGATGCAGAAGCAGACTGGGCCCAGAAGACAGAAGAGTAATATTGAACATCAATTGCATAGGCACCCGAAAAAAAATAGGACTCTGCTAGGCGCTTCTCCTCAAAGGAATGAAAGTCCAAACCACGCAGGATGGATACAGGAACAGTCACTTTAATGGTGACTGTTCCTGTATCCATTCTGCATGGTTTGGACTTTCATTCCTTTGAGGAGAAGCGTCTGGCAGAGTCCTATTTTTTTGGATGTCTATCCAATTGATGTTCATTCAACACTGAAGTGACCCAGAGCCACTTGAGAAGGACACTCAGGCCAGCTGACCTCAGTCTTCATTGTGATACTACGTGCAATCCACGGTGTAGCGCCCGCAGCGCAACGTTTTCAGGAAAGCAGATTTAACCCTTTTGGGGCACCCGCTTACCTTATACTTCTACACTAGGAGCGCAGCTTTGTTTTCTTTCTAATTTCAGAAGAGTAATATTGACACACAGGGGGGAGAGTTAATGGAGAGGTACCAGGGGAGATGTAAACTCACCAGGTGGTAAGTTAAAGTTTGTTAATTTACTTTTTGCAGCCCAGGCACAGAGGAAAGAAAAAAGTTTTCACAGGAATACAATACAACTTCAACAGTTCTGAACATGTGGCATACACTTTACAACTCTTTATACATAGTTGTCACAGACTGCATACCCACTTAAAGGGGTATTCCGGGCAAAAATATTTTATCCCCTATCCAAAGGATAGGGGATAAGATGTCTGATTGCGGGGGCCCGCCGCAGGGACCCCCTGCGACCTCCCTGCAGCACTTGCATTCTATGCGGGAGCTGAGTCTCCAGTTTCGGAAACCTCCGGAACCATAGACATGAATAGAGGGGGTGTGGCGTGACATCATGTCCCCAGTCCCAGAAAGGTTTCCGAAACTGGAGAAGCAGCTCCTGCATAAAATGTGGTGCTGCAGGGAGATCGCGGCTGTCCCAGCGGCGGGCCCCCACCATCAGACATCTTATAAATAATAACATCTGATAAAATGTTTTTGCCCGGAATACCCCTTTAAGGCCTGCACCCACAATTACCCCTTAGGGCCTGTGCACATGTGCCTGTTGCATTTGATGTCCCCTCTGCTGCTCCATTGGCTAATATTTGGCACAGCATCTCTTTTTAATCCTAATTATGTAATCATTTTAGGGGAATACCCCTGTTAGCATACGTTTATCAGTCAGACAATTCAGTACGAGAACTTACCAAGTTAATATACACTCTAGGATGACCTAGTGCTCCCCCTCCACCATCACAGGACACAATTCTACTTTTGGCTTCATTCACCGGTTGCTCAGCAATAAGGTTAATAGCAAACTGCTCATTTATCTGCAAATATAATTCATAATGTCAGCGTTAGAACACATTCCATTCTTGCATTATATACACAATATTGCATCTTGCCCAATCTTATGTCCTGTTAAATATTTTCACAGATTAATATGCCCCTTACTTATATATAATCTTTAAAAAAAAAAATAATAATAATGTTAACCGTGTAAACACAACCAACTGGCAATTAAGTGTAAGATAAAAAAGCAAAAAAAAAAAAAAAACAAACATGTTTAAAAGCCACAATACTGTTTTATTTGATTGCATTACACTGCAATTCTAAATAGCTTCTCTTTGCAGAGCATACGTCTCTCTTTTGTCTCCTTACGGGGGTATTCTTAATAGGTGCATTAAAATGATGTACTGTTTCCATCTGCCTGTGCTGATGGATAAGACGGCTAACCGCACATCGGCTGTGTTACAGTTTAAAGTAATGTGATGTCTCGGTGACTGACAACACAAATACCTTCCAGGTTACTCTGGCAGACATCAAGGCACCGACTGTGGCAGCTGAAAGACCCCATCTACCTACTTTGTGGGACGGCCATGCGATGCCTTGACACTTCTGAATGACAAAAGGGCCATACTACTGTCACTTAATGCACGGCTCTCAAGGCATGGATGACCTTATTATTAATGCTTGGTCTCTGAAAATCAATCCTACTGGAGAAATACGCACGCATCCTTTCTAGCAGATAAATGAGCAGGGATGGAAAATAAAATATTTGCTGTGCTTGAAGAAAAGTACAAAGTGGTCAACAAATAGCACTGCACAGTCTCTGCATTGTGAATCACCTTCATCTGATAAAACAGCAAGGAGTTCACTTATCAGTTGCTGTCTGGTCACTTCAATTTAGGTTTGAGGCTGGTAATGAGCAACATACTTCAGACTATTATAGAACGGGCATGGGTGATACATTGCTACAAAGTAAAGAGGTTGTCCGGGGAAAGAAAGGTTTTTAGAAGTGTTCAGGCAGAGTAAAATAAAAAAATAATTAGGAGATACCCCATTCTCTACTCACCTGAACACTGCCAAGCGGTGGGGAATTTTCTAAGTGTCAATGATGTGTCGGGAGGGGAAAGAAAAGAAAAGAAAAAAAAACACTTTTGAACCTTTAGGGTCTAAGTATTAAGAGCCTGGCCGATCAGTAAACCAAGGAAGAGAGACGTGCTGCTGTGTGCTTCTCTCCCAGAGATAATCCAATAGACTTGTATTATGTGACTGTCTTGATCACGTGGGAGAAAACACACTTAGCTTGCAACTTTACTGTCTTTATCTAGCGATTGGTCGGAGTCTAAACACTCAGGCCCCAACCGATCAAAACGTTTGATAAGTCTCTATGACACTTCAAAAAATATTTTTCCAAAACAGTACCAAATTTAAATATCCCTTATGGGTCCACAAAATCTGTAGTTAAAGAGAAACTGACACCACACTAAACCTAATAAACAGTGTTATAAAAAGAGGTATAACTCATCCCGATATGCGATTCTGTTTTGGAAATCCAGGCTGTATACATTCACCATTGCTAATATTCCCTGTGCAATAGAGGTGGGAACCAGTATACAGAGTTTCCCTGCCTCTGTCCCCTTCTGCTCTCCTATTCCCGCCCACCTTGCGCTCATATAAGCAAAGGGCATATGAATATTTAGGAGGTGGACAGGCATGAGAGCAGAGAACGTGGAAAAATTTATTAAAAAGGAAAAACAAAAATATTGCATTGACATAAGTATTCAGACCCCTTACTCAGTACTAATATGAAGCCCCTTTGGCAGGGATTACGGCCTCCAGACTTCTTAGGTATAATGCAACAAGGTTTGCACACCCAGATTTGGAGCTTTCATCCATTCACCTTTGCAGATCCTCTCAAGTTCTGGATGGTGACCGCAGTGGACAGCATTTCCAACTGTCTGTAGAAGGGTATGCTGTTCTCCTGGAGAGACCTTTGGCTTGGCATACATTCCCAGTCAGTTTCCAAGACTCATAGTTAGAGTGAAAGCTTCCCAGACACCTTCTTACATGACAGTGGGCTCCACCTATCACCGGCCGAGGCGGAACATCGCTGCGGCCGGTGATAGGCTGACGACTGTCCGACATCCCGTCCCCAGGAAGCAGGTCCGGACCGACAGGGAAGGTGAGTTAAAGTTTATCTTTTGCAGCCCGGGCATAGGGATACAGCGTACAGTATAGAGTGTCAACACCGGCGGCCCGCAACAAACAGGAGGACGAGGAGGGCAGCGCTAGCGGGTGATATGTGAGTATTTTCCCCGACGGGGACAGTGCAGCGCTGGGCTGATAATTCATTTGGGGGGGGAAGAACTGCGCTCGCGGGTCACATAGGATTAGTTCCCCGATGTGGGGACAGTGCAGCGCTGGGTTGATAACTCATTCATTCCCGAGGGGGAGGGGCCCAACCGGTATTGCGTTATGGGGAAAAATTCATATGGTGCACAAAAATTTCGGTATTCGGTATGAACCGGCATACCGCCCAGCCCTAAGTGAGCCTGAAAGGAGCTCAACCAGGGTCCATAGGTGGATACCATCACTGCCTGCACCGAGGGGACCAGTCTGCAGGAATCCCTCCAGCCATAATTAAAGCTATGAAGCCCCCCCGAGGAGTGAGAAGAGGGGCCTTCCTTTTATTCTCCTAGGTTCCCTGTCCCTGGAGGCGGAGTCCCTCTCTCAGGTGGCGCTGTCATGGAGAGGAGGAAAATGCCATTTTGTAAATTTTGGGGGCTTCCGTTTCTACGTAGTACATTTTTCAGTAAAAATTATCTTTACACCTTATCTTTATTCTGTAGGTCCATGTGATTAAAATGATACCCTAATTATATAGGTTTGATTTTGTACATGCAGCAAAATGTATACATTTAAAATTATCATCTTTCTGACCCCTATAACTATTATTTTTCTGTGAATGGGGCGGCATGAGGACAAATTTTTTGCTCCATGATCTGAAGTTTTTATCAATACTATTTTTGTTTTGATCAGACTTTTTGATCGCTTTTTATAAAAAATTTTATGGTATAAAAAGGGACCAAAAATATGCTATTTTGGACTTTGGTTCTTTTTTTACGTGTACGCCATTGACCGTGCGGTTTAATTAACAATATATTTTTATAGTTTGGACATTTACGCATGTGGCGATACCACATATGTTTATATAAATTTTTTGAAAAACTACTAACTTTTTTTATTTTACACTTTTTTTTTTTTGCAATGTTTTAGCCCTCATAGGGGCTATAACATTGATTGCAGTACATTGATTGCCAGCACTGCTCAATGCTATGCAATAGTAATGCTTTGATCAGTGTTATCAGCGGTCGATTGCTCAAGCCAGGATCTAAGGCTTGGAGCAATTTATTGCTTATCGGACACCGAGGAGGCAGGTTAGGGACACTCCTACTGCGTCCTAGCTGATCGGGACACCGCGGTTTCACTGCGGTGGTCCCGATCAGCCCAACTGAGCTGCCGGGAATGCTTTTTTTTTGTTTTACATTTTAGATGCGGCAATCAACTTTGATCGCTGTGTCTAAAGGGTTAATAGCACGCGTCACCGCGATAGGTGATGTGCACTATTAGCCCCAGGTCCCGGCTACCGTTAGCCACCGGGACTGACCAGTTATATCGCGGGAGCGGGCACAGGACATACAGGTACACCCTGTGTCCCCAAGAGGTTAAAGGGATACTCCGGTGGGAAACAATTATGTATTTATTTTTTTAATTAACTGGTGCCAGAAAATAAACCAGATTTGACCACAGTGCTCTCTGGAGAGGTTTGCTTGCACTCTGGAAAGACTGAAAAGAACTCCAGAAAGAAATAAAACTTCCTGTGAAGCATACAGAAAGGCTTCCTTCTGGGGTGACAGCCATGCAGACAAACTTGATGCAGTGTGCAGCGTATTTTCTGAGCACTAACAGGCTAACCCCACACCCGTTCAACCTTTACAGCAATACTGGCAGCATCTATACATCCATTTCCAAAAGAAAAGTTGAGTATTTGATGCTGATCACGTGCACTCAAATTCTTTGGTCGACCACAGTGGAACCTGTCCCGTGAAACTGCTGTATGGTCTTGCCCACCGTGCTGCTGCTCAGTTTCAGAGTCTTGGAAATCTTGTTATAGCCTAGCCCATCTTTATGTACAGCAAAAAAAAAAATGTTTTCTGATTCTCAGAGAGGTTTTTGCCATGAGGTGTCACGTTGAACTTCCAGTGACCAATATTAGACCGTGTGAGAATGATAACACCAACTTTAATGCTAACAAGTCACATGACATCGTCCATTTTGGACATTTCCAAGGTTGCCAACATTAATGACAAAGGTATAGACATTATGGCAGGTGTGTTGAGGTGTTTTTTTTTTTTTGTGGGGGGTGCACAACATTAAACACTGTTATACAGGTTGTGCACTCACTACTTTACATTGTAGCAGAGTGTAATTTCTTCAGTGCTGTGACATGAAAAGATATAATAAAATATTTACAAAAATGTGAGGGGTGGACTCACTTGAGATACTGTAGATGCTCCTGCAGAAAATTTTACTCCTGAGAAATGTTAGGATGACTATGGACTGGACCTAGAAGGAAGGGCTAGTCTTTTACACAGATCTGATTGCTGTTTGCTGTCCTAAGATGCAAGATTTAGGTGGACATCATCCAGGGAGATATCATCAGACCAGAAGAGCGGGTTAAAGGGAATCCTTCTCTGCAAAATGCATGAAGAGTGAGGCCACCAGACAGAAGAGGGGTTACAGTGGGTAGAAGTCTGAGAAATATATTTTGTATTTTACTTTCATCGAGTACTATACAGTACAAAAATGTTGTTAACCTGTTAAGTTGTGTACCACAAAGACACTTTAACCCCTTAAGGACCTAGGGTGTATGGATACGCCCTGGCTTTCTGGTACTTTAGGACCCAGGACGTTTCCATGCGCCCGTGGGAATTTCGGTCCCCGCCGCGCGGGGACCGGACCGGGGTGACTGCTGATATCTATCAGCAGGCACCCCGCGCAAATGCCCGTGGGGGTCATCAAACCCCCCCATGTCGGCGATCAGCGCAAATCGCAAGTGAATTCACACTTGCGATTTGCGCCTATTCTGGGTCATACAGGTCTATAGTGACCCGGTATATAAGGGGGATCGCGGTTGTCTAAGACACCTACGATCCCCCTAAAGGGATAGGAGTGAGTTGGCAGGGATACCACCCCTCCTATCCCTGCTATTGGTCTTCAGAAGCGACAACCAATAGCAGATAGGGGGCAGGGGGGGTTAACTTTCGTTTTCCCCGTCCTGCCCACCCACAATAGGCGGGGCAGAACAGGGAAACGAAGGGGACCGTACGCCAAAGA
This sequence comes from Hyla sarda, assembly GCF_029499605.1. NCBI lineage: Eukaryota > Metazoa > Chordata > Amphibia > Anura > Hylidae > Hyla > Hyla sarda. The sequence goes on along the minus strand of NC_079193.1, from coordinate 177,849,845 downwards.
TCCACTTACCCGTCCGGGCGACGGTGATTGGTGGGCGGCGACGTAGTGTGGCAGAAGAGGACGGCTCCCTGGACCCTACAGAAGCCGGTAAGTTGATCTGGAGGGCGACAATCTGAGACCACTGTAAAGTGGTCTCTAAACTCTAGCCCTCCAGATGTTGCAAAACTACAACTCCCAGCATGCCCAGACAGCTGTTTGGGCATGCTGGAATATGTAGTTTTGCAACAGCTGGAGGGCTAGAGTTTAGAGACCACTTTACAGTGGTCTCAGACTGTAGCCCTCCAGATCTTGCAAAACTACAACTCCTAGCATGCCCACATAGCTGTTTGCTGTCTGGGCATGCTGGGATTTATAGTTTTGCAACATCTGGAGGTCCACAGTTTGTAGATCACTGTGCAGTGGTCTAGAAACTGTAGCCCTCCAGATGTTGCAAAACTGCAAATCCCAGCATGCCCAGACAGCAAACAGCTGTATCGGCATGCTGGGAGTTGTAGTTGTGTACCTCCAGCTGTTGCATAACTACATCTCCCAGCATGCCCGTCGGTGATCAGTACATACTGGGAGTTGTAGTTTTGCAACAGCTGGAGGCACACTGGTTGGAAAATACTGAGTTAGGTAAAAGAACCTAACTGAACGTTTTCCAACCAGTGTGCCTCCAGCTGTTGCAAAACTACAACTCCCAGCATGCACGGTTTGTCAGTACATGCTGGGAGTTGTAGTTTTGAAACAGCTGGAGGTTTGTCCCCCCCCCATGGGTACAGGGTACATTCACACAGGCAGGTTTACAGTAAATTTCCTGATTCAAGTTTGGGCTGTGGCAAATTTTTTGCCGCAGCGCAAACTCCTAGCGGGAAACTCACCGTAAACCTCTGCCAGTGCGAATGTACCCTAAAAACACTACACTAACACATAATAAAGAGTAAAACACTACATATACACCCCTTATACTGTCCCCCAATAAAAATGAAAAACGACTGGTACGGCAGTGTTTCCAAAATGGAGCCTCCAGCTGTTGCAAAATAACTCCCAGCATTTCTGGACAGCCACTGACTGTCCAGGCATGCTGGGAATTTAGCAACAGCTGGAGACACCCTGTTTTGCAATCACTGGCGTAGAATACCCCTATGTCCACCCCTATGCAATCCCTAATTTAGTCCTCAAATGCCCATGGCGCTCTCTCACTTTGGAGCCCTGTCATATTTCAAGGAAACAGTTTAGTGCCACATATGGGGTATCTCCGTACTCGGGAGAAATTGCAATACAAATTTTGGGGGGGCTTTTTCTCCTTTTACCTCTTATGAAAATGAAAAGTTGGGGGCTACACCAGCCTGTTAGTGTAAAAAAATTAAAAAATTTACACTAACATGCTGGTGTTGTCCCATACTTTTTATTTTCACAAGCAGTAAAAGGAAAAAAAGACCCCCAAAATTTGTAACGCAATTTCTCCTGAGTACGGAAATACCTCATATGTGGGCGTAAAATGCTCTGCTGGCGCACAACAAGGCTCAGGAGTGAGAGCGCACCATGTACATTTGAGGCATAAATTGGTGATTTGCACATGGGTGGCTGATTTTACAGCGGAAAAGCAAAAAGCAAAAAAATTAATACCCAGATGTGATCCCATTTTGGAAACTACACCCCTCATGGAACGTAACAAGGGGTATAGTGAGCCTTAACACCCCACAGGTGTTTGACGAATTTTCATTAAAGTTGGATGGGAAAATAAAAAAAGAAATTTTATTTCACTAAAATGCTGGTGTTACCCTAAATTTTTCAATTTCACAAGGGAAAATAGGAAAAATCCCCCCAAAATCTGTAGCCCCATTTTTTCTGAGTAAGAACATACCCCATATGTGGATGTAAAGTGTTCTGCTGGCACACTACAATGCTCAGAAGAGAAGGAGCGCCATTGGGATTTTGAAGAGAAAATTTGTCCGGAATTGAAGGACACGTGTGGTTACAAAGCGCCCATAGTGCCAGAACAATGGAACCCCCCCCCACATGTGACCCCATTTTCGAAAATACAACCCTCATGTAATGTAATAAGGGGTACAGTGATCATTGACCCCCTAAAGGTGTCTGACAGATTTTTGGAACAGTGGTCCGTGAAAATGAAAAATTTAATTTTTCATTTGCACAGCCCACTGTTCCAAAGATCTGTCAAACGCCAGTGGGGTGTAAATACTCACTGCACCCCTTATTAAATTCTGTGAAGGGTGTAGTTTACAAAATGGGGTCACACGTGGGAGGGTCCACTGTTCTGGCACCACGGGGGGCTTTGTAAACGCACATGGCCCCTGACTACCATTCCAAACGAATTCCCTTTCCAAAGCTCCTCCTCTTCTGAGCATTGTAGTTCGCCAGCAGAGCACTTGACGTCCACACATGGGGTATTTCCATACTCAGAAGAAATGGGATTACAAATTTTGGGGGTCATTTTCTCCTATTACCCCTTGTAAAAATGTAAAATTTGGGGAAAAAACTGCATTTTAGTAAAAAAAAAAAAAAAAAAAATTCTCATTTACACATCCAACTTTAACAAAAAGTTGTCAAACACCTGTGGGTAGTTAAGGCTCACTGTACCCCTTGTTACGTTCCTTAAGGGGTGTAGTTTCCAAAATGGTATGTCATGTGGGTATTTTTTGCTGTTTTGGCACCACAGGGGCTTCCTAAATGCGACATGCCCCCCATAAACCATTTCAGCAAAATTTGCTTTCAAAAAGCCAAATGTGACTCCTTCTCTTCTGAGTATTGTAGTTTATTTTACGTCCTAACATGGGGTATTTCCATACTCAGAAGAGATGGGGTTACAAATTTTGGGGGGCATTTTCTCCCATTACCCTTTGTAAAAATGGTAAATTTGGGGAAAAAACTGCACTTTAGTGAAAAAAAATGTTTCCATTTACCCATCCGATTTTAACGAAAAGTTGTCAAACACCTGTGGGGTGTTAAGGCTAACTGGGCCCCTTTATTATGTGCCTTGAGGGGTGTAGTTTCCAAAATCGTTTGCCATGTGGTGTTTTCTGCTGTACTGGCACCAAAGGGGCTTTCTAAATGTGACATGCCCCCAAAAAAAACATTTCAGCAAAATTCACTCTCCAAAATCCCATTGTTGCTCCTTCCCTTCTGAGCCCTCTACTGTGCCCGCCAAACACTTGACATACACATATGAGGTATTTCCTTACTCGAGAGAAATTGGGTTACAAATTTTGGGGGGCTTTTTCTCCTATTACCACTTGTAAAAATTAAACAACTGGGTCTACAAGAACATGCGAGTGTAAAAAATGAAGATTTTGAATTTTCTCCTTCACTTTGCTGCTATTCCTGTGAAACACCTAAAGGGTTAACACACTTACTGAATGTCATTTTGGATACTTTGAGGGGTGCAGTTTTTATAATTGGGTCATTTGTGGGTAATTTCTAATATGAAGGCCCTTCCAATCCACTTCAAAACTTAACTGGTCCCTGAAAAATTTCCGATTTTGAAAATGTTGTGAAAAATTGGAAAATTGCTGCCGAACTTTGAAGCCCTCTGATGTCTTCCAAAAGTAAAAACATGTCAACTTTATGATGCGAACATTAGACATATTGTATATGTGAATTTTTTCTACACATCTGCAAGTATATATACAATGTATAATTTATTTGGAATATCCATTTTCCTTATAAGCAGAGAGCTTCAAAGTTAAAAAAAAAAATGCAACATTTTCAATTTTTTCATCAAATTTTGGAACTTTTCACCAAGAAATGAAACAAGCATCAACAAAATGAGCTAACATAAAGTAGAATATGTCACGGAAAAACAATCTTGGAATCAGAAGGTAAAGGTAAAAGCATCCCAGAGTTATCAATGCTTGAAGTGACCAGGGGTGTGGAAATAAAAAAAAAAAACTACTTGTCCAAGGGACTAAAGCGGAACACAATCTACTTGTCCCTCAAGAAAATCCACTTGTCCTGGTAGATAACATAATTTCAACCAAAATAGCACGATTCACCCTAAGATCCCTTTAGACACTGCTTTCATCTTTAACAGTGGTGATCTAATGTTTTAATAGCGGGCACGACGATCGCAGCATGCCAGGCTATTAGTGGAGGGAGAGCTGTAGCTAGCCCCCCCCATCTGACCCCTATAACTCCGATTTTTCCATATACAGGGATGTATGAGGGTAATCTTACGTGCCGTGATCTGTAGTTTTTATCGGAATCATATATTATCGGAACTATTATTAGGAAAGGGGCTTATTCACATATATATGCACTTCTTAAAATATTTAATCACTTTCTTTCAGTCTTCATAGAGACTTATATATGGAGTCTTTTGATTGGAAAACACTGAACGCTGCTGTGTTACTGGGGGGGGGGGGGAGGGGGGGGGGTTCTGCTTCTCCAGTTTATGTGCTGCATTTTGTGTCAGAAAATGCTGGAAGTTGCATTTAGTTACTAGATAACTACAACTCCCAGCATGCCCTGATACAGCCTATGGTTCTGTGGGTGTTGCAGCATGTTGCACTGTATAGTAGTACAGTTAAGGTTATTGTGTAACATGCTGGGAGTTGTAGTTTTGGTTTGTCTCAGCTGCAGAGTCATAGGCTGTGTCAAGGAATACTGGGAATTACAGTTAGTAACTACAACACCCAGCATGCCCTGATGTAGCCTATGGCTCTGCAGCTGACCCGAACCAAAACTACAACTCCCAGCATGTTGCACTTTATAGTTCTACAGTTTAGGTTATGGTGCAACATGCTGGAAGTTGTAGTTTTGGTTCGGGCGTGTTTGCGTGCATCCGTGGGGCTCTTGGTTGGCGGGCGAGTATGAAAGGGCGGGATTCTGGGGGTGCAATTTAGTGCGGGTGGCCAGAAGCCACTAAAAAGAAATGAAAAATTTAGATAGCACAACTGGCAGCAGCACTTGTCAGTCCGCCCCTGGACAAAACATACATACATACACATATCATACATACACATATACCGGCAACTGCCCCCGATATTATACATTACATACATACATCATACATACACCCGCCACTGCCCCCCCATCATACTTTACATACACAGACACCATACACACATCACACATACACACCATACATATGCACACATCATACATACACCCGCAGCTGCCCGCCATCAAACAATACATACAGACATGATATATACACATCATATATACAGACATCATACACTCACACCATACATATGCGCACATCATACATACACCCACCGCTGCCCCCCATCATATATACACCCACAGACATCATACACACCACATCATATATACACACACACAGACATCATACACACCACATCATATATACACACACACAGACATCATACACACCACATCATATATACACACACAGACATCATACACACCACATCATATATACACACACACAGACATCATACACACCACATCATATATACACACACACAGACATCATACACACCACATCATATATACACACACACAGACATGATACACACCACATCATATATACACACACACAGACATGATACACACCACATCATATATACACACACACAGACATCATACACACCACATCATATATACACACACACAGACATCATACACACCACATCATATATACACACACACAGACATCATACACACCACATCATATATACACACACACAGACATCATACACACCACATCATATATACACACACACACAGACATCATACACACCACATCATATATACACACACACACACAGACATCATACACACCACATCATATATACACACACACAGACATCATACACACCACATCATATATACACACACACAGACATCATACACACCACATCATATATACACACACACAGACATCATACACACCACATCATATATACACACACACACAGACATCATACACACCACATCATATATACACACACACACAGACATCATACACACCACATCATATATACACACACACAGACATCATACACACCACATCATATATACACACACACACAGACATCATACACACCACATCATATATACACACACACACACAGACATCATACACACCACATCATATATACACACACACACACAGACATCATACACACCACATCATATATACACACACACACAGACATCATACACACCACATCATATATACACACACACACAGACATCATACACACCACATCATATATACACACACACAGACATCATACACACCACATCATATATACACACACACAGACATGATACACACCACATCATATATACACACACACAGACATGATACACACCACATCATATATACACACACACAGACATCATACACACCACATCATATATACACACACACAGACATCATACACACCACATCATATATACACACACACAGACATCATACACACCACATCATATATACACACACACACACAGACATCATACACACCACATCATATATACACACACACAGACATCATACACACCACATCATATATACACACACACACAGACATCATACACACCACATCATATATACACACACACACACAGACATCATACACACCACATCATATATACACACACACACAGACATCATACACACCACATCATATATACACACACACACAGACATCATACACACCACATCATATATACACACACACACACAGACATCATACACACCACATCATATATACACACACACAGACATCATACACACCACATCATATATACACACACACACAGACATCATACACACCACATCATATATACACACACACACAGACATCATACACACCACATCATATATACACACACACACAGACATCATACACACCACATCATATATACACACACAGACATCATACACACCACATCATATATACACACACAGACATCAAACACACCACATCATATATACACACACACACAGACATCATACACACCACATCATATATACACACACACACAGACATCATACACACCACATCATATATACACACACACACAGACATCATACACACCACATCATATATACACACACACAGACATCATACACACCACATCATATATACACACACACAGACATCATACACACCACATCATATATACACACACACACACAGACATCATACACACCACATCATATATACACACACACAGACATCATACACACCACATCATATATACACACACACAGACATCATACACACCACATCATATATACACACACACACACAGACATCATACACACCACATCATATATACACACACACACAGACATCATACACACCACATCATATATACACACACACACACAGACATCATACACACCACATCATATATACACACACACACACAGACATCATACACACCACATCATATATACACACACACACAGACATCATACACACCACATCATATATACACACACACACACAGACATCATACACACCACATCATATATACACACACACACAGACATCATACACACCACATCATATATACACACACACACAGACATCATACACACCACATCATATATACACACACACATCATACACACCACATCATATATACACACACACATCATACACACCACATCATATACACACACACACAGACATCATACACACCACATCATATATACACACACACAGACATCATACACACCACATCATATATACACACACACAGACATCATACACACCACATCATATATACACATACACAGACATCATACACACCACATAATATATACACACACACAGACATCATACACACCACATCATATATACACACACACAGACATCATACACACATCATATATACACACAAACAGACATCATATATACACACAAACAGACATCATATATACACACACACAGACATCATACACACACACACAGACATCATACACACATCATATATACACACACACAGACATCATACACACATCATATATACACACAGACATCATACACACATCATATATACACACAGACATCATACACACATCATATATACACACAGACATCATACACACATCATATATACACACAGACATCATACACACATCATATATACACACAGACATCATACACACATCATATATACACACAGACATCATACACACATCATATATACACACAGACATCATACACACATCATATATACACACAGACATCATACACACATCATATATACACACAGACATCATACACACATCATATATACACACAGACATCATACACACATCATATATACACGCAGACATCATACACACATCATATATACACGCAGACATCATACACACATAATATATACACGCAGACATCATACACACATAATATATACACGCAGACATCATACACACATTATATATACACAAACATCATACACACATCACAAACAGACATCATACACATATCATATATACACACAGATATACACATACACACATCACACACAGACATCATACACACATCACACATACATATACATACATATACAACCACCCTTCCTGCCACCTGCATTCTCAGTCTCCTCACCTGAGCTTCACACCCCCCGCTCTACATTACACAAGAAGCAGGGGGAGAGTGAGGACAAACACAGCTTGGTACACAGCTCCATCCCCCGCACACAGCTCAATCCCCTCCCCGCACACAGCTCCTCCCCCTGCTCTGTCTCCCCAGGACCTCATTTACCACGGGGAGGCTGCAAGTTTGCACGGGGAAAACACAGAGCAGGGGGGGAGGGGAGAGAGGACGCACTGCACGGGGAAAACACAGAGCGGGGGGGGGGGGGGGGGGGGGGACTGCTATGTGTGAAGGAGGACAGACTGCACTGCACGGGGCTGAGGAGGATTTCTGTGTGTGAGGAGGACAGACTGCACTGCACAGGGAGGATTTCTGTGTGTGAAGGAGGACAGACTGGGGCACGGGGTGGGTTCTCTGAGCAGCGGCCCCCGGCTACTGAAATCAGCTGGGGGCCGCCGCCGCCCCCTCCATACACCCTGAGCGCGGGTGTGCGGTGAGATTTCCGAAGTCGGTCCGGCCCTGCTAGCCCGATAAAGGGCTAAATCTATGAAAAATTCACCTGCCCGGCCCCCAAAACTACTTGTCCTGGGCGTCGGGCGATAGGATTCCCACATCCCTGAGTGACAGTGGTCAGATGTTAAAAAAATGGCCGGGTCCTTAAGGTATATTTGGGCTGGGTCCTTAAGGGGTTAAGCATAGACGTCCGTGTGTATATCACAGTATACAAAGCTAGCATTCTGACACAGCCCACTATGAAATCACAACTCGCAAATCCACATCAGAGGCAGTGGCTTTATATAACGTAAGCAGGGTTCAAGCCTTACCTCTTTCTGCTTTCCAACAAATCTTACTTTTCTGTAGTCACCTTCATCAAAAACCTAAAATAAAAAATAAATGTAATATTGATTTGTTAATGAAAATTACATAATAGTTGTTCATTTAATAAATCACATAACCAAAGAAGGGTAAAAATGAGAAGAACAAGGCCACATTTTTTATAGACCTTTTCATCTTCTAATTAAAGGGGTATTCCAGGCGAAAACTTTATTTCATATATCAACTGGCTCCGGAAAGTTAAACAGATTTGTAAATTACTTCTATTAAAAAATCTTAATCCTTCCAATAGTTATACTGAAGTTGATCCTTAATCCTTCCAATTGAAGCTTCTGAAGTTGAGTTGCTGTTTTCTGTCTAACTGCTCTCTGATGACTCACGTCCCGGGAGCTGTGCAGTTCCTATGGGGATATTTTCCCATCATGCACAGCTCCCGGGACGTGACATCATCATTGAGCAGTTAGACAGAAAACTTCAGAAGCTAATAACTATTGGAAGGATTAAGATTTTTTAATAGAAATAATTTACAAATCTGTTTAACTTTCCGGAGCCAGTTGATATATAAAAAAAATGTTTTCGCCTGGAATACCCCTTTAATATAAAGTAATACAAATTTATTCAGGGACTAACTAAATTCTGACAGGAGTAAAGGGGTAGATATATCAAAACCTGTGGGAGAGATCTGAATGGTTGAGATTTTCCTCTGTATGAGTTTAAAAAAAAAAAAAATCTTCCCCAAAAGCGTATTTCCCATTCCTTTAAAATAGATCTATTAGAAGAAGCATCCATGTGTTGAGTTTATATAGCTGAGGCACCTTACCAATAAAGCATTCTTGGCCTTATCCTAGACCAGTGGTCTCCAACCTGCGAACCTCCAGATGTTGCAAAACTACAACTCCTAGCATGCCCGGACAGCCGAGGTCTGCAGGTTGGAGACCATTGTCCTAGACCATCAATATTGTAGTCCCAGAAAGCCTTTCAGGCTGGTTCTACATCACATTTGGGCTATACGTTGCTGTTATACGTCGTGACATGCCCAGTGACTCCAATAAACTGTATGCAGTCTAGTAGTGACTACTTTAGGGCTATTTTCCAAACATATACCTTAAAAGAAATCTGTTCGGTATATTTACCTTTTTGTTTCTCAGCCCTGTGTCTAGGAGGTGGGCCTGAATAGGGTGTATTTACACATACAGTATCCTGCGCATACTTGATGCGCAGGATTTGAAGCCGTGATCAGTTATTTAGTCAACATTAAAATCTGCAGCATAAACTCTGCAGCTTCAAATGCTGCGCAATCACCCTTGCTTGCATGTGCAGTGGAAAACAAATAAGTTAGTACTTCCTGGAAAGACCAGGAGATGGAGTTGCCTGACCAACTTATTTAGGTCGTAACCAAGGGCAGCAGGTTATCAAAACAAAAGGCAGCACATAGGACATTAGCAACTATATCCCTCTCAAATTATTGATTTTAAGAAATGCCTGTACATTTGCAATATGTTTTATTTCACATAGGGCAGCATTTTTGACCTATATAGCTTCGTGAGACAACCCTTTTAAGGGTATGTTCACACGAAGGAATTTCTGTGCAGAATTCCGCAGCAACGGGATTCTGCTGCACTGTACACACAGCAGAATATCTGCAGCAGATGTTTAGGCCCTCTTGGCTAAAAGGCCAATAGTTTTATTTGGCTTCCATTATACCAGCCAACACATACCAAGGGCAACCAAGAACAATGCACTTTCCCCTTTAGTTGGGTTAAAACACATGACAAACAGTGAGGGATTGTGGTACTGGACAAGGCACAATAGTAGCACTTTGTGGAATTAGGATTTTGGATTCAAAAACAGAAGGATGAAGGAACGACTTCTGGGTTGGGAAAAAAAAAAAAAAAAAAAAAACACTAGTTAATGCAACCAGAAATACATTTGTAGGGCCAAGTTCAGCGCTGTCATGTCATAGCGGACTATAGACCAAGTTCAGCACTGTCATGTCATAGCGGACTATAGACCAAGTTCAGCGCTGTCATGTCATACCGGACTGTACGACCAAGTTCAGCACTGTCATGTCATACCGGACTATAGACCAAGTTCAGCGCTGTCATGTCACACCAGACTATACAACCAAGTTCAGCACTGTCATGTCATACCAGACTATACAACCAAGTTCAGCGCTGTCATGTCATACCGGACTATATATCAAGTTCAGCACTGTCATGTCATGTCATAGCGGACTATAGACCAAGTTCAGCACTGTCATGTCCTACCGGACTATAGATCAAGTTCAGCACTGTCATGTCATACCAGACTATAGACCAAGTTCAGCGCTGTCATGTCATACCGGACTATAGACCAAGTTCAGCACTGTCATGTCATACCGGACTATAGACCAAGTTCAGCACTGTCATGTCATACCAGACTATAGACCAATTTAAGCGCTGTCATGTCATACCGGACTATAGACCAAGTTCAGCGCTGTCATGTCATACCGGACTATAGACCAAGTTCAGCGCTGTCATGTCATACCGGACTATAGACCAAGTTCAGCACTGTCATGTCATACCAGACTATAGACCAAGTTCAGCACTGTCATGTCATACCGGACTATAGACCAAGTTCAGCACTGTCATGTCATACCAGACTATAGACCAAGTTAAGCGCTGTCATGTCATACCGGACTATAGATCAAGTTCAGTGCTGTCATGTCATACCGGACTATAGACAAAGTTCAGCGCTGTCATGTCATACCACACTATAGACCAAGTTCAGCACTGTCATGTCATACCAGACTATAGACCAAGTTAAGCGCTGTCATGTCATACCGGACTATAGATCAAGTTCAGTGCTGTCATGTCATACCGGACTATAGACCAAGTTCAGCGCTGTCATGTCATACCGGACTATAGACCAAGTTCAGCGCTGTCATGTCATACCGGACTATAGACCAAGTTCAGCGCTGTCATGTCATACCGGACTATATATCAAGTTCAGCACTGTCATGTCATACCGGACTATAGATCAAGTTCAGCACTGTCATGTCATACCAGACTGTACGACCAAGTTCAGCGCTGTCATGTCATACCGGACTATAGATCAAGTTCAGCGCTGTCATGTCATACCGGACTATATATCAAGTTCAGCACTGTCATGTCATAGCGGACTATAGACCAAGTTCAGCACTGTCATGTCCTACCGGACTATAGATCAAGTTCAGCACTGTCATGTCATTCCGGACTATAGACCAAGTTCAGTGCTGTCATGTCATACCGGACTATAGACCAAGTTCAGCACTGTCATGTCATACCGGACTATAGACCAAGTTAAGCGCTGTCATGTCATACCGGACTATAGATCAAGTTCAGTGCTGTCATGTCATACCGGACTATAGACCAAGTTCAGTGCTGTCATGTCATACCGGACTATAGACCAAGTTCAGCGCTGTCATGTCATACCGGACTATATATCAAGTTCAGCACTGTCATGTCATACCGGACTATAGACCAAGTTCAGCGCTGTCATGTCATACCGGACTATAGACCAAGTTCAGCGCTGTCATGTCATACAGGACTATATGACCAAGTTCAGCACTGTCATGTCATACCGGACTATAGACCAAGTTCAGCACTGTCATGTCATACTGGACTATAGACCAAGTTCAGCACTGTCATGTCATACCGGACTATAGACCCAGTTCAGCATTGTCATGTCATACCGGACTATAGACCAAGTTCCGCGCTGTCATGTCATCCAGATCTATACAACCAAGTTCAGCGCTGTCATGTCCTACCGGACTATAGACCAAGTTCAGCACTGTCATGTCATACAGGACTATATGACTAAGTTCATGGCAGTCATGTCATAGCAGACGATAGATCAAGTTCAGCGCTGTCATGTCATACCGGACTATAGACCAAGTTCAGCACTGTCAAGTCATACCGGACTATAGACCAAGTTCAGCACTGTCATGTCATACCGGACTATAGACCAAGTTCAGCGCTGTCATGTCATACCGGACTATAGATCAAGTTCAGCACTGTCATTTCATACCAGACTATACAACCAAGTGCAGTGCAGTCATGTCATGTCATACCAGACTATAGACCAAGTTCAGCACTGTCATGTCATACAGGACTATAGATCAAGCTCATTGTTGTCATGTCATACCGGACTAGAGACCAAGTTCAGTGCAGTCATGTCATACCGGACTATAGACCAAGTTCAGCACTGTCATGTCATACCGGACTGTAGACCAAGTTCAGCACTGTCATGTCACACCGGACTATAGAACAAGTTCAGCACTGTCATGTCATACAGGTCTATACAACCAAGTTCAGCGCTGTCATGTCATACTGGACTATAGACCAAGTTCAGCACTGTCATGTCATACAGGACTATATGACCAAGTTCATGGCAGTCATGTCATAGCGGACTATAGATCAAGTTCAGCGCTGTCATGTCATACAGGACTATATGACCAAGTTCATGGCAGTCATGTCATAGCGGACTATAGATCAAGTTCAGCGCTGTCATGTCAGACAGGACTATATGACCAAGTTCATGGCAGTCATGTCATATCGGACTATAGACCAAGTTCAGCACTGTTATTTCATACCGGACTATAGACCAAGTTCAGCGCTGTCATGTCATACCGGACTATATACTAAGTTCAGCGCTGTCATGACATACAGGACTATAGATCAAGCTCATTGTTGTCATGTCATACCGGACTATAGACCAAGTTGAGTGCAGTCATACCGGACTATAGACCAAGTTCAGCACTGTCATGTAATACCGGACTATAGACCAAGTTCAGCACTGTCATGTCATACAGGTCTATACAACCAAGTTCAGCGCTGTCATGTCATACCGGACTATAGATCAAGTTTAGGACTGTCATGTCATACAGGACTATATGACCAAGTTCATGGCAGTCATGTCATAGCGGACTATAGATCAAGTTCAGCACTGTCATGTCATACCGGACTATAGATCAAGTTCAGCACTGTCATGTCATACCGGACTATAGATCAAGTTCAGCACTGTCATGTCATACCAGACTATAGATCAAGTTCAGCGCTGTCATGTCATACAGGACTGACTATACGACCAAGTTCATGGCAGTCATGTCATAGCAGACTATAGATCAAGTTCAGGGCTGTCATGTCATACCGGACTATACACCAAGTTCAGCACTGTCATGTCATACAGGACTATATGACCAAGTTCATGGCAGTCATGTCATAGCGGACTATAGATCAAGTTCAGCGCTGTCATGTCATACCACACTATAGACCAAGTTCAGCACTGTCATGTCATACAGGACTATATGACCAAGTTCATGGCAGTCATGTCATAGCGGACTATAGATCAAGTTCAGCGCTGTCATGTCATACAGGACTATACAACCAAGTGCAGTGCAGTCATGTCATACCGGACTATAGACCAAGTTCAGCGCTGTCATGTCATACCACACTATAGACCAAGTTCAGCACTGTCATGTCATACCGGACTATAGACCAAGTTCAGCGCTGTCATGTCATACCACACTATAGACCAAGTTCAGCACTGTCATGTCATACCGGACTATATACTAAGTTCAGCGCTGTTATGTCATACAGGACTATAGATCAAGCTCATTGTTGTCATGTCATACCAGACTATAGACCAAGTTCAGCACTGTCATGTCATACCGGACTATAGATCAAGTTCAGCACTGTCATGTCATACCGGACTATAAAACAAGTTCAGCACTGTCATGTCATACCGGACTATATACTAAGTTCAGCGCTGTTATGTCATACAGGACTATAGATCAAGCTCATTGTTGTCATGTCATAGCAGACTATAGATCAAGTTCAGCACTGTCATGTCATACTGGACTATACGACCAAGTTCAGCGCTGTCATGTCATACCGGACTATACGACCAAGTTCAGTGCTGCCATGTCATACCGGACTATACGACCAAGTTCAGCGCTGTCATGTCATACTGGACTTTACGACCAAGTTCAGTGCTGCCATGTCATACCGGACTATACGACCAAGTTCAGCGCTGTCATGTCATACTATATGACGAAGCTCAGCGACATGTCTATTGTTTTTGCTGAGTCCACACAGAAATTCACTTCCGTCTATGACACGGCGCATTTCCAAGTGGCCCGAGCTATCGGGCAATATCCACACGTTCGGACATTACCCTGTGAACATAGTCTAAGGGTATGTAGGAAGTAGGGCTGTATGATATGGGAAAAATGTGCGATTGCAATTATGGAGGTAAATATTGCGATATAATAAACAAATGGTAAAATCTCTCAATTTCATATAGCCAATAGCCTCATTTCATAATATGAAATAAGTGGAATGGAAATGAGGGGAATTGGCTATAGGAAACTAGGGGGAACGGCTTTATGAGGTGGAATGCCTATATGAGGAGAATGTCTATATGAGGGGGCAGCTATATGAGAGGGAACATAGGCCTCAGGAGTGAAAAGTGCTATATGAGGGGGACCCACTATAAATGGGGAATATACACTATATGAGGGGAAACATGGGCTATATGAGGGGGAATATACACTATAAGAGGGGGAACAGCTATATGCGGGGAATTGCTATATGAAAATCATTTAGCCCATGTTCCCCCTCATGCAGCCCATGTCCCCCCCCCCCCTCTCATACAGCCCATTCCCTTCATACAACTAATACCCACCATGTCATTATTAAGCATTTGAATAACAAATGGGGAGGAATAAACTTAATTTTCCCTACCCATTTCATGTACCTGGCCTGCACACTATTACTTCCTACCACATGGCTCCTGCTGCCCCATAGAGCGCTGGGAGAAAGACTTCCTGCCAACGCTAAGCACTGTTGGGAGAAAAACAGGGCTGAGAAAAGTTGTGCTGAGCCGCCCCCATAGGATGCTGAGCCACCACCCCGTGATGTTGGACAGAGCTGTCGCGGGGCCATGGGAAGCTGGGCCAAGCTGCTGCATCAGCCGGGAGCTGTACAAGAAGGTAATCACCGAATTTTGCTGCTAAAGGCCAAATCGGAATATTGCAATCCGCAATAATCGTGATTTGATTGGGATTGTGATATATCATGCAGTCCTTGTAGGAAGAGGTGCTGCCTGGTCTCAATCTGGGAATGGCAGAATGAAAGGAGTAGAATTCTAGAGAAGATGAAAAATGGACCCTTCAACGGCCCTTATCTATGTAAAAAGGTATCACAGTCATAAGGCGGTCCAAAAATTATTTAACTATATGTAGAGTACAGCATGTCTAAGAGATGGACCTTCTACTGCCTCAGGCTATATGATCCAATAATAAATAGTGCTGATGAAGGGTCCAGCTTTAGCTTCCCTAAAATGCTAATCCTTACAAATGTTTTCTGCCTGGATCCCCAGTGTTCAGCTGTGATCTGCAGGGAAACCTAGCAGTACGCTGCAGATTACCAGAAGCATTATATAGTATCCATTCACATCAATGGGTTGTGTGTGTAACAGGACATGCCACCCCCTCCAAAGCAGTGTTTCTCAAGCGTGGTCCTCAAGTACCCCCAACAGGTCATGTTTTCAAGATTTCCTTAGTCTTTCACAGGTGATATAACTGAGGTGATGCCTGATTCACTGACCAGAATTATATCACCTGTAAAAGACTAAAGAAATCCAGAAAACAAGACCTGTTGTGGGTACTTGAGGACCGCGCTTCAGAAACACTGATCCAAAGCAATAGACTTTGTACATCCTATCCAATAATGCCAAAATATGTGGGTCCTAAACCATTCCTCTGAGCAGCATTTCCCAACCAAAGTGCTTCTAGATGTTGCAAAACCTCCATAGAGAATGACTGGCCACACACTCATTTTGGGGACACTTTTCCTCGTGCTCTGTGACAGTTTCAGTGGTTGGATCAGCTTGTCATCCACCAGTCTGGCAGTACCAAGTGCCTCCGCCTGAAGCTCAAGCAGTACAGTTGTAGCACAGCTGTTCCAGAAACAACCTCAACTCTAATATATAACTGATTTCAGGATGCCTGTGGATGGCACTGCTATGTCTGTACTCGGGATGCTTGTGGATAGCACTGCTAGATCTGTACTCAGGATGCCTGTGGATGGCACTGCTATGTCTGTACTCAGGATGGCTGTGGATGGCACTGCTATATCTGTATTTGCGATGCTTGTGGATGGCACTGCTAGATCTGTATTTGCGATGCCTGTGGATGGCACTGCTAGATCTGTATTTGCGATACCTGTAGATGGCACTGCTAGATCTGTACTCAGGATGCCTGCGGATGGCACTGCTATGACTGTACTCAGGATGCCTGCGGATGGCACTACTACGTCTGTACTCAGGATGCCTGCGGATGGCACTGCTACGTCTGTACTCAGGATGCTTGTGGATGGCACTGCTACATCTGTACTCAGGATGCCTGTTGATGGCACTGCTATATCTGTACTCAGGACGCCTGTGGATGGCACTGCTATATCTGTACTCAGGACGCCTGTGGATGGCACTGCTATGTCTGTACTCAGGATGCCTGTGGATGGCACTGCTATGTCTGTACTCAGGATGCCTGTGGATGGCACTGCTATGTCTGTACTCAGGATGCCTGTGGATGGCACTGCTATGTCTGTACTCGGGATGCCTGTGGATGGCACTGCTATGTCTGTACTCGGGATGCCTGTGGATGGCACTGCTATGTCTGTACTCGGGATGCCTGTGGATGGCCACTGCTATGTCTGTACTCAGGATGCCTGTGGATGGCACTGCTATGTCTGTACTCAGGATGCCTGTGGATGGCACTGCTATGTCTGTACTCAGGATGCCTGTGGATGGCACTGCTATGTCTGTACTCAGGATGCCGGTGGATGGCACTGCTATGTCTGTACTCAGGATGCCTGTGGATGGCACTGCTATGTCTGTACTCAGGATGCCTGTGGATGGCACTGCTATGTCTGTACTCAGGATGCCTGTGGATGGCACTGCTATGTCTGTACTCAGGATGCCTGTGGATGGCACTGCTATGTCTGTACTCAGGATGCCTGTGGATGGCACTGCTATGTCTGTACTCAGGATGCCTGTGGATGGCACTGCTATGTCTGTACTCAGGATGCCTGTGGATGGCACTGCTATGTCTGTACTCAGGATGCCTGTGGATGGCACTGCTATGTCTGTACTCAGGATGCCTGTGGATGGCACTGCTATGTCTGTACTCAGGATGCCTGTGGGTGGCACTATGTCTGTACTCAGGATGCCTGTGGGTGGCACTATGTCTGTACACCGGATGCCTGTGGATGGCACTGCTTATGTCTGTACTCCGGATGCCTGTGGATGGCACTGCTTATGTCTGTACTCAGGATGCCTGTGGATGGCACTGCTATGTCTGTACTCAGGATGCCTGTGGATGGTACTGCTATGTCTGTACTCAGGATGCCTGTGGATGGCACTGCTAGATCTTTACTCAGGATGCCTGTGGGTGTCACTGCTATGTCTGTACTCAGGATGCCTGTGGATGGCACTGCTAGATCTGTACTCAGGATGCCTGTGGATGGCACTGCTATGTCTGTACTCAGGATGCCTGTGGATGGCACTGCTACGTCTGTACTCAGGATGCCTGTGGATGGCACTGCTACGTCTGTACTCAGGATGCCTGTTGATGGCACTGCTATATCTGTACTCTGGATGCCTGTGGATGACACTGCTATGTCTACTCAGGATGCCTGTGGATGGCACTGCTATGTCTGTACTCAGGATGCCTGTGGATGGCACTGCTATGTCTGTACTCAGGATGCCTGTGGATGGCACTGTTATGTCTGTACTCAGGATGCCTGTGGATGGCACTGCTATGTCTGTACTCAGGATGCCTGTGGATGGCACTGCTATGTCTGTACTCAGGATGCCTGTGGATGGCACTGCTATGTCTGTACTCAGGATGCCTGTGGATGGCACTATTATGTCTGTACTCAGGATGCCTGTGGATGGCACTGCTATGTCTGTACTCAGGATGCCTGTGGATGGCACTGCTATGTCTGTACTCAGGATGCCTGTGGATGGCACTGCTATGTCTGTACTCAGGATGCCTGTGGATGGCACTGCTATGTCTGTACTCAGGATGCCTGTGGATGGCACTGCTATGTCTGTACTCAGGATGCCTGTGGATGGCACTGCTATGTCTGTACTCAGGATGCCTGTGGATGGCACTGCTATGTCTGTACTCAGGATGCCTGTGGATGGCACTGCTATGTCTGTACTCAGGATGCCTGTGGATGGCACTGCTATGTCTGTACTCAGGATGCCTGTGGATGGCACTGCTATGTCTGTACTCAGGATGTCTGTGGATGGCACTGCTATGTCTGTACTCAGGATGTCTGTGGATGGCACTGCTATGTCTGTACTCAGGATGCCTGTGGATGGCACTGCTATGTCTGTACTCAGGATGCCTGTGGATGGCACTGCTATGTCTGTACTCAGGATGTCTGTGGATGGCACTGCTATGTCTGTACTCAGGATGTCTGTGGATGGCACTGCTATGTCTGTACTCAGGATGCCTGTGGATGGCACTGCTATGTCTGTACTCAGGATGCCTGTGGATGGCACTGCTATGTCTGTACTCAGGATGCCTGTGGATGGCACTGCTATGTCTGTACTCAGGATGCCTGTGGATGGCACTGCTATGTCTGTACTCAGGATGCCTGTGGATGGCACTGCTATGTCTGTACTCAGGATGCCTGTGGATGGCACTGCTATGTCTGTACTCAGGATGCCTGTGGATGGCACTGCTATGTCTGTACTCAGGATGCCTGTGGATGGTACTTCTATGACCCTTACAGATAACAGAATCCTGCAGTCAGTGACAGGAGTGGACACAGTGGTTGTATACAGAAGAGCATGACAATAAGGCAATGACCTGTCCAGTGTGGGTGACCTTCTCCCCAGTAGTTGACACTGCGGTACTAAGCTGTCTCTGAGTAAGTTCGGCTCCACATGCCAAGGAACGAGAAACACACAGCGAGTCCCGGGCGCTCCCGCTCAGCCCCTTCCCCCCGATACCACGAACACAGCCGCGAAGCAGTGCCAGCCAGGAGGACGCCATGTTGAATGTCACCTCCGGGGCTCCGCCTATGATTTACTTGACTCCGGAAGTAATGTGTCTAAACTACAAGTGGCTCCGAGACTGGAGCTTTCACGAGCCAATGAGAGTAAAGAGTGCGCATCACGTGTGTGACATTTACCCTGACAGGTTACTGACTGCGGAGGTCGTGCTGGCTGTGCGCATGTCTGGAGTATCGTGGACGGCTCAGGTCGGTGTTCTGTGGTCTCATGCGGTAATGGTCTGAGCCGGGGCGGGCGGGTGCACTAACCGGAGCTGTGTGAGTCACGTGATCCTACTCTGTGCTTCACCTTCCGTTGTCATTTATAAGTAAAGTTTTCTCTGTTCCAATAATAATGACGATTTCTTTTATAGAACAATAGTGAATTCACCTCCAGTGTTTAGATGTGGGGGATTTAGTCATGTGACTACGGTGGCACTTACTAGTTGTGGAGAGGTGGTGCCCCTGTACAGCAATTGCAGTCACATGATCTCACTATGAACATATACTGACCTCAGATTTTAAGGCTCGGTTCACACCTGTGCTGGCGAATCCGATGGGAACTAAATAACGCAGCGTGTCCGCTAAGATGTCCGCTAAGATGTCGGTGGCGTGCTGGAAAGTCACCTGACCCAATTACAGCCAATGGCGTCCAGCATGTATCACGTCCTTTGGCGCTATTATTTCATTGTTCTGCTCCAAGGCGGGTGCTAGACCCCAATAAACAGCCTAACCGCTAAAGTGACCGCGACCAGAATAGGTTTACGGGCAGTGATTTTACACCAGGGTGACTCCAGCTGTTGTAAAACTACAACTCTCAGCATGCCCGGACAGGCTGTCCAGCTTGCTGGGAGTTGTAGATTTGCAACAGCTGGAGTCACTCTGGTTGGCCATGTTTACACGGGTGACGTTTATTTGTAGCAAATGTCCGAAAAGCTCGAGACAAACACACTAAACCTGCCCATAGCCTTACATTGGCTAATAGTGGCCTCAGTATGGCCAGTATACACCTGTATGGAATAGCAGAGTAGACTACAGTGGTCCCTCAACATACAATGGTAATCCGTTTATGTTAAACCATCGTATGTTGAGGGATCCGTGTAATGTAAAGTATAGGACAGTGGTCTACAACCTGCGGACCTCCAGATGTTGCAAAACTACAATACCCAGCATGCCCGGACAGCCAACGGCTGTCCGGGCATGCTGGCAGTTGTAGTTTTGCAAAATCTGGAGGTCCGCAGGTTGAAGACCACTGGTATTGGAGGTTATACTCACATGTCCCCGCCACTCCGGACCGTCACCGCTGCCCTGGATGTCGCCTTCCATCGCTGTCGCCGCGTCCCCAGGGTGTCCCCGACACTCCGGCAAGGCCTCTGCTTCCCCGGCATCCTCGCTCTCCGTCGCCGCCATCACGTCGCTACGCACGCCACTCCTATTGCAGGGGTGTGGAAATTTTATAAAAAAAACTACTTGTCCACGGGACTAAAATGGAGCAAAATCTACTTGTCCCTCATGACAATCCACTTGTCCCGGCCAATTTTCGCTTTGACGCTCTAATTTTTTCCTCCTCGCCCTATAATAGTCATAACTACCTACTATAATGACACCTTTTAATTTTTCAATAACATATTCTCTGAACCAAATATATATATATATATATATTAAGGGAAGTGAAATTGAAATAGTAAAAGATAATTTTGCAGATTTGGTGGTTTTCTTTTCTGCGCCATTTACCTTGTGGTTGAGGTAACGTGTTCGTTTTATACTTTAGGCGCCTGATTACAGCGATACCAGATTTGTATCGTTTACGTCATGTTTTACTAATTCTGGACTTTTTCAAATTTTTTTAATTGCCATTTTTTAACCCCTGTAGCTTTATTTTTTTTCCCACATACCAGGCTGTATGAGGGATAATTTTTTGCGCCATAATCTGTTTTTTGTATCGGTACCATTTTGGTATTGATCTGACTTTTTAATCGCTTTTTACCTTTTTTTTTTCCTGGGATATTATAAAAATTGCAAATCTGTGGTTTGGTATTTATTTACATTTACCGTACGGGATACATAATGTTATATTTTAATAGGTTGTACAATTACGCACGCAGTGATAACAAATATGTTTATTTTTATTATGTTTGCATGTTTTTATATAGGAAAAGGGGGTGATTTGAACTTTTAACATGGAAGGGGTTAATGCAGTGGTCTTCAAACTGTGGCCCTCCAGATGTTGCAAAACTACAACTCCCAGTATGCCTGGACAGCCAACGGCTGTCCTGGCATGCTGGGAATTGTAGTTTTGTAACATCTGGAGGGGCACAGTTTGAAGACCACTGGGTTAATGTGTGTCTTTCAAACTTTTATTAAAACTTTATTGAATTTTTTTTTTTTTTTTTTTTTTTTTTAACACCTTATTAGACTTATAGGAGGAATCATTAGATTCCTCGGACAGATGAATAGATTCTATTGAACTCATTGATCTGTGTGCTCTGTGATCCATTGATAGAGCCTGGTCCAGCCAGGATCCATCAATGACAGAGCCGGGACAGGAGGAAGCAGAGGTAAGTCCTCCGGCTACCTCCATAGTGGATCGCCCCCCTGCGATCGCGCTGCGGGGGCGGGCGATCCACCCCACTAGCCCACCAGGGAGCATTCACATGTCCCTTTAGACGCCGCTGTCAGCTTTGACAGCGGCAATCTAAAGGGTTAATAGCCAGCCGCGGCGATCACCACATGCTGGCTATTATCGGCGGCCCCCGGCTACTGAGAACAGCCGGGGGCTGCAGAGTATGGAGCGGGCAGGAATCCCGAGCCCGCTCCATACTCCCCTGTGAGCGCCGCATGCAGTCTCCCCGTGCAGGCGTGCGTCCTCCCCTCAGCTCTCCGAAGCTACAGCTGGGGGGGGAGTGAAGACAGAGGACGCAGATCTGCACGGGGAGCAAGAAGCCACGTCCCCTCATCTCCCCCCGCACGTCTACAGAGCAGGGGAGAGAAGACCAATACACAGCTTCTCTTCTCCCCTGCTCTGCTTCGGAGGACACAGGCTGCAGAGTATGGAGCGGGCAGGAGTCGGGAGCCCGCTCCATACCGACTACAGATCGCCGCCGCACTTTTCATGTCCGGCCCTGCTTGCCCGAAGCCGGGCTAAGGGCCGGACAAATTCACCTGCCCGGCGCCCAAAACTGCTAGTCCCGGGCGTCGGGCGATAGGAATTCCACATCCCTGTATTGGATGACAGCACGGCGTGCACAGTGATGGGATGACGACGATGGAGAGCCCCGACGATGCAGGGATCCTGAAGAGGACGCGCCGGAGCCCTGAGGACAGGTAAGAGACATCACCGGAGCACACGGGGCACTGTAAACGGCTATCCGGTGGCAGCTGAAGCAGTCTGCGCTGACGGATAGCCGTTTATGCGATGGCCCCGACATATTAAAAAAAGCATTGTATGTTGATGCTGCCTTCAACATGTGATGGCCTCTGAGAGGCGATCGTATGTTGAAATGATCGTGCATAAATGAGTTCAGCTTTCAGGTGCTCCGGTGGGCTGGAAAAGGTGGATACAGTCCTAGGATTGTATCCACCTTTTCCAGCCCACCGGAGCACCTGAAAGCTGAACTAATTTATGCAGGAAAAATCATCAACTGCCGAGCCGAGAAGTTCGTGACGAATCGAATTTACTGTAAGTTCGCTCATCTCTAGTAAATGGATATCCTATTACTTTGAGCTTTTCTCTGCAGAGAAGAAAACCATAATACTAACCCAGGTACATCTTTTCATCATAGTTTTTTTTTATCTTGGTTTTAACTTATGAGTACTTATGTACAATTCTGACCTAAATATTGATATTCTGTATAAATATTGATGCATTTAACCCCCTTATTGACCAAACCAATGTGGGCCCTATTGTTTTATTTTTTTTTTATTTTCACAATCAAAGAGCTAGAATTTTTTTTTATATATATTTTTTTTTGTTGACAGCCATGTAAGGGCATGTGTTTTGTACTTTATGTAACATTGATTATATGATATGGAGTCATACAGTAACAATGAAACCTGTAGACATCTGTCATGTCTAGAGGATATGCCATGAATGTAAAATTAATGCAGGTCCCACCCCTGGGGGTTACACCTATCTTAAGATCAGCAGTGCCCTGGCCTCCTCTGGCCTGCTTTGAAGATGGGTAAACGGCGTAGCAATAGCTATGCTGTTACCATAACTTCCATTTACCTCAATGGGAGTCGTGTAAAACAGTTAAAGGGCTGCACAATATATCCCAAAAGTAATCGAATCGTGATATTTGCCATTTGCAATGATGCCGAATTTGTTAGCGCAAAATCCTCAGTTTATCATTATATTTGAATCTTAGCAACAGCACAGACACTGTGAGTGTGTAATATGGTGCCGGGACCATAAACAACCTGATGCTTACCTCGCTCCGGTCCCCCATAGGTTTGCTGTAGATTCGGTTCTCCTCTGTGGCGTCCCGGTGTCTTCTGTGCTTCTTCTTTACAGACAAGCAGCTGGTTGACCTTACAGGCCCTTCCTGCTCAGCCAATCGCTGGGTGCAGTGGTGTCCTTCCTCAGCCAGTGATTGGTTGAGCAGGAAGGTCCTGAAACCAACTGCTTGTTTCTGAAGGGGCTAGGTAAGCATCATTTTTTTTAATTTTTAATTTTTTTTTTATGTTTTCCCCGCAATATTAGAAGGGATGGATGTGAAATGGTGGTGGGGGGAGCGGCATCAGAAGGGGGGGATATGAAATGGGGGAGAGAGAGACACGAAATGGTGTTTGTGAACATGAAGTGGGGGGTATGGACATGAAATGGGGAGGGTGGGATGGATGTCAAATGTGGGGGTAGGCATTGTTTGATATCACAATTGCATATCAAAATCCCAATATTACTGTGAATCACAAAGTCACAATAATCTCAATCGCACATTTTCCCCAAGTAATGCAGCACTAGTTTTTCTCAGAATTCCTTTATTTTGTGTGCGTTTGATGTTAAATTTGGGTTTCAAATACTGTAATCTCTACCTATGATAAAAAGAATTAATATAATGTAACCAACTTTTCTATTTTTGTTTGCAGGACTGACTATGGCATCGCTTCTTCTCAGGAGAGCTTTGTGCTCTTTGTCAAATTCTCTGACATTCATGGGCAAGAGCACTCTCCATTATTCTTCCATGTCCAAAGCCTTTAGTGCTTGCACTCGATTCTGCAATCCCAAAAACATTATGGACTTTAGAAATGCCTTTCTTCTGCCCAGCTCTTACGTGTTACCGGTGCAACAGATATCTGGCCTGAAAACTAAAGGTGTCCTCAAGAAGCGCTGCAAAGACTGTTACATTGTGAAAAGACGCGGGAGGCTTTATGTGTGCTGCAAGAGTAATGGCAAACACAAACAAAGATTGCTATAGCTTATATCTGTGTCTGTACAATGCTTAGTTGCTTCAATATTCTTGGAACACAATAAAAAAATGTATTAAAACTGTTAATAAAGCTTCATTTCTCATCAGCTATAAAGGCTATGGACTCCTCCAAAAAAAAAAAAAAAAATGCTTTGTTCTTAATGAAAATAATGTTTGCCTTAGATCTTTATTAACAAATTTGCTTAGTGTCTAATCTACAATCTCTACAGTTTGGTGTAGGAGCACTGACACACAGTCACATATAAACAAATAAATAAAAAATTCCTATCTGGCAAAGTGTGTTCACATCGCATGTTTGTTTCCATTTCCGATATATTTTTCAAGATATTAATGCTGGTCCCAGCATGTTTTCACAGCGGTTTTCTTATCCTAGCTACAATACTAAAGCCAGTTTCAGGGTAGTCAATCAACCCATACAAAACCAGGCTAGTCACCTCCAACTTCATATCGTTGTACAAAAAAGGTGCAAGTCAATACATTTTGTGCTGCTATTGTGATGTGTTTGCCTTAGGGCTGGGCGGTATGGCCAAATATGTGTATCGCGGTATTTTTGTAACTAATGGCGGTTCCACGGTATATAACTGTGTTTCCCTCCCCAAAAAAAAAAATTAGCCCAGCGCTGCGCTGTCCCCATCGGGGTACTACTCTCGTCACCCGCAAGCGCTGCTCTCCTCGTCCTCCTGTTTTGCCCGGGCTGCAAAAGGTAAACAAAAATAAACTTAAACGCATGTTCCTACGTCGGCCGTACGCTCTTCCTGGGGACGTGAACGTCGGAGAGCTGTCAGCCTATCACCGGCCGCAGCAATGTTCTGCCTCAGCCGGTGACAGGCTAAGCCCACTGTCATGTAAGAAGCAGTCTTCTTACATGACAGTGGGCTCAACCTATCACCGGCCGAGGCGGAACATTGCTGCGGCCGGTGATAGGCTGACGGCTTTCCGACATTCCATTCCCTAGGAAGCTGGTCCGGACCGACAGGGAAGGTGAGTTAAAGTTTATTTTGTTTACCTTTTGCCGCCCGGGCATAGGGATACAGCTATAGAGCAGTGTTCTTCAACCTGCGGACATCCAGATGTTGCAAAGGGAGGGTCTGACTCTGCTTCAGTCGGGGCATGGCGCTCATGTTGTACTTGACTCATTCAGCGCAATATGATGTTAAACTAGGCAGAGGATCACCTTTTGTCTGACACGTCTTCAGCGGGGTCCTCCGCGTGTGCCGTTCTGACTCTTCTTCAGCGCAACGGCATACACAGTCTCCACAATTATTACTCTCCTCGCCACTCACACCCTCTAGTTGTTACTCCATACACCATGCTAATTGTCTCATATAATGTTCACAGCTGAAATCAGGTCGTGCAGTCAAGGCTCTCGTGTTGTCATTAACAGCTCAGGACATTCAGCAGGTCAGTCCCTCTTCAGTAGCTAGGTGGATTTGAGTTTAGTTGCATAAATTCATTAGTAATTTGTCTCCCACTGGCACCCTTTACTGGCCCGGACAGGTTTGGCTAGAGGGATGTCCCATCGCTCTGACATTGAGGATGCTCTCTCCGTTCCGGAGACCCCCGCCAGGGCTTCAGACCGAGGCAGCATGCCGTCATACCGGGTGTGGACCATCCCCAAGCTAATGGAGGAGTTAAGGAGCAGGGGCATCCCCTTCCCAGCCTCAGCCAGAAATGGCGAACTGTATAAACTGCTCAATGCCGACCTAGTCCCCAGGGGTAGTCAGGAAGCTGTTCAGGACCAGGTTTCAAGCGCCTCGCTGTCCCAGCTCCATACTATGATGGCTGACGTCCTAGCTTCAGTCGCTGGCTTCCAGGCCAGACTGGACCTCATGGACACTTCTAAGAGGGTCGAGTCTGCTCCAGCCACGGTCGCTCCCATGGCCTCTACCTCCCAGGCTATGCCTACAGGTACGCCACAACCTCCACCCAACATCACCCCGGCGCACCTTATCCCAGCGCCGGGGATAACCTTGCTTCTCTCCTAATTGTCACGACGGATATCAAGGACACCAAAAGTGTCGCCTGTGGTGAGCTGGCTGTGACATTTAAAAGCAAGGACGCCAGGCTCAACAGGTCCTTAAATGTCACCGAGTTTGTTCTTGCTTTCGTCCTCTTCCGGGATGTTATCTGCTCGGTCAGCCCTAGCCGCAGGGTCGAGTTAGACCTGTACCTCCACAGGGTAATCCAGATGGCTCATAAATACGGGGGTACCACATTTTATGAATTTCACAAGTCCTTCTCGGCCAAAGCAGCGGCAGCTTACGCCGAGTTCAACTACGTGACCAATTGGGGGGTCGTAGATACGGAGCTCTATTGCGATCATTTCGCAGGCATGAAAGCTCTGTCCTGCGCTGTTTGCGGGCTTACCTCCCACTCAGCTAACTGGTGTCCTTGGAGCAGCGACCCAGGGGAGCCTAGCTCCAGCAGGGGCCCCAGCCTCCACGCCTCTGCACCTCAGAAAAACACAGCTGCTCTAGACAGGCTGGGCAGGCAGGTTAGGTTTCTGGGTAAATCCCTAATCGGTAATAATTTTAATCTCTCCTCCTGGCAATACAGTAATTGTAGACTCCTGCACATATGCTTTACCTGTTACAGAGCTCACCCCAGCTCAATCTGCTCCCAGAAGGGCTCTCAGGCGTGACTAGGCGTGGTCCAGTTGCAGGTCCTGGCCAGGGTCCTCGCCTGTCACCCTGATCCCAACTGGGTCAGTTGGTTGGTGGCTGGGTTCTGTGACGGCTTCCACACGGGTTTGGTCGCCCTCCCCCAGTGTACTACGAGTGCCACAACTTGGTGTCAGCTCTGGCGGACACAGAGGCGGTTTCCAATCTGATAAAATCCGAGCTGGAAAAAGGCTTTATGATTGGGCCTTTTGACACACCCCCTTTCTGCTCTTGGAGAATCAGCCCGCTGGGGCTCGCTACCGGGAAATTTAATAATAAAAAGAGATTAATTTACGATCTCTCTGCTCCTTATTCATCCGTCATACCCAGCATTAATGCTCTAATTCCGTCAGAGGAATTTTCAATGAAATATTCTTCCATTGACCAGGCAATACAAGTCATTCTGCAGTTAGGGAGGAACACCTGGTTGTCAAAAGCGGACATAACTGATGCTTTTAAGTTACTCCCTATTAGGCCAGACCTCTGGCAGTGGCATGGTGTTAGGTGGCTAAAAAAGTACTATTTCGCCACCAAACTTACTTTTTGCGCGAAGAGTAGCCCGTGGCTCTTCGATCAGTTAGCCACTGCCCTACACTGGGCACTCTAAAACGTGACCAACTGCCAACACACCATACATTACCTTGATGATTTCTTGCTGCTTGAGCACCCTAACCATACTCCTAGCAACCTCTCCTCTCTGCTGGCTTTGTTTAACCCCTTAAGGACCAAAGACATACAGGTACGTCCTTGGTCCTGCTCTTGTGATATAACGCGGGGTTACACGGTAACCCCGCATCATATCATGGCGGGCCCGGCGTCATAGTGAAGCCGGGACCCGCCGCTAATAGCGCACAGCGCCGATCGTGTGCGGAAATGTCCGAATTATAAAAATATATCATTAATTAAACCGCTCGGTCAATGGCGTGTGCGCAAAAAAATTCCAAAGTCCAAAATAGTGCATTTTTGGTCACTTTTTATATAATTTAAAAATGAATAAAAAGCGATCAATAAGTCCTATCAATGCAAAAATGGTACCGTTAAAAACTTCAAATCACGGCGCAAAAAATGAGCCCTCATACCGCCCCATACACAGAAAAATAAAAAAGTTATAGGGGTCAGAAGATGACAATTTTAAACGTATTCAGTTTCCTGCATGTAGTTATTTTTTCCAGATGTACAACAAAATCAAACCTATATAAGTAGGGTATCATTTTAATCGTATGGACCTACAGAATAAAGATAAGGTGTCATTTTTACCAAAAAATGTACTACGTAGAAACGGAAGCCCCCAAAAATGACAAAACTGTGTTTTTTTTCTTTCAATTTTGTCGCACAATGATTTTTTTTCCATTTCACCGTAGATTTTTGGGCAAAATGACTGACGTCATTACAAAGTAAAATTGGTGGCGCAAAAAATAA
Organism: Hyla sarda; assembly: GCF_029499605.1. Classification (NCBI taxonomy): domain Eukaryota; kingdom Metazoa; phylum Chordata; class Amphibia; order Anura; family Hylidae; genus Hyla; species Hyla sarda. The sequence continues at coordinate 177,819,888 of NC_079193.1, read as the reverse complement.
GCCATTATATGGATTTTTAGGTGCAAAATTGAAAGAGTTATGATTTTTTAAAGGCAAGGAGCAAAAAACGAAAATGCAAAAACGGAAAAACCCCCGGTCCTTAAGGGGTTAAAGAGATTGGGGTCCCTGTCGCACCACATAAAACAGAGGTTCCTACCACCCAACTTGTCTTCCTGGGTATCATCCTTGATACCGCAACTATGCAAGCAAGACTACCTCAGGATAAATTGATCAGAATCCGGGAGTGACTCCACAGCCTCTGCAGGTGTCGCACGGTGTCCAGGGTCGAGCTACAAAATCCTCCTGGGAATGATGGCTTTTGTCATGAGGATCATACCTCAGGGAGAGCATTAATTTCCAGGCTCCTGGACCTTCTTCCCTCCGTCTCTGGCCAGAGGCAGACTGTTCATATCGACAACGAAGCTAGGGCAGATTTACTTATGTGGGACCAATTTTTAGATAATTGGAACGGGGTTTCTTTCTTCACTCCTGCAGCATCAGAACTGTCTCCCACAGTGCTGTCCGATGCCTCAGCACTCAGGTTCGCAGCCATACATGACAATCGGTGGCTGGCAGGCCCTTGGCCTCAAGAGATCGGTAACATCCCGGGGTTTAAAGAAACCTCAGTGCTCTTTGAGATATATCCCATTGTAGCAGCCACTGCAGTATCATTCTTGGTGTAACACGACTGTTCGCTTCATATGCGACAACACGGCCACAGTAAATATTCTGAACAAATGGTGCTCTAAGTCTCCTCACATCATGCGCTTCGTCAGGAAGTTCGTTTTACTATTACTCGAGCACAACTTTCACTTCACCATCGAACACATTGAGGGTAGACTAAATGTTGCAGCTGACGCATTGTCCCGCGCTGATCTGAGGCTGTTCTTTCAGGTTCTACCAGGAGCAGATTGAACCGGAGCCACGGTCCCCCCGCTCCAGCAACTGATGGCCTAGCCACTTACACCTCAGTAGCTAACGCTATAATTAGAGGTTCCTTAGCACCCAGCTCAATTCGGGCTTACTATTCTGCTCTGGCGTCTTTCACTTCCTTCATGCACAACTTAGGTCTACCTGCCACAATCTCGGTGCATTCTTCCCTAGCGTTTGTTGGGTTTTGCCACTCCTCCTTACACTTGTCCCATAACACCATCAAGCTGCACCTCACAGGTCTTCAGCACCACAGGTCTTTTTTGCACCCTAACGCACCGTCACTGCTTTCCGCACATCCCATCAGGGCAGCCCTCAGAGATGTGTCACTCTTGTCACTTCATAGGTCACCTTCTCGCGCACCTGTCACCAGGGAACTCTTCAGGGCCATGTGCACCCTCTTAGACACTCACCCGTTCGGTCTTCAGCTAAGCACGGTTATCAAAGCGGCCATTCACCTCGCTTTCTATGGCTTACTCAGGCCAGGTGAGTTCACGCGTCTCAGTCACAGATCACCAGGCCTAACCCTGGGCCAATTGTCACCCCATGGCCCAGGTTTCACTCTCACTCTCTTAGCCACCAAAACCTGCAGGTGGGGAGCGTCTGCAGGTGGGGAGCGTATTTTCCCACGTCACATCGTTGGTGCCCGGTAGCTGCCCTATCGGCCCTACTGACCATGTTGTCGGGGCGAACTGCCGACAGTCCTCTTCTACCTGTCGGCGGCCAGGCTTTGACAACGTCGCAATTCATTAAACACGTCCGGTCACTCGTCACCATGTTGGGTAAAGACTCTACAGGCATCACAGGTCACTCTTTTAGGATTGGTTCGGCCTCGGCTGCTTCCAGACACAATGTTCCAGCTCATGTGATCAAGAAGCTGGGTCGTTGGAATTCTGCTTGCTTTGACCGTTATGTGCCTGACCCCTCAATGGAAATGGCAAATGTGTTCAAAATATTGGCTCTGTAACCTTCAAATAAAATCAAGTTGCACCCTATTTCTGACTCTTTGCCCTCTATAGGCGTACCCACGGACGCGGTATTTGGGCACACCTCAACCGCTGTTTCCTGCTTCTTGTTATTGTTCCAGGTTCCAGATGGTTCGAGGTTCAGGTCAGTAAGTCGTTCTAAATATGTTTCTTCCTCAGGTTATTCATTCAAGGCTCTTTGAGCCATGACCACAAGTGTAACACAATGCCAAGAAGGAAAGACCTAAGCAATGATCTAAGACAGTGTTTTCCAGGCCCAGTCCTCCTGTACCTAAAACAAGTCATGTTTTGGGATTCCTTAACCCCTTAAGGACCAGGCCATTTTACACCTTAAGGACCAGAGCGTTTTTTGCAATTCTGACCACTGTCAATTTAAACATTAATAACTCTGGAATGCTTTTAGTTATCATTCTGATTCCGAGATTGTTTTTTCGTGACATATTCTACTTTAACTTAGTGGTAAAATTTTATGGTAACTTGCATCCTTTCTTGGTGAAAAATCCCAAAATTTGATGAAAAAAATGAAAATTTTGCATTTTTCTAACTTTGAAGCTCTCTGCTTGTAAGGAAAATGGATATTCAAAATAAAACATTTTTGGGTTCACATATACAATATGTCTACTTTATGTTTGCATCATAAAATTTATGAGTTTTTACTTTTGGAAGACACCAGAGGGCTTCAAAGTTCAGCAGCAATTTGGAAATTTTTCACAAAATTTTCAAACTCGCTATTTTTCATGGACCAGTTCAGGTTTGAAGTGGATTTGAAGGGTCTTCATATTAGAAATACCCCATAAATGACCACATTATAAAAACTACACCCCCAAAGTATTCAAAATGACATTCAATAAGTGTATTAACCCTTTAGGTGTTTCACAGGAATAGCAGAAAAGTGAAGGAGAAAATTCACAATCTTCATTTTTTACACTCACATGTTCTTGTAGACCCAATTTTTGAATTTTTGCAAGGGGTAAAAAGGAGAAAATTTTTACTTGTATTTGAAACCCAATTTCTCTCGAGTAAGCACATACCTCATATGTCTATGTTAATTGTTCGGCGGGCGCAGTAGAGGGCTCAGAAGGGAAGGAGCGTCAAATGGTTTTTGGGGGGCATGTCACCTTTAGGAAGCCCCTATGGTGCCAGGACAGCAAAAAAAAAAACCACATGGCATACCATTTTGGAAACTAGACCCCTCAGGGAACGTAACAAGGGGTAAAGTGAACCTTAATACCCCACAGGTGATTCACGACTTTTGCATATGTAAAAAAAAAAAAAAATGTTTTACCTAAAATGCTTGGTTTCCCAAAAATGTTACATTTTTAAAAAGGATAATAGCAGAAAATACCCCCCAAAATTTGAAGCCCAATTTCTCCCGATTCAGAAAACACCCCATATGGGGGTGAAAAGTGCTCTGCTGGCGCACTACAGGTCTCAGAAGAGAAGGAGTCACATTTGGCTTTTTGAAAGCAAATTTTGCTCTGGGGGCATGCCGCATTTAGGAAGCCTCTATGGTGCCAGAACCGCAAAAAAAAACCACATGGCATACCATTTTGGAAACCAGACCCCTCGGGGAACGTAAAAAGGGGTAAAGTGAACCTTAATACCCTACAGGTGTTTCACGACTTTTGCATATGTTAAAAAAAACATTTTTTTTTTACCTAAAATGCTTGCTTTCCCAAAATTTTTACATTTTTAAAAAGGGTAATAGCAGAAAATACCCCCCAAAATTTGAAGCCCAATTTCTCCCGATTCAGAAAACACCCCATATGGGGGTGAAAAGTGCTCTGCTGGCGCACTACAGGTCTCAGAAGAGAAGGAGTCACATTTGGCTTTTTGAAAGCAAATTTTGCTCTGGGGGCATGCCGCATTTAGGAAGCCCCTATGGTGCCAGGACAGCAAAAAAAACCCCACATGGCATACCATTTTGGAAACTAGACCCCTCGGGGAACGTAACAAGGGGTAATGTGAACCTTAATACCCCACAGGTGATTCACAACTTTTGCATATGTAAAAAAAAAATTATAATTTTTACCTAAAATGTTGGTTTCCCAAAAATTTTAGATTTTTAAAAAGGGCAATAGCAGAAAATACCCCCCATAATTTGTAACACAATTTCTCCTGAGTACGGCGATACCCCATATGTGACCCTAAACTGTTGCCTTGAAATACGACAGGGCTCCAAAGTGAGAGCGCCATGCGCATTTGAGGCCTGAATTAGGGACTTGCATAGGGGTGGACAAAGGGGTATTCTACGCCAGTGATTCCCAAACAGGGTGCCTCCAGCTGTTGTAAAAGTCCCAGCATGCCTGGACAGTCAGTGGCTGTCTGGTAATACTGGGAGTAGTTGTTTTGCAACAGCTGGAGGCTCCGTTTTGGAAACAGTGGTGTACCAGACGTTTTTCATTTTTATTGGGGAGGGGGGCTGTGTAGGGGTATGTGTATATGTAGTGTTTTTTACTTTTTATTTTATTTTGTGTTAGTGTAGTGTAGTGTTTTTAGGGTACAGTCGCACGGGCAGAAAATTTGCTGCAGCTCAAACTTGCAGCCGGATACTTACTGTAATCCTCCGCCCATGTGAGTGTACACTGTACGTTCACATTGGGGGGGAACATCCAGCTGTTGCAAAACTACAACTCCCAGCATGTAGGGTCTATAAGTGCATGCTTGGAGTTGTAGTTTTGCAACAGCTGGAGACACACAGGTTGTGAAACACCGAGTTTGGCAACAAACTCAGTGTTTTGCAACCAGTGTGCCTTCAGCTGTTGCAAAAGCTACAACCCCCAGCATGTACGGACAGCGGAAGGGCATGCTGGGTGTTGTAGTTATGCAACAGCGGGAGGCATACTACTTTGGCTGGGGATGCTGGGGATTGTAGTTATGCAACAGCTGGAGACACACTGGTTTGCTACTTAACTCAGTGTGCCTTCAGCTGTTGCAAAACTACAACTCTCAGCAGTCACCGACAGCCAACGGGCATGCTGGGAGTTGTAGTTATGCAACCAGCTGTTTGTGCAAGCTGGGAGTTGTAGTTACACAACAGCTGAAGGTACACTTTTCCATAGAAAGAATGTGCCTCCAGTTGTTGCAAAACCATAAGTCCCAGCATGCCCATAAGTGCATGCTGGGAGTTGTGGTGGTCTGCCTCCTCCTGTTGCATAACTACAGCTCCCAGCATGCCCTTCTCTGACGGCCCCGATCAGCCAGTAATTCCGGGTCACCGGGTCACTGGAGACCCGATTGACCCGGAATCGCCGCAGATCGCTGGACTGAATTGTCCAGCGATCTGCGGCCATCGCCGACATGGGGGGACATAATGACCCCCCTGGGCGATATGCCACGATGCCTGCTGAACGATTTCAGCAGGCATCGGGCACCGGCTCCCCTCCGGCTAGCGGCGGGGGGCCGGGAAAGGACAGGACGTACTCCTACGTCCTCGGTCCTTGAGGACTCGGAAACGGGGGCGTAGGAGTACGTCCATTGTCCTTAAGGGGTTAAAGGAAAACTGTCAGCTTGCTCCCCCCGCACTAACCAGCATCCGCAGTGCTGCCCAGATCATCAATATTGAGGGGAGGAATATTGATGAGCTGGGCGGCGCTGCAGACTAGCGGCGCTGACATCAAACTGCCAGTTACCCCGCCTTTGCCAGTTAGCACCTAATTAGCATATAAAGAGAAGATTCTGTCCGAACGGCGCGGCGGATCCAGGCATGGTAGGCATCAAACTGATCAGCATCCCCCTGCACTACCAGCCAGTACCGCTGGTTAGTGCGGGGGTAGCAAGCTGACAGTTTTCCTTTTTAAGGGCTTTTATTTATTTTTTATTTGTTTTATATACAGATTAAGTGATAAAATGTTGATACATTAACCTTGAGCAAAACGAAGACTCCTATACAGCATTATCAAATTTATTAAATGGTGCAGGGCATGTAATAAATCTAGTGCTGATCACATTTCTTACTTTAGTACTCCACTTTGTATGGTGCCTCCTTTGCGACTTTTTAACCTGTGCAACTTCTTAATTATGCTGTCCACAGCCAGTTTTGTAAGTCAGGACTGGTGTAGATTTGCACCTCAGCGCAGTTGCAGCAAAAGGTGGGACAAACTGAAAAGTCGCACATCATAAATTCCCGACCACTGCATGATATGAACTGAAATCACAACTTGGTAGTTTTTTTGGAAAAACCTTCTAAAGCAAATGTCGCAATGAATAATCTCTAAACAGCAACTGAGACAACCTGTGTGACAAATTTACCCCACAAAAACAATGTACAACCAATAATAACTTAATCTGCAATGTTCTTTGGATGAGAACAAAGTGGAGATGTTTGGCCGATGTCCAGCACGGTAGTGGTGGGGTGATCATATGTTTTGTAGCCACAGGACTTAGGCACCTTGCAGTCACAGGGTGGGCCATTTATATGGATACACCTTAATAAAATGGGAATGGTTGGTGATATTAACTTCCTGTTTGTGGCACATTAGTATATGTGAGGGGGGAAACTTTTCAAGATGGGTGGTGACCTTGGTGGCCATTTTGAAGTCGGCCATTTTGAAACCAACTTTTGTTTTTTCAATAGGAAGAGGGTCATGCGACACATCAAACTTATTGGGAATGTCATAAGAAAAACAATGATGTACTTGGTTTTAACGTAACTTTATTCTTTCATGAGTTATTTACAAGTTTCTGACCACTTATAAAATGTGTTCAATGTGCTGCCCATTGTGTTGGATTGTCAATGCAACCCTCTTCTCCCACTCTTCACACACTGATAGCAACACCGCAGGAGAAATGCTAGCACAGGCTTCCAGTATCCGTAGTTTCAGGTGCTGCACATCTCGTATCTTCACAGCATAGACAATTGCCTTCAGATGACCCCCAAAGATAAGTCTAAGGGGGTCAGATCGGGAGACCTTGGGGGCCATTCAACTGGCCCACGACGACCAATCCACTTTCCAGGAAACTGTTCATCTAGGAATGCTCGGACCTGACACCCATAATGTGGTGGTACATCATCTTATTTTTACATATTGTGTGCACAGACAACCCCTTCCCATATACTTACACAGAGCATGTCAATATGAAAAATATAAATGCAATTTTTCCTCTAATACACACACATTTTTTACAATGCAAAATGCCTGAATGTCCCTCTTAGAGGGACTTAAAAAGTGAAAAAAGAAATTTTCAAAAGATGTTTTTATAAATATTTAAAAAAAATCCCATAGTAAAAATTTTAATTGCCCCTTTTCCCATTTAAAAAAAAGTGGAATTATCTGATCTATTAAAATATGTTTCCAAAATCGCAAGATGAATGGCACAAATGTAAAAAACAAAAACAAACGTCAGATTGCAGTTTTTTGGTCCCATCATATCACACACTAAATTAAAGGGGTATTACAGGCAAAACCTCTTTTTTATATATACATCAACTGGCTCCGGAAAGTTAAACAGATTTGTAAATTACTTCTATTAAAAAATCTTAATCCTTCCAATAGTTATTAGCTTCTGAAGTTTTCTGTCTAACTGCTCAATGATGATGTCACGTCCCGGGAGCTGTGCATGATGGGAGAATTTCCCCATAGGAACTGCACGGGACGTGACTCATCAGAGAGCAGTTAGACAGAAAACAACAGCTCAACTTCAGAAGCTAATAACTATTGGAAGGATTAAGATTTTTTAATAGAAGTAATTTACAAATCTGTTTAACTTTCCGGAGCCAGTTGATATATAAAAAAAAAGTTTTGGCCTGGAATACCCCTTTAACCCCTTAACCCCTTAAGGGCCCAGCAATTTTACACCATAGGACCTGGAAATTTTTTGCACATCTGACCACTGTCACTTTAAACATTAATAACTCTGGAATGCTTTTAGTTATCATTCTGATTCCGAGAACGTTTTTTCGTGACATATTCTACTTTATCATAGTGGTAAAATTTTGTGGTAACTTGCATCCTTTTCTTGGTGAAAAATCCCAAAATTTGATGAAAAATTTGAAAATTTAGCATTTTTCTAATTTTTAAGCTCTCTGCTTGTAAGGAAAATGGATATTCCAAATAAATTTTTTTTAATTCACATATACAATATGTCTACATTATGTTTGCATCATAAATTTGATGAGTTTTTACTTTTGGAAGACACCAGAGGGCTTCAAAGTTCAGCAGCAATTTTCCAATTTTTCACAAAATTTCCAAACTCACAATTTTTCAGGGACCAAAAATTTGAAGGGTGGATTTGAAGGGTCTTCATCTTAGAAATACCCCACAAATGACCCCATTATAAAAACTGCACCCCCCCAAAGTATTCAAAATTACATTCAGTCAGTGTACTAACCCTTTAGGTGTTTCACAGGAATAGCAGCAAAGGAGAAAATTCACAATCTTCATTTTTTACACTCGCATGTTCTTGTAGACTAAATTTTTGAATTTTTGCAAGGCGTAAAAGGAGAAAATGTATACCCCACAAGTGTTTCACGACTTTTGCATATGTAAAAAAAGAAATAAAAAATTTCACTAAAATGTGTTTCCCCCCAAATTTCAAATTTTTTGCAAGGGTTAATAGCAGAAAATACGCCCCAAAATTTGTAACCCCATCTCTTCTGAGTATGGAGGTACCCCATAAGTTGACCTGAAGTGCACTACGGGCGAACTACAATGCTCAGAAGAGGAGTCATATTTGGCTTTTTGAGAGCAAATTTTGCTCGGGGGCATGTCGCATTTAGGAAGCCCCTATGGTGTCAGGACAGCAAAATAGCATACCATTTTGGAAACTAGACCCCTTGAGGAATGTAACAAGGGGTGCAGTGAGCATTTACCCCCCACTGGTGTCTGTCAGATCTTTGGAACAGTGGGCTGTACAAAATTTTTAATTTGCACAGCCCACTGTTCCAAAGATCTGTCAGACACCAGTGGGGGGTAAATTCTCACTGCACCTCTCATTACATTCTGTGAGGGGTGTTGTTTCCGAAATGGGGTCACATGTAGGTTTTTTTTTTTTTTTTGCGTTTGTCAAAACCGCTGTAACAATCAGCCACCCCTGTGCAAATCAACTCAAATGTACATGGTGCACTCTCCCTTCTGGGCCTTGTTGTGCGCCACCAGAGCACTTTGCGCCCACATATGGGGTATCTCCGTAGTCGGGAGAAATTGCATTACAAATTTTGGGGGGCTTTTTTCCCTTTTACCTCTTGTCAAAATTAAAAGTATAGGGCAACACCAGCATGTTAGTGTAAAACATTTATGTTTTTTACACTAACATGCTGGTGTAGACCCCAACTTCACCTTTTCATAAGGGGTGAAAGGAGAAAAAGCCCCACAAAATTTGTTATGCAATTTCTCCCGAGTACGGCGATACCCCATATGTGGCCCTAAACTGTTGCCTTGAAATATGACAGGGCTCCGAAGTGAGAGAGCGCCCTGCGCATTTGAGGCCTGAATTAGGGATTTGCATAGGGGTGGACATAGGGGTATTCTACGCCAGTGATTCCCAAACAGGGTGCCTCCAGCTGTTGCAAAACTCCCAGCATGCTTGGACAGTCAACGGCTGTCCGGCAATACTGGGAGTTGTTGTTTTGCAACAGCTGGAGGCTCCATTTTGGAAACAGTGCCGTACCAGATGTTTTTAATTTTTATTGGGGAGGGAAGGGGGGCTGTGTAGGGGTATGTGTATATGTAGTGTTTTTTACTTTTTATTTTATTTTGTGTTAGTGTAGTGTTTTTAGGGTACAGTCACATGGGCGGGGGATTACAGCGAGTTTCCCACTGCGAGTTTGAGCTGCTGCGCAAAATTTGCTGCATCGCAAACTTGCAGCCTGATACTCACTGTAAGCCCCCTGCCCATGTGAATGTACCCTGTACATTCACAGGGGGGGGACCTCCAGCTGTTGCAAAACTACAGCTCCCAGCATGCACAGTCTATCAGTGCATGCTGGTAGTTATATTTTTGCAACAGCTGGAGGCACACGGGTTGGGAAACATTTAGTTAGGAAACAGACAATGTTTCCCAACCAGTGTGCCTCCAGTTGTTGCAAAACCACAACTCCCAAATATTCTCAGGCATGCTGGAAGTAGTAGTTCGGCAACATCTTTAGAGCCAGATGTTGCCGAACTACAACTCCCAGCATGCTTGGAGTTGTAGTTTTGCAACATCTGGAGGACTACAGTTTGCAGACCACTAATACAGTGGTTCCCAATCTGTGCCCTTCCAGATGTTGCAAAACTACAACTCCCAGTATGCCAAAACTGTCCAGGCATGCTGGGAGTTGTAGTTCTGCAACATCTGAAGGGCCAGATGTTACAGAACTACAACTCCCAGCATGCCTGGACAGTAAGGGCATGCTGAGGATGTATAGTTTTGCAACATCTGGAAGGGCACAGTGGTCTCCAAACTGTGGACCTCCAGATGTTGCAAAACTGCAACTCCCAGCATGCCCAGACACTGATCCAGGGCTGTCTGGGCATGCTGGGAGTTGTAGTGTAAGGGGACCAGATGGAGCAGTCCAGATCACTTTACGGCGGTCTGGACTGCTGCAAAGGTCCCGCGACGCCGCCGAAGATCAACTCACCTGTCTCCGCCACCGGGATCCAGGTCTTCAGGGACGAGGTAAGTACCGGGGCCGGGCCCCAGCACTCCCCCGTCCCCCGCCGCGTCCTCCGGACTTCCAGGGGCCGGGCAGGGCAGGAGGAAGTAACCGCCCCCCCTGCAATTGGTCGGTTAGCTAACCGAGGAATCGCAGGGGATAGGAGGAGGTGGCAGGCTTGCCACCTCGCTCCTATACTTCAGCATGGTCCTGGCTGTCTGTGACAACCGGGATCATGCAAAATTATCCCAAAGACCCGATCAGCCCGGTATCGCCGCAGATCACAAGGGTGATTTCCCTCGCGATTTGCGACGATCGCCATGGGCAGACATGGCCCCCCTCGGCGTTTGCCCTGGATGCCTGCTGAAGCATTTCAGCAGGCATCCGTTTCCGATCTCTGCACGGCGTGCGGCAGGGACCGGAAAACGCCAGGACGTACGAGAACGTCCTGGGTCCTTGAAGCCCAGGGTGCGGGGACGTCCCCGTACTTCCTGGGTCCTTAAGAGGTTAAGGACCAAGGACGTATGAGTACATCCTTGGTCCCGCTCCCGTGATATAACGCGGGGTCCTACGGTGACCCCGCATCATATCACGGCGGGCCCAGCGTCATAGTGAAGCCGGGACCGCCTCTAATAGCGCACGGCACTGATCGTGAAAAGTGAAAGTAAAAGTGCCGGCTAGCTCAGGGAGCTGTTCGGGATCGCCGCGGTATAATCGTGGCATCCCGAACAGCTGTACTTCAGGAGGAAGGTCTCTTACCTTCCTTCCTGCAGTTCGATCGCCGATTGAATGCTTCAAGCCTGAGATCCAGGCTTGAGCAATCAATCGCCGAAAACACTGATCATTGCATCTCTATGGAGATGCATTGAACAGTGTTAAAGATCAGTAAATGCAGTGTTATAGCCCCCTATGGGGGCTATAATATGGCAAAAGAAAAGTGTAAAAAAATCATTAACCCTTTGAATTATCCCTTCCTCTAATAAAAGTTTGAATCACCCGGCATTTCCAAAAATTAAAAAAAAACAGTGTAAATAAAAACAAAAATAAACATATGTGGTATCGCCGCGTGCGGAAATGTCCGAATTAAAAAAAAAACACTCATTAAACTGCACGGTCAATGGCGTACGCGCAAAAAATTCCAAAAACCAAAATAGCGTATTTTTGGTCACTTTTTATATCATGAAAAGATAAATAAAAAGCGATCAAAAAGTCAGATCAATGCAAAAATGGTACCGACTAAAACTTCAGATCACGACGCAAAAAATGAACCCTCATAGTGCCCTGAACACAGAAAAATAAAAAAGTTATAGGGGTCAGAAGATGACAACTTTAAACGTACAAATTTTCCTGCATGTAGTTATGATTTTTTTCTGAAGTAATACAATATCAAACCTATACAAGTAGGGTATCATTTTAACCATATGGACCTAGAGAATAAAGATAAGGTGTCATTTTTACCGAAAAATTTACTACGTAGAAACGAAAGCCCCCAAATTTACAAAATGGCTGTATTTTTTCAATTTTGTCGCACAATGATTTTTTTTACCCATTTTGCCGTAGATTTTTGGGTAAAATGACTGATACCATTACAAAGTAGAATTGGTGGTGCAAAAAATAAGCCATAATATAGATTTTTAGGTGCAAAATTTAAAGAGTTATGATTTCTTAAAGGTAAGGAGGAAAAAACGAAAGAGCAAAAACGGGAAAACACCCGGTCCTTAAGGGGTTAAATAAAGATCGATCAAAAAGTCCGATCTAGGCCAAAATGGTACCGATAAAAACAACTGATTATGGGGCAAAAAATGAGTTCTCATACATCTTAGATTACATTTTTTTAAATTTATAATGGGTCAGAAAATAGGGATTTAAAATTTTCATTTTTTTTCTATAAATAATGGATATCGTAATTGTACCGACCAAAAGAGTACATGTCATGATCTAGATAAATTTGTTAATCCTCCCAGTTTATGATGATAAACCACCTCCTGTCTTTACTTTTATTATTTTTTTGTTTTCTTCCTTGAAATTGTTCTGTATTTTCTGTTCAGTTTCAGTCAGCTCCACAGACTGGGAAGGGGCATTCCCCAGCAGGTGGGACATCATTTGTAGCCCTGCTGGGGAGAACTTCCTCCCTTACTTTGCTAAGCTGCTCTGGACACACAGCCTAGAGCAGCTCCGTTCACTGAACTTTAAAGTATGTCAGCCCTGCCCAGCAGCTGGAAAAGGGCGCAGAAATATTCTGCACAATACTCAGCACTATGCACTGATGGCATCATGACTCTACAGCAGTGTTTCCAAACCAGGGTGACTCCAGCTGTTGCATAACTAACTCCCAGCCTTTGGCTGTCCATGAATGCTGGGAGTTGTGGTCTTGCAACAGCTGGAGGCACCTTTGTTGGGAAACCCAACTCAAAGGGAAACATAGCAAAAAGTTCAACTCTATACACTGTGCTAAGGTCCCACCTGCTGCAGGAGACAATCTACTAGCAGGACTGCAGGTAGGACCAGAAGGAGGACACTGGTGGCCAAACTTTTAGGGGTTAATTTAACACATAAAGCTACAAAATTTTATTAAGAAGCATATTAGAAAAGTAATTCAAATAGGCTAATCTATAATATAGTTTCATTAATGGTGACCATTAAAAGGTACCATTTAAAGAATACAGATAACGTAAATATTACTGCACAGTGAACGACATAAAAATAAAACCTCTCCAAATTTGAAAGATTTCAATTTAATTTTTTAATATCCCCCTTACAAACAATTTATGTTCTATTTCGCAGTGTATTTTATAATAAAATGAAGAATGTTCATACAAAGTACAATTGGCCCCGCAAAAAACAAGCCCTCAAGTCTGTAGAGCTCTGGCTTTTTAGAAGAAGATGAGGAAAAAATTTTAATGCAAAAATTCTAATTTCCTGGGTGGTTAAGGGGTTAACCGTATCTCACAGCTCAATACCATGACAGCGTTGATGGACTAGGGGGCAACCTTTCTAATCCAGCAACCAAGCCCTTTCAGTAGGTTGTCTACAGACTCACAATCTAAATTCATACATTTACATAAATATATGCAAGTGAATTGTCAGCTTCACACTATCTAGACCTGACACAATCCCAAATGTAGGGTGAGAAGCACTGGTGCATTACATCCAATTCAGTTCCAATGGCTTTGAATTTCTTAATGTAGTATTGTCGAAATGTAGCAAAAGCTGAAAGAGTTAATACAAAATATTTGACATGAATATTTCTGCAAACAAGCTAAAATCCAATTTCCAAGATGAAAATAAAGAATTGGTATCAATGGTACTACTTCATTTAATTTACATGACATCGACCAGCTGTACACTTAAAATGCTGAGGCTGAACACATAGCTACTACTTTCAGAGGATTTCCCAGCATGTAACGGTAATATATCTAATGTCAGCCATAGTTTTACATTTGTTTTTTATTCACCATATGCTTCTATAAAGAAAAAAAATCTATATATACCAGACTGATGGATGCCTAAGAACAATAAGAATTGGGTGTATGGAACCCTAAAGATATGCTTGGCATATGTGCTGGGAGTTTGACTATTCATTTCATGTATTGCAGTCAACTGTACGAGAGATCAAGTAATTTAATAATAAAGTCCTCTATGGGGACTAGATATATAATTCTGAATTATTAAACTATAATAATATTTATCTCACACTGTTAACTCCATAAATAAACAAATGCCAGAATTGCAGTTTTTTGGTCACTTCGCATCTCAGAAAGCACGGTATAAAGAGAAATCAAAAAGTTCTCTCTTCTACAAAATGCTACCAATAAAAACTACAGCTCAATGCACAAAAAATAAGCCTTCACAAAGCTCTGTAGACAGAAAAAAATAAAAAATATGGTGATATAAAACAAACATACAATTAGGGCCTTGGAGCTCGAAAGATTTGTCTGACAAAAAGTTATATTTATTAAATGTGCCCAGACAGTTTGATAAAGAACAAAAACTGTACTTACCCCCCTTGTTCCCCCTCAGTGTCTGTTCTCACAGCGCTATGTTCACTGTTTTCGTTTTTTGCTAGAAAAGTTGGGGATTTATTGGTGACCTTTGTCATTTTTTTTTACAGTCGCATGTACAGCTCATACTGGGCAGGAGATACACATTGTATACATTTTCATTGTGGGAGGGACTAATTCACTTAAAAAAAAAACTATTACATTTTCAAGTCCACAGAGGACTTTTTTTTATAACAATCTATTGATTAATATTACTGTTTAGTGCTATCCATTAGTGCTAACTGCGATCCAATTGTACAGCCTGCCAGAAGGCAGACCATACAGATGGATTCAGGAAGAGTGGCATGAAAGAGGCAAGCAGACCTCCATCTGCCATCTTGACTCCTCAGCCACGGTAACTAGCTTCAGGTGATTCCATGAGCTCCCCCTAGCCCCACTGATGGGTTCTTGCTTTGGCCGGGAGTGTTCTCTCATGCTGCTCTCTACTCCTGGTAGTGCGCGGTTCGCATTGAGGGATGCGCCTGCATGCGAACCCCGCTCTGCCCCGTCCTCTTCTCTTCCCGCTGGTCCTTGTCCTCGCATTGCGGGACGTGCTCGCTTGCGAGCCCCGCTCTATCCTCCTCCTCCTGCCCGTCTCTGCCGGCTCATGCGCCCCCGGCTCTTCTAAATTTAAAGGGCCAGTGCACCAATAATCAGTGCTTGTCTTTAACCAACCCTATTTAGGTCCGGCACTTCCTACTTTTCCCTGCCGGATCTTTGTGCCTTAGTTGCCAAGAGAAAGTGTATATTTGTGTATCACCTTGCCGTGTATCTGATCCCTTGCTACGTATACTGACATTGCTCCTGTGTCCGCCTGCCTTCTGACCTCTTGTTTCGTGACCTGACCTTGCTTCATTCCCACCTGTCCAGACCTCCTGCCTGTCCTGACTACGTCTTTGCCTCATCCTTCCTGTGCCACGTTATACCTCGGCTGCTTGTGGGGATGAGTCGTATCAGGGGTAGCGACCTGGGTGCCGCCTGCCGCAGCAAGTCCATCCCGCTTTGCGGCGGGCTCTGTTAACTCCGCTCCCTGGTACGGCCCAAGCCATCTTTCTCACAGGTCCGTGGATCCACCTAACCACAGCCATTACACCCACAGTATTGATTACGACATCTGAAATTTAGTGGTGGACACCATGTCAGGAGAAGCGATGATCGCGAAACCATACATGTATTTTGCTGTACGCTAAGTACCAGGGTTGTGCACTAAATACCATGTCCTCTAGGAGTTAAAGGGACTGTATCACCTACATTTTTTTTTACTCATTTGAGACAGATATTAAAACATTGATCTTTTTTGTACTGTGTTTCTCTTTTCTGGTTATAATATTGTTTGAACATTATTATGCACAAAAAAATTACATTATATTGTATAATTATTATTAACAGCATTTAGTGACATGCTTTGCAGCAGGCTCCATGGGCATAGGCAGCAGTAGACTAAGGCTGTCCCATTCAGATGAATGGGAAAGGAGTCTATATGTGGTCATTCTTCAGGTAGGGGGATGCTGATCTGTGAGCATCAGCTATTGTTTTACCTCTATTATCTAGCTACTTGTGTCACCTTTCACTATATTTGGTGGGAAATGATCTGTGCAGAACAAGATGTCTCAGCTTATTGTTAGGCCTAGTGGCCAGAATGGAATCTGCAAGATTTCAGGATTATTCTAAAATATAGAAATATAGATAGTAAATAGAAAATGTTTAAAAACATCACCAACAATTCTTAAAAATATGGTTAATATAAAAAATTGATTTTAACAATAGATCATTTTCTGATAACACATTTCCTCCTAAGGAGTTGAGCACTGACCTTTGTTTGTGTTATAGAGCTTTACGCTGAGTCTGTTAAAATCCAGGTTAGAGGCAGGTCACCATACTAGAACAAGAAAGACAAATAGCTAAGTGCTTAAAGAGGTACTCCGGTGAATAAAGAATGTTTTTAATCAACTGGTAAATTATTTCTATAAAAAAAAAATCTTAATCCTTCCAGTACTTATCAGCTGATGTATGCTACAGAGAAAGTTGTGTAGTTATTTTCAGTCTGACCACAGTGCTCTCCACTGACACTCCTGCCTGTTTCAGGAATTGTCCAGAGCAGCATAGCCTTGCTATGGGGATTTGCTTTTACTCTGAACAGTTCCTAACATGGGCAGAGGTGTCCGCAGAAAGCACTGTGGTCAGACTGGAGAAAACTACAAACTTCCTCTGGAGCATACAGCAGCTGATAATTACCGGAAGGCTTAAAGGGGTTATCCAGGAAAAAACTTTTTTTTATATATATCAACTTGCTCCAGAAAGTTAAACAGATTTGTAAATTACTTCTGTTAAAAAATCTTAATCCTTTCAGTACTTATGAGCTTCTGAAGTTTAGGTTGTTCTTTTCTGTCTAAGTAATCTCTGATGACACGTGTCTTGGGAACCGCCGAGTTTAGAAGAGGATTGCTAAGGGAATTTGCTTTCTGGAGCCAGTTGATATATATATTAAAACGTTTTTTCCTGGAATACCCCTTTGAGATTGCTAAATGGAAAAAAATGTTATTGAAAAAAATTACATATCTGTTTAACTTTCTGGCACCAGTTGATTCTAAAAAATGTGTTTTCGTTTGTTTTCCACCGGAGCACTCCTTTAATGTACACATAAGAGACGTGGCCGCCTTCTGCACAGATCAGTGCTTGGTGATGGCCCACTCCCAGAACTAAGTACTGTTTGCTTTGTTGACTTTAGTGCAAGGAAGGGACCTGCTCCAAGTTTCCGATCCGCCCTTTAGGGCGAATGTGCAAGTAGGCAGGGAAAGTGGTCTATAGAGACAGCTTTAGCGCTTACTTCTCCCTGCCCCCCATTCATGACAAAACCCTACCAGGATAATCTATACTCTGGTAGGACACATTCATAGACAGTAATAGCTCAGCATTATACGCCGGAAATACCTGTGTGCCTAACAGGCTTCCTTTGGCACTGGAGTTTTTTGGTAGTGAAGGTTCAGGACATAACTTCAAGAAGTGACCAGCTTTACCACAGTGTAGGAGCCCTTTACTCCTACGCAACTCTCTCCGGTCCTGTGGAGTCAACATGGAACCAAATGGGATACAGAGTGGGATACAGAGGTTGTACAGGAAGAGGAGGGGGGTTAGGAGTAATGGACTTTCTCACTTGCATGCATTACAAGCTCTCACATCTACTGTATATACATCTACCTTATAAGCCAAGTTTTTCAGCACGATTTTTCGTGCTGAAAACACCCCGCTCGGCTTATACTCGAGTGAACTCTCCGCCTGTCAATCCCTGCATCAGTGGTCTTCAACCTGCGGACCTCCAGATGTTGCAAAACTACAACTCCCGGCATGCTGGGTGTTGTAGTTTTGAAACCTCTGGAGGTCCGCAGGTTGAAGACCACTGCGGCCTTTGTCATCATCCAGCCCCCCCTTTTGGGCCTCTTCTCTGCGCTTCGGTCCCGACCCCGGACTAGTGACGTTGCCTTGACGACGACTCACAGGGACGTTCATGTGCAACGTCCCTGTGCGTCATCATCAAGGCAACATCACTAGTCTTGGGCCGGGCCCGAAGCGCGGAGAAGAGCCCCCCCGGTGAAAATGGACAGCCCACAACGACTAATCCTCCCCACCGGATGGTCCCTGCAGCATAGATGGCCCGGATCAGCTCACCCTTACTTCCCGCCAAGGGAAGGTGAGTACAAAACAAAAGGGGGAGGGGGCTGGATGATGACGAAGGTCGCAATGGTCTTCAACCTGTGGACCTCCAGAGGTTTCAAAACTACAACACCCAGCATGCCCGGACAGCCGATGGAGGTCTGCAGGTTGAAGACCACTGATGAAGGGATTGACAGGCGGTGATGATGAGGGGGGAGGGGATGATGAAGAAGGCCGCAGTGGTCTTCAATCTGCGGACCTCCAGAGGTTTCAAAACTACAACTCCCAGCATGCCTGGACAGCCGATGGCTGTCCGGGCATGCTGGGAGTTGTATTTTTGCAACATCTGGAGGTCCGCAGGTTGAAGACCACTGATGAAGGGATTGACAGGCGGTGATGATGACGGGGGGGATTGATGATTACATGGGGGGATGATGTATTTCCCACCCTAGGCTTATATTTCCCACCTTAACTTTTCCTGGGTTTTTGGGGTAAAATTAGGGGCCTCGGCTTATATTTGACTCGGCTTATACTCGAGTATGTTTTCTTTTTAGACTTAGAGGAGGTGCTAGAGGAACTTTTTCTTGCATCAAGGAATTTCCCATTGCACGATAAGTAGGTGTAAGTATTTTGCCACTTTTTGCCATTATTTTTTCTGACGACAAGCACGCCTTCTTTTTAGATTGGTTGGTCTGAACGAAATCTATTTTTACTACTATTTCTTTTATTTATCTATTATTTTAGATATGTTGTTTTGTTTACAAAGCCAAATCCCCAGCCTCTGTTCACACCTTCATTTGATTCTTAGGCTAGGTTTCCACTTTTATTTTTTCAAAAACGTCAATAAAAATGCTGCCATTCTGCCGCATGGCGTTTTTTTTTTTTTTTGTGAAAAAACACTGCGGCCAGATGTTAGCTGAAAGTCAACAGGAAACTGCAAAATGTCATATCCACTTGGCGTTTTTCAGTTTGGGCATTTTTTTTATCCTTCTTTTTTTTTTTCAGCAATTTTTTGCTCCTTGGCAGTTTTTAAAAAACAACCTCTTGTTGAGACTTTGGCTTTTTTTTCAGGAAAATCTTTTCCTCTCATAAAAGTCTCTGGGAGTGAAAAAACGCCAAGGAAAATGCCATTCTTTGGCATTTTTGCAGGTGGTTTTTATTCTTTTTTGGAACTTTAGTGATCCAAAAAAAGGGATGGAGGTACATTTTTTAATTACATTTTGTAGGGTACCATAAAAAAAATAAAAAAAATACATTAGGGATGGAAAAAATTGTATGTAACAAAATTTATATTTTTTTATAACTACATTTTTATAAATGTTTAAACAGGGATCAATTTATGTGGGCATGCAGGGAACTAAAAATGTAGCCGACAATAATAAAAATGTAGAATGGGGCCATTTGGGCTGCATTCACATCACGATTTCTCCATCCGACTTGAGTACACGATTTTATAACTTAAAATCGTATAAAATCATATATAAAGTCGGATCCATTGACCTCCATAAAAAAACGGATCAATTACACTCATCCGATTTGATCCGCATCCGATTTCACACGATTTTTGTTCGGGTCTGAAATCGGATTTGACCACAATTTCAGACCTGAACAAAAATCGTGTGAAATCGGATGCGGATCAAATC
This sequence comes from Hyla sarda, assembly GCF_029499605.1. Taxonomy (NCBI): domain Eukaryota; kingdom Metazoa; phylum Chordata; class Amphibia; order Anura; family Hylidae; genus Hyla; species Hyla sarda. The sequence goes on along the minus strand of NC_079193.1, from coordinate 177,800,063 downwards.
AGATGTGTGTAATGGATCCGATTTTTTAATGGAGGTCAATGGATCCGACTTTATATACAATTTCATACGATTTTAAGTTATAAAATCGTTTACTCAAGTCGGATGGAGAAATCGCAATGTGAACTCAGCCTTTAATGTAAAAATTATATATTTTTTTTATTAATTTTGTCAAAATTTTTATCAGTAATGTATTTTATAAATGTGTTTAATAAAGTGTGTGTTTTTAACTTTTTTCTCTTTTTGTCTTTGTTTTTTACATTTTTTAGATAGTACTACTTCTCCCAGCATGGAACAGACTGTTCCATGATGGGAGTAGTAGTACCTGTACTAATAGACAGATTGCCCCGGGTGTCACTTCTGACACCCGTTGCGATCCTCCTATATAATGTATAGAAGCGGTCGGCATTGATTAAAATTTTTTTTTATTTTTCCACCGGAGTACCCCTTTAAGCATCTCATATAATCTCACTTAAAGAATGCAGTTAAATATGAATATAGCACCAGAACAGTTTTTAACAGTTAGTTATAAAAAAAATAGTTTTCCACTGGAGTACCCCTTTAATATTTAATACCTTCCTTTGAATGGAAGTGAAGATTAAAAAGCCTGTGTCACTACAAACATTATATATTGGATTATTATACACATTATATTAGACATTATTAACAGGATATTATTGGTCACCATTATCTGAGCATGTAATGCCAGGTTTAGAAGATGACCCCCATAACCTTTTACCATGGAGCTTCCTTGAGTTTCCTATCAACTAAATTTAATTTAGACTAAATATCTGGTACAAAATATCTGACAATATATATATATATATATATATATATATATATATATATATATATATAATTGCCGATATTCACGGTAAAAATTAGCATTTCTAGTATTCGCGCTCAACACTACTGAGTACAAGACCCAAAAATGAGACATAAAAAGTATGCTATTTTCATACCACTTTAGACTACGACTACATAGGAGCCTGGCTATTCTAGCAGAGATTCGGGTTGAAATAATGCTCACAGGCAAAAGCCCTTGCTTGCTCTGACCCTCTCTGACATCAGCCACCATCTATGCCGCACTAAATGGCACTTTTACTTTCATACCGTTAGATGCCACTGTGATGGCCTACACAAGGCAGGATAGATTACCATTCCCCATCTATAGGAGACCAATTTACCACCACAAAACAAATCCAGATATAGACTAATATATTTATATTGTTTGTACTTGTTCACATTTGTAAGATGTACACGATTTTTCTAGGTTCCACAACCTTTTTCCATTATAGTTTTTTTAAACAAGCATAAAGTAGAATTTATTTACATAAAGCAATGATCCATGAAGGTTACCATAACATCGAGGGACCATATTAGCCGCTTGAATGAAATTCATTAGAAATTAACCACCACTTAAATTAATTTTCTCACATTCACAAGGTTGTAATGGCGGAAAAAGAAACCGTCCATCAGTGTGTAGTGACAGGAGAGCTGTCATTGCATTTATTTATAGGGGAATATATTAACCCCTGGTGCAGGTTTTTCATACTGAAGTCATTGCTGTTTGCATAGGAATCAGTCTTCAAAAATAAGGGTTGTTTTTATTGCTTTGTTCAATGTTGTATACCAGGCAGTGCTTTCATACTGTAACTAAATACTTATTTGAATTTTTACATTAAATATATAAGGTACCAGAACACCATATATCCAAATATCAATGGAGGTAATGATAATAATTATATATATTACAATTTGACTTTATATTAGTTGTTTAATAACTTTTAGTAATTGCATCAAATTTAGTTACACAAATGTAACTCTTAGGCCTTAACAGACATTAGGGAAACAATGAGTCCTGACAGATCCAACTTACTATTATGGGGTCCGTCAGGTGCCATTGTTTTCTGACGGGAGTAGCGGGAGGAAAAAACGTTGCATGATGTATTTTTCCTTCCGCTATTCTCCCCGGGTTCCCCGACGGACGTCACATTGCTGTGCCACAAGGGCAGAGTGAAAGAAGCCTTAGACTGGAATCACACATGTAGTTTTGTAGTTTTCGAAGGTCTTGAAGTTTATTGTTTTAACATTTATAAATACTTTTGTGGTATGTGGTGAATGCAGTATGTTTTAAAACGGTGTTTTCTCTTGTATGTTTGTCTCATAGTTCTCTTTATAGGGTTTAAAAAATACCAGAAAAGTTATGTTCAAAATGTTACAAAATAAAACTAAAATTCATGAAAATTTTAGTCTTAATGATGGAGGAGTTGTGCCTATGCGCAAGTGACCACTTTGTTAAAAATTGAGAATTTGGGGCCCCGTTCTCAAGATCAGGGGGTTCCAGCAGTTGGACCCTTTATGATTTGGCACTTCTTGTGGATAAGTTCTTTTAACTCAAAATACCCTTTTAACCCTTTTAACAATGCAGTAAGATCTGCAACATCCTGATATTTACTGACCAATTGCCTAAAAGACACCCCATTGATAAATGATTGCCTGATAAATTCTATTGGCATGTCGAATATGATGTGAATTTAGTTTAAAGCCATGTACACACATTGGTCCTTATTCACTAAGAGTGTTAGGTTTTTATTAGTGTAGAATGTTTTAGACTTGCATAATTCCACTCTATTTACTATTGGGACACATAGGTCAGAAAAGTTCAGACCAGCTTTTTCTTAGTGGAAATTTCCAGCCATTAATTCACAGGATTTTGTGTGAATTCAGTACATAGTTCAGATTGTGGGAACATGCCCTTTTTTGGGGGGCAACCACGCACCTTTTCCCGAGTACCCATGCCTTTTTTTCAGGTTCGTCAGGCCTGTAGGTTTATTCAAATTCTGTACCAGATTTTGGGCTATAAAATGCTTGTAAAACAGCATTTTTTGTGAAACATGCAAAAAAAATAAAATCAGACACAGTAAGACTGAGTTCCCACATGTCCCGCGTACAGCATAGGTGAACGCAGCCTAAATCTCAATGCAACTGATGCCACAACTGATGTCAACATACAGTTGTCCTCAGCTGTATGGCATTCTGCATCCATTGTTTCTGGAATGGAATGGCACAGTTTACAATCATCCTGCGTCTCAATTTTGACGCCAGATGGTTGGACACGCCGGACGGCACAGGCATCCAAATTGAGAAGCAGGATGATTGTGAACTGTCCATTTCAATGAATGGGATCAGTTCTAGCATCAGTAATAAGCTAAAAAGGAGCATGTCCGTTTAATAATTATTAAATTAGGCCCCCTTCACTTATATCAGTTGAGCGGCAGTGTGTCCCTCCAGCATGCATCGGAGGAAAACACTGCCGGGAAACTGATATATGTGAAGGGGGCATAATTCAGTAATTCTTGAACCAACATGCTCCTTTTCAGCTTATTACAGCTGGAAAAATAGACTTTTTTAATTGGTGTTTACAGCTAATAAAAATGTCTGGTTTTCGTGCCAAAACGGTCTGTTTATTTCCAGCCATTTTTTCATGAAAATTGGCCTATAAATAATGTGTAAACATGGCCTAATTCTATCTCCTTACAGCCAAGTAGTCACATTTCTTCTCTGATAAGGCAGGAATGTGCTACAGATATGGTTTTGCACCAGTTTATAGATATCATTCCCTGATTTGCAACATCTGAGAAATATTTGTGTTTGTCTACGACAAAGAATCATAATTTGGAAATGTTACATTTATCACTTTGAAAACAAACCTTTAAAAAGGCCAATAAATGTAGTTGAAACATATAGGTCCCATTAACCCCTTAAGGACGCAGCTCATTTTCACCTCAAGGACGGAGCCATTTTTTGCAATTCTAACCACTGTCAATTTAAGCGTTAATAACTCTGGGATGTTTTTACCGATTATTCTGATTCTGAGATTATTTTTTTCGTGACATATTCTACTTTATTTTAGTGGTAAATTTTTGTCGTTACTTGCATCCTTTCTCGGTGAAAAAATCCCCAAATTTCATGAAAATTTTGAATATTTTGCATTTTTCTAACTTTGAAACTCTCTGCTTGCAAGGAAAATGGATATTCCAAATAAATTTTATATTGATTCACATATACAATATGTCTACTTTATGTTGGCATCATAAAATGGACATCTTTTTACTTTTTGAAAAAATTGGAGGGCTTCAAAGTATAGCAAAAATTGCAAAATCTGCAGCATACCTGGGCAGTCTAGGCATGCTGAGAGTTGTAGTTTTGCAACATCTGGAGGGCACCATTGTAAGGTCTCCAAACTGTGACCCTCCAGATGTTGCAAAACTACAACTCCCAGCATGCCCAGATAGACTTTGGCTGTCTGGGCATGCTGGGAATTGCAGTTTGGCAACCCCTAGGAATGAAGCAGTAAAGATAGCTTTACTACTACCTTCCTAGATGCTCCACGCCGTCGCCTCCCTACCTGTGCCGCTGATCTCCGCTGATGCACTGATGATCGCCGGTCCCCACGGCATCTTCTTTGCAGGTACCGGCCTCCATCTTCTCCCCCTGTTCTGCCCGACATCCAGGGGTGGGCAGAGCGTGGGGTTTCCATGGCAACCCCCGTCTTTAACTGCCATTGGTCAGCACTCATTGCTGACTAATGGCAGGGGATAGGAGGAGGCTGCAGCACTGTAACCTTGCTCCTATCCCTCAGGATGATCAGGGCTGTCACTGACAGCTCCGATCATCCCTATTTTCCGGGCGATCGGGTCACCAGAGACCCGATCAGCCCGGAATAGCAGAAAATCGCATGTCTGAATTGACATGCGATTTTCTCCGATTGCCGACATGGGGGGTCTCAGGACCCTCCTCGGCGATGTCCCGGCATGCCTGCTGAATGATTTCAGCAGGCATCCCGGTCTGGTCTCCAACCGGCTAGTGGCGGGGATCGGAATTCCCACGGGCGTATCCATACACCCTACGTCCTTAAGGACTCAGGATGCAGGGCGTATGCATACGCCCTGCGTCCTGAACAGGTTAAAGATATTTTTCTAAGTACAATGTATATTATTGTTGCAGATCTTTAGCGCTGTTGCCTGCCCCTGCTCTAGATAGCTAGCTGCCTTTCTGACTTCCTTCCATTTAAAGCTTCCCTTTCAATTTAAATCACCCCACCACTTGTTAAAGAATATGCTAAAAGAAAAGGAGTAGGAAACACTGAAATGAACTTTTAGTCAATTAATTTTTTACAAGTTTTTGCTGTTGTCAACAATGATAGAAACTTATTTCTAGGGCCATGAAATATTAATAGTGCAGCACATGCCTGAAATGGTTAGCCACATGCAAAGGAGATGTGATTGTCCCACTGCTACCTCTACAATAAGCTTTACTTCTCCCCTGGCACACACTCTCCATTATTTTGTTGGCAGCATTTGAATTCAGAGCTGGTTATGATTAACCTGTACAATGTGTTCCTCTTAATGCAAAGCTGTTTTCTTACCCCATTCAATTCGACAAAATGGAAAAAGGAAAGCATATAGCCCGAGGCCACATCAATACTAGTGTCAAGCTTTAAAAAACATATTTATTTTGTGTCCTCCAAGGACAAATGATAGGCATGTAAAATGTTTTCTCTGTTCCTGTTTCAGGGAATACTTAGTTTAGATTTAACTTCTGTCAGAGAAAACATAATTTATTGTACCTGCCATATATCACATCTCACTATTTCTGATGTAGTGGTTAAAATCCTACACAATAGATGACATGTGCGATTACACGCTTGCAAAATCTGATTATGATTTTTTTCCCTTACCATGTACTTGCTATAAAAAAATAAAAATAAAAATCGACTACATTTTTTTTTTTTTTTTGCCGGAAAGAACAACCCACATCTTCTGTTGTATTAGTGAGGGCGCAGTTGCACACCTCAGTAAATAGGTTATATATAACTTTGTCATTGCTTTCTGTCAAACACATGTACAAAGTATTAACAATTGAAGTAGCATAAATAACAAACTTATGGAAGCAGTAGCTATGGAATAAAACAGCTGGTATAAAGAGACTTTGAAATGTAAATTCAGCCATGTGGAGCACCTAACCCTTTGAGACGCAGCACAATGTGTGATTTGTTACAATGTAACAGAAGTAATGACTTTCTATATTTTACTTTAATTAAAAAAATAGACCTTTGTACTCAGCAACAAATGTGTGAAGTCCGAAAGAAATCACTGGAACTTTAGTAACCCACGGCTGAATGCCTGCCTGTGGTGGGACTATGGGTTGCAGCATGCCCAAAGTAGCTTTTAAATTGCCAATGCATACACGTATAACTTTCACAGAATTAAGCCTTGCTACCTTCAAGAGCTCTCTTTGGTATAGAGCAGAAATTTTTTTTCCCCATATGTGTCCAGTAATATTAAAGGGGTACTACCGTGCTGACAACTGATCCCCTATCTAAAGGGGTCCCACCGCTGGGGACCCCCCGCAATCTTGCACGCAGCCCCCCGCTCTCATCAGGCCCCGGAGCGAACATCGCTCCGGGTCTGATGACTGCCAATCACAGGGCCGGAGTATTGTGACGTCACGGCTCCGCCCCCATGTGACTTCATGCTCCGCCCCCCTCAATATAAGTCTATGGCAGTGGGCGAGACAGCTGTCTCGCCCCTGCCATAGACTTGCATTGAGGGGGCGGAGCATGATGTCACATGGGGCGGAGCCATGACATCACGATACTCCGACCCCATCATCAGACCCAGAGTGGCTGTTCGCTCCGGGGCCTGATGAGAGCGGGGTGCTGCATGTGAGATCGCGGGGGTTCCCCGGCGGCAGGACCCCGCGCGATCAGGCAACTTATCCCCTATTCTTTAGATAGGGGATAAGTTGTCAGCATGGTAGTACCCCTTTAAAGCATTAGTGTAATTTTTTAAAGTTTTGACATGTCGTCAGGACATGCCAAAAGTTTAGATCGCATCAGGTCTCAGCTCTGATACCCGAAGCAATAGGGAGTAATACCCGATTGAAGTGCATGGCAGAGTGCGCTTCACTCCCCAGTTGTCAATCGAATCAGACTTTTTCACTGCATTAGTCTATGGAGTAAAAGTGTTGGATCAAGCATCCGGCCAGTAAGTAAAATGTGCTGCCCTGCACTTCACCCAGTGATTACTCATGATCGCAGAGAGTCTAAGGACCTAGACATGTCAAAAGTTTTTTTTTAATTACACTAATACTTTAGGGACTGGTAATATAGTATATCAACAGGAACACAGTCATTTAAAGGCCTTAACAGAATGACTGTATCACATGGCATCCAATCGCTTGCCCAACTCAGTTGTATATGTGGCTATTGAAGGTAATGAGCTCTTATTGGTGATTGGGTGGTAATTGGGTGTTTTAACAATTCAAATCCTTACTAATCCTGCAAAATAAATATTCTGCTTTCATTCCTTCAAATAATGTGAGCGATAAATTAGATATTCCCTGTAAGCTTTATGTTACCTACGTCGGCAGGCTTCACAATTATTAAAAAATGTAAAGGTCATGCATTGCGTGCAGCATTAATTGGACATGAAGCTTTCAAATTTCATAGGATTTTTTGACATTGTATTCAATAGCTAAATCTCATTTAACACCTTATATTCTGTATAGTTAAAACATGAAAAATGTACTTATTGCACATGAAACACAACTTGCACCTATGTGTCTCTGGTAGGGAAAATATTAATATATGTTTATTTATATATACATATATTACTATTTAATACATAAAAGTTAATGATAATTGAATTGAATTGCTACTTCTCCAAAAGCTAATAATACTTATCACAACAATAGTAATAATAATAATAATCTCATAATAAGGTGGCATGGCCTGCAGCAGAGAGGAACAGCCATGATTTGTAGAAGCTCCTGCTCTGAGGGGCCCTTGATTAAGTATCGCTAGAGCAATGTAGTAAAACCTAGGCAACACCAAGGTACGTCATGCTCCCTATTGCCCTTACACATAGACAGGGGATCTGGTGTTGACTCCACAGCCAGTCAGGAGTAGACTGAAGAGACATTTTCATAAGCATGCTCAGTAAGCAGCTGCTCAGTAAATAGCAAAGCCGTAGAAAGAGGAAATAGGCACTGTGCAGCAAAATTAAAGACATCCAGCTAACTCACGGGGTCCAGGTGTAAGCGACTAGGGTCCTGGTAAGTATATAATCCTAGGATTGATAAAGAAACAACAGAACTTCCTTCACTCATTAGTCTTGTCCAACATGAAAATAGGCTTTTTTTCATCCTTCATCTCAAAGACAGCAAGCTTCACCCGATGCAGGGAGGGAGCCAGCAAGAGCTGAGGGCAGGGGCGTATGACAGAACAACAGGCTGTTTCACGTCAATGAGACTTCACTAGGTACCGGATCATCTCAGTCCATGCATCTCAGACCATGCATTGGTGTCCATTGTCTTAAAGAACTAAATTGGGTTCAATCCTCTATCCCTCTAGCAATTGGATGAATGTGTTTCACTTGGGTTTCTATATAAAGGGAGTCTATAGATGCTTCTGTTATGTCCATTTTCACACTTACAAAGCACTGAACGCAGTGCCACTGCGTTCTAGTAGAGCTCTAGTATTGGCACTAGTCATGAAGCAGGGATGCAGATAACTGATGTGTGCAAATCACATCCCAGTGTAGGTACCCCCTTGAAACAACTTCCAATTCTATATTTTAGCTCCTGTATTCCTGATCTAAATGTAGCTATCTGGATATTAATGTCGCATTTATTTGACAGGGACTCATCATCATTTAGAGATCTACCCACTACATACCAACTACCCTCTTAAGACACCCTTCTTTAGTTTGGAGTCAAGCGCGCTTTTACCTCTATTCTTCATGATATTCCCTTGTTCCTGAAGATTGCCTTTCAGTTCTTTTCGCTATCTGCTGAAGAATTGCATTCCCACAATATATGATGCTTTAGGCTCTATATCGTACAACCAAACTAAATTTAATCAAATGGTGTTAGGGGATTAAGATTTGGCTTAAAGATAAAGATAAAACATTGATCATTGGGAAACATTTTTACGCTGGTACCTGACACCCTCCTGACTAGCTAACTCTGCTAAAAGTTGCTTTCCTATGTTCTTGGAAATTGTACTTGCAAAGGCCCATATTTTCACATGTGATTAGATTTTCCCCTAATTTTGGAGTTACATTTTTAATTTACTTAGTGGTGTTTTCCAGTTGCCTATAGCTCCAACTCCAACCTTAGCTTTGTGTTTCTTAAAAACTTTACATGTATCAAGACAGTTTCCTACTGCAGCCAGCCATATTATCATTGTCACCAGATTTCTAATCTCCTGCAAGTGGAAACTAGACACATCTCCTCGCTTGCAAGAGCTTTTTCATTGTGTCTCACAAAATGCTTCCCTTGAAATGTTATATTTTTAGAAATGTCTTTTAAATGGGCACTATCGTTAAAACTAATTTTTGCTTTTGCACTCCTAATGGTAAATAAAAAAATCTTTCTAATGTACTTTGTTTAAAAAAATGTTTTCTATCTTTTACTTGTGTTTAAAAAAGTTGCCACTAGGTGTCTCCCTACTTGTCCAGAGCACATTTTCCCTGATCTCTTGCACAGACTTTGGACTCCTGCTGGCCTGGCAGAAGTCCAAAATCTGGAAATGCAGTCTGGAGTGCCCAGCGGGGTATGCTGCCTAAGCAAATCATAGTTCTTATGACACTGAATTGCTCTGGGCTGTGTGTAGCAGAGTGAGGGAGGAAGTTCTCCCCTGTATGGCTTCAAATCACACCTGCTGGGTAACGCCCCTTCCCAGTCTGTGAATATGACTGAGACTGAGAAGAAAATACAGAGTAATATCAAGGTAGAAAACTAACAAATAGAAAAAATAAAGGCAGGGGGTGGTTTATCATGATGGGGGCAGTGACCTGGGAGGATTATAAATTTTATCAAGATCATGAGAGGTACTCTAAAGCCAAGAACACTACACAGTACCGCCAAAACAGAGGGTACGTTCACACGTATGAATTTTCTGTTGTAGATTTGCTGTAGCAAAATCTGCACCAGTAAATCTGCAGCAAAAATAAGGATGCGTTATTACAGCCACAAGTCCCCGTCCAACTTCGGGCCCAATGCCCTGAACTGAAAGAATAGTAGATCCCTTTGTCCTGTCCCTGTGAGCCCAAGCAACATTAATTTTGGACCTGACTGGGAAATTGTCACTACCTTAGGTATGACCAAACACATTGAAGGGAATTTCTGAACAGGTTTTAGAGATTTTTTTTAAATTTTTTGTGTAGAAAAGTCACAGAAATGTCTCTGTTGCACTTAATTTGTGTGACTTTGAGGGGAGTTTATCAATCTGTTTAGACTGCCTTTTTTGTCTTAATATGTCGCAGGAAAAGTCGCAGGGTGGCCCTGTGCGACTTTTTCCGTGACATTTCCTTTAGACAGTTTAAATTTCCTGACCATGAAGAGTTCTTATTTAGATAATTTAGTAAAGTGGTTATTAATTCATCAAGTGCGACTTTTTGTAAAAAATCACACAAAGGTCGCACCGGCCAGATTTAGACATTATCACAGGGTAATTCGTCCCTACCCTATATAACTCTATGCGACAATTGTAATAAGATCTGTGCAACATTTAATACAATTGTCGTACAGCCTGTGACTACTTAACTTACTTAGTTCTGAGGTCATTCATAAAAGTCTGTGTGCCATTTGATAAATTTGGCGCATGGCCGCCACCTTAACTTAACTTAAGTCAATAAGAAGCAAGTACAGATTTTATAAAATCCCCCCTTTTTTGCTAAAGTGATTCTAACTAAAATGATTTTAGTACACAATTTTAGTTTATCACTGATTTCTGAAGTGTGACTTAAAAAAAAAAAAAAAAAAGGCGCAAGTTGTCGCAAAGCCCTCAATTACACCTCAAACATACACCGGTCCTGACCTGGCTTACAAAATTGGTTGTGGAAAGCATTAAAAAAAATTGCACAGTTTTTGCGCAAGAGATTACAAAGTATCAAAAAAGTTGCATAGGAGAAACAATACAAAGTGGTGTACTGAAGTTTTATTGCAGAAAAATGTGTGCTAGCACCATGTTTATCACATGCCATGCACCATTTCATAAATTTTGTGCCAACGCACAAAAATAGGTGTAGAAAAATCGTTCACCTACACCACCCTTGATAAATGTTCCCCATTATGTTATAAAAAAAAAAGTTAAAAGGAAAAGTCTCCTAATGGGACTTAAAAAAAAAAACCCTAAATGTTAAAAAAAAAATCATGCTACAACTAAAAAGTACAAAGAAAATTTGCTTAAACAAATTAATGTTACAAAAATTGACATTTCATATGTATTGCATTTTCACACTTGTCCTGACCTGCATAAAAATATTATGCCCTCTATTACAGATTTTCACTTAGATAGCAGTCTCCAAATGTGCATGTTTATTTCCACAAGTAAGGAGTCATTATTTCAGAAGACTTATTGGTAGGCAGAAAATGTAATAGAGCAGCAGGAAATGCCAGCAGAATGCTTGGATGTATAGGGAGAGGTATAAGCAGTAGAAAGAGAGAAGTGCTCATGCCGCTGTACAGAACACTGGTGAGACCTCACTTGGAGTATTGTGCACAGTACTGGAGACTATATCTCCAGAAGGATATAGATACTATAGAGAGAGTTAAGAGAAGAGCTACTAAACTAGTACATGGATTGCAGGATAAAACTTACCAGGAAAGATTAAAGGACCTTAACATGTATAGCTTGGAAGAAAGAAGAGACAGAGAGGATATGACAGAAGCCATAGAGGACATAGTTTTAATCGGTTGCCATCTAAGGACGAGCCGGCTCGTCCTACAATGGCAAGCGGTGTATGGCGCTGACTCAAACCCGTGCCATACCGGCCGACCCCCAGCTGATTCCTGTAGCTGAGGGCCGCCGTTATTAGCTGACATGCGGCGATCTCCGCGGCCGACTATTAATCCTTTAGATCCTGCTGTCAAAGTTGACAGCGCGTCTAAAGGGACATTTAAACCATTCACTGCGGAGGTAGCTGGAGAGCTTACCTCTGTTTCTGTCCCTGTCCCGGCTCTGTGATTGATAGAGCCTGGCTGAACAAGGCTTTATCAATCAAGCGCAGAGCACACAAATCAGTGTGGTTCTACGGAACCACATTGATCTGTATGATGAATCTACTGATTCCTCCTAAAAGTCCCCTAAGGTGTCTAAAAGTGTTAAAAAAAAGTTGAATAAAAAAATAACACCCATTAAAGGGGTACTTCAGTGGTCAACATGTTTTTCCGTTTTTGACTCACCCTATTTGTTTTGTTTCATTTCTATTCTTGTTGTTTAGCCTACTCTATTTCCGTTCTTTGTTGTCTCTTTATCCCCCACTTTGTTTTCCTATCTTTCCTGTTTCCTGTTTCTTGCTGTGCTGAAAACTACAAATCCCAGCATGCCACATGCCTTGCTGGTTTGGGGCGGCTCCTTTTTCTGTTTGTTTGTTCCGCCCTTTACCCATCCTACTATTTTCCGGCCCCCTTATACACAGCACACTAATATAAATCAGCCTTGGTTGGGATACACTGGCATCCACACACAAAAGGGACTACAACTCTCAGCATGTGTCATTCAGGAGTCTTCAGTCTGTGGAATAACACCAGCATGCTGCCTCTGTAGTCTCCACACCTCTGTAAGGCAAACACCAGTGTTTCCCAACCAGGGTGCCTCCAGGTGTTGCAAAACTACAACTCCCAGCATGCCCTGACAGCCTTTGGGCATGCTAGGAGTTGTAGTTTTGCAACAGCTGGAGGCACACTGACGGGAAAACACTGGTGTAACATGATGTGTATGCTTAATAGGCTAGAACAGTGTTTCCCAACCAATGTGCCTCCAGCTGTTGCAAATCTACAACTCCCAGCTTGCCCAAAGTCTGTCAGGGCATGCTGGGAGTTGCAGTTTTGCAACAGGTGGAGGCACACTGGTTTGTAAACACTAGCATACATACACACAACAGGGACTACAACTCCCAGCATGTCTCATTCAGGAGTCCCCCCTCCCCCTTCACATAGGGAGATCCAAGTATGAGATTTATTCCCCTGCAGTCCATACATCCCCAGCCCGTGCACCTTCTCATCCCCCCCTTCAGATAACACACTTATCTTCTCTGTGTTCCTTCTCCTGTGCAGACCTGTGTCCTTAGAATACAGATCCGGGGGAGGGGAGGTGAGGAGCTGTGTACTATGGCTTCTCCTGTGCAGACCTGCATTCTTAGAATACAGAGCCGAGGGAGGGGAGGTGAGGAGCTGTGTGCTGGATGAGATGAGGGGGCGTGGCTTATTCCTCTCATGCAGACAGAGAAAAAAGAAAAGAAAAAGCTATGACATCTTGTCCACAACAGACTCAGAACTGTGGACAACAGTAAAAGAAAACTCTCTGAACTACAGAACTTCCTGCCCAACAAACAGGTAAGCAAAACACACACATGCTTCCAAAACATATAACACATGTATGTAAAAAAAAAACTTACAAAGAAGATGCCATATAGTAAAAAAAATTTACCACCGGAGTACCCCTTTAACCCCTTTCATTTTAAAAGTTAAAATCACCCCCTTTTCCCAAATTTCATGTAAAAAATATGTAAACATAATAAAAATAAACATATATGGTATCGCCGTGTGCGTAAATGTCTGAGCTATAAAAATATAATGTTAATTAAACCGCACGGTCAATCGCGTACACATGAAGAAATTCCAAATTCCAAAATTGCGTATTTTTGGTCACTTTGTATATCCTAAAAAAATTATACAAAGCGATCAAAAAGTCCCATCAAAACAAAAATGGTACCGATAAAAACTTCAGATCACAGTGCAAAAAATTAGCCCTCATACATCCCTGTATATGGAAAAATAAAATAGTTATAGGGGTCAGAAGATGACACATACTAATTTTGGTGCATGTAGTTATAATTTTAGTAGTACTGTAAAATAAAATAAAACCTATAGGACCTACAGAATAAAGATGTGTCATTTTTACCAAAAAGTGCACTGCATAGAATCTGAAGCCCCCAAAAGTTACAAAATGGCTTTTTTTTTTCAAATTTTGCACCACAAATATATTTTTTTCTGCTTTTGCCGTATATTTTGTGGTGAAATGATTGATGTAATTATAAATTAAGATTGGTGGCACAAAAAAAAAAAAGCCCTCATATGGGTCTGTATGTGCAAAATTGAAAGCGTTATGATTTTTAGAAGGTGATGAGGAAAAAAAGCGAAAGTGCAAAAATGGAAAAACCCTGTGTCCTTAACCCCTTAAGGACACAGGACGTAAATGTACGTCCTGGTGCGGTGGTACTTAACTCACCAGGACGTACATTTACGTCCTGTGCATAACCGCGGGCATCGGAGCGATGCTCGTGTCATGCGCGGCTGATCCCGGCTGCTGATCGCAGCCAGGGACCTGCCGCCATTAACCCCTCAGGTGCCGGGATCAATACAGATCCCTGCATCTGCAGCAGTGCGCGATTTAAATGAACGATCGGATTGCCAGCAGCGCTGCTGCGGGGATACGATCATTCAGAACGCCGCACGGAGGTCCCCTCACCTTCCTGCTTCCGGCTCCCGGCGTCTTCTGCTCTGGTCTGTGATCGAGCAGACCAGAACAGAAGATGACCGATAATACTGATCTGTTCTATGTCCTATACATAGAACAGATCAGTATTAGCAATCATGATATTGCTATGAATAGTCCCCTATGGGGACTATTCAAGTGTAAAAAAAATGTAAAAGTAAAAAAAATGTGAAAAATCCCCTCCCCCAATAAAAAAGTAAAACGTCCGTTTTTTCCTATTTTACCCCCAAAAAGCATAAAAAATAAATTTTATAGACATATTTGGTATCGCCGCGTGCGTAAATGTCCGAACTTTTAAAATAAAATGTTAATGATCCCGTACGGTGAACGGCGTGAACGTAAAAAAAAAAAAGTCCAAAATTGCTACTTTTTTAATACATTTTATAAAAAAAAATTATTAAAAATTTATTAAAAGTTTTTTATATGCAAATGTGGTATAAAAAAAAGTACAGATCATGGCACAAAAATGAGCCCTCACACTGCCGCTTATACGGAAAAATAAAAAAGTTATAGGTCAGCAAAATAAAGGGATTATAAACGTACTCATTTGGTTAAAAAGTTTGTGATTTTTTTAAGCACAACAATAATAGAAAAGTATGTAATAATGGGTATCATTTTAATCGTATTGACTCTCAGAATAAAGAACACACATCGTTTTTACCGTAAATTGTACGGCGTGAAAACTAAACCTTCCAAAATTAGTAAAATTGCGTTTTCTTTTTAATTTCCCCACAAAAATAGTGTTTTTTGGTTGCGCCATACATTTTATGATATAATGAGTTATGTCATTACAAAGGACAACTGGTCGCGCAAAAAACAAGCCCTCATACGAGTCTGTGGATGAAAATATAAAAGAGTTATGATTTTTAGAAGGCGAGGAGGAAAAAATGAAAACGTAAAAATTAAATTGTCTGAGTCCTTAAGGCCAAAATGGGCTGAGTCCTTAAGGGGTTAAGGGGTTAAATTAGAGGGGCAAAGGTTTAAAAGTAATATCAGGAAGTATTACTTTACTTAAAGAGTAGTGGATACATGAAATAGCCTTCCTGTAGAAGTGGTATCTGCAAATACAGTGAAGAATTTTAAGCATGCATAGAATAGGCATAAGGCTATCCTTCATTTAAGATAGGGCCAGGGACCATGTATAGTATTCAGAATATTGGGCAGACTAGATGGGCCAAAGTGTTTTTATCTACCGACACATTCTATGTTTCCATTTTTGTTTTCTCCATTTTAATGTGAAATTAAATTAAAATAAATTTCATATGCAAAATTCTATGAGATTGGCAGACATCCTACCCATGCTATCTAAGCTTGAACAAGTTGGTTTTAAGTAGTTTTTTGGTAAAGGCAGGCAAGGAGCTAATGGAGTGGGACTCCCTGACCTCATTAGATGATAAGAAAGATATAGGACACATTCTCTGCTACTCATGTTAGAAGAAAAGATATTGTTTGATAGAATATCAGCTCCTGAGCTTGCTTTATAGTCTCCTTGCATGTAGTCACTGTACATGTACAACATTCTGTGTAAAGGGATTAATGGGCATATGTAAAATCTGTATAGGTAGACAGTTGCATACAGTCATGGCCGTAAATGTTGGCACCCCAGTATTTCTCACAGAAAAGGATTGCAGTAACACTTGTTTTGCTATACACATGTTTGTTCCCTTTGTGTGAATTGTAACTAAACCAAAAAAGGGAGGAAAAAAGGCAAATTGGACATAATGTCACACCAAACTCCAAAAATGGGCTGGACAAAATTATTGACACTCTTAACTTAATATTTGGTTGCACACCCTTTGGAAAAAATAACTGAAATCAGTCGCTTCCTATAACCATCAATAAGCTTCTTACACCTCTCAGCAGAATGTTGGACCGCTCTTCCTTTGCAAACTGCTCCAGGTCTCTTTTATTGGAAGGGCGCCTTTTCCCAACAGCACTTTTAAGATCTCTCCATAGGTGTTCAATGGGATTTAGATCTGGACTCAATGCTGGCCACTTCAGAACTCTCCATTGTTGCCATGCATTTTTGGGGGCTTGATGTATGTTTAGGGTCATTGTCCTGATGGAAGACCCGAGATCTCGGACGCAAACCCAGCATTTTGACACTGGGTTGTGCAGTGCGACCCAAAATCCATTGGTAATCCTCAGATTTCATGATGCCTTGCACACATTCAAGGCACCCAATGCCTGAAGCATCAAAGTAACCCCAAAACATCATTGCACTTCCACCATATTTCACTGTAGGTACTGCGTTCTTTTCTTTGTAGGCCTCATTCTGTTTTCGGTAAACAGTAGAATGATGTGCTTTACCAAAAAGCTCTATCTTGGTCTCATCTGTCCACAAGACATTTTCCCAGAAGGATTTTGGCTTACTCAAGTTCATTTTGGCAAAATGTAGTCTTGCTTTTTTATGTCTCTGTGCAAGCAGTGGCGTCCTCCTGGGTCTCCTGCCATAGCGTTTCATTTCATTTAATGTCGATGTCAGGACCGACTGGGGGAGACAGGGAGAGTGAGCCCTAAACTGACCCTAAAAACACTTTCCCTGCCTACTTGCCCATCCATCCTAACCGATGGATCGACAACTGGGCGAGTCGGTCACGAGCCAGAAACATTACAGGAACATAGAACACTGTAAATACTGGACTCAGATAACTAACATAAACAGATAAAGTTCAGAGGACATAGATCAGTGAGAGGAAACACTAATTCAGTGATCATGAACTCTATGATCAGTGCATGTACTAACAAACTTTAAAAATCAGATAAACCAAACAGGATATAAATATAGAACACTGTTCACACTGGAACCAGATAACTAACAAACAGATTAGGCCCAGAACACAAGACTGGAAAACGGATGAGTCAGCATAGACTCCATGAACAAACAGGAATTATAACATACAGAGCACAGGTAACACTAGACCAGAACAGGATGAGTCAGAATTGACTCCAGGAACAAACAGGAATAAACTCAATCCCCCAGAAAAACTCCAGCATACAAAGGAATGTCTTGATACTAAAACTCAATTTCCCAGATTCCATCATGGAGCACGGAGACATAAATCTATGTATATAAGT
Source organism: Hyla sarda (assembly GCF_029499605.1). Lineage (NCBI taxonomy): Eukaryota > Metazoa > Chordata > Amphibia > Anura > Hylidae > Hyla > Hyla sarda. The sequence goes on along the minus strand of NC_079193.1, from coordinate 177,782,419 downwards.
ATATAAGTACATAAATGTACAAAATCTAAGTACAAAGACTAAGTGAACTTTTCTCCTTTTTATCTGCTTTCAGGTGTGATTTTTGTATTGCCCACACTTGTTACTTGCCCCAGGTGAGTTTAATGGCTTAAGGACTCAGCCCATTTTCCCCTTAGGACACTTTTTGCGTTTTTGTTTTTTCCTCCTCGCCCTCTAAAATTCATAAATTTTTATATTTCCATTCACAGACCGAGGGCTTGTTTTTTGCGTGATCAGTTGTTCTTTGTGATGACATTACTCATTTTATCCTAATTTTTTTTTGTTTAAGGAAATTTAAACGAAAATCATAATTTTGCAAATTTGGGGGGTTTCGTTTTTGCGCTGTACACTTTACTGTAAAAATTACATGTTTTCTTTATTCTCTGGGTCAATACAATTAAAATGATACCAATGGTTAAAAACATTTCTATTATTGTACTGCTTTTAAAAAATCTCAAACTTTTTTTTACAAAATCAGTATGTATAAAACTGCCCTATTTTGACCACCTGTAACTTTTCAGTTTTCTGTATTCAGGAATGTGTGAGGGCTATTTTTTGGCACCATGATCTGTAGTTTGTTTTGGTACCACGTTTGTGCATATATGACTTTTTGATCGCTTTTTATAAAAAAAATTGCAGTTTGATGTGACAAAAAAAGCTGACATTTTTTACTTAGTTTTTTTTTTACCTTTACCGTAGGGGATCATTAATCGCCGTAGGGGATCATTATATTTTTACAGTTCGGACGTTTATGCATGCAGCGATACCAAATATGTTTATTATTTATCAGTTTTTTTACGCTTTTTTGTATTAACCACTTAGGGACCAAGGGCGTACAGGTACACCTTCGCTCCCTGGTACTTAAGGATCAAGGGCGTACCTGTACGACCGTGGAAATTTCGGTCCCCGCCGCGGGCCGGGTGGAGACTGGGATGACTGCTGATATATATCAGCAGGCATCCTGTGCCAATGCCCAGGGGGGTCCTGAGACATCCCCCTTCCCCCCATGTCGGCGATCACCGCAAATCACCGGTGGATTCACACGAGCGATTTGTGGTGATTCGGGCTCATACGGGTCTTCGGTGACCTGGGAAATAAGGGGGATCGGGGTTGTCCAAGACACCCACAATCCCCCTGAAGGGACTGGAGTGAGGTGGCAGGGGTGCCACCCCTCCTATCCCTTCTATTGGTTGGTCAGATCGGGGGTGGGGGGAGTTAAAGTTTGGTTCCCCCATTCTGCCCTCCCACAGTAGTCCGGACGGAGCGGCTCCCTGGTGCGACGATCCTACGGAAGCCGGTGAGTAGTTGCCTAGCAACATCTGGAGGACTACAGTTTTGAGACCACTAACACATAATAAAAGGTAAAACACTACATATACACCCCCTTACACTGTTCCCCCAATAAAAATGAAAAACATATCGTACGGCATTGTTTCCAAAATGGAGCCTCCAGCTGTTGCAAAACAACAACTCCCAGCATTTTCGGACAGCCACTGACTGTCCAGGCATACTGGGAGTTTAGCAACAGCCGGAGACACCCTGTTTGGGAATCAATGGCGTAGAATACCCCTATGTCCACCCTATGCAATCCCTAATTTAGGCCTCAAATGCTCATGGCGCTCTCTCACTTCGGAGCCCTGTCGTATTTCAAGGAAACCGTTTAGGGTCACATATGGGGTATTTCCGTACTCGGGAGACATTGCACTACGAAGTATGGGGGGCTTTTTCACCTTTTACCCCTTATGAAAAGGTAAAGTTGGGGTCTACACCAGCCTGTTAGTGTAAAAAAATTTTTAAATTTTTACACTAACATGCTGGTGTTACCCCATACTTTCTATTTTCACAAGAGGTAAAAGGAAAAAAGATGCCCAAGTTTGTAACACAATTTCTCCTGAGTATGGAAATACCCCATATGTGGCCGTAAAATGCTCTGCTCTGCTCAGGAGTGAGAGTGCACTATGTACAGTTGAAGCCTAAATCGGTGATTTGCACAGGGGTGGCTGATTTTACAGCGGTTCTGACATAAACGCAAAAAAATAAATACCCATGTGTGACCCCCATTTTGGAAACAACACCCCTCACGGAATGTAACAAGGGGTATAGTGAGCCTCAACACCCCACAGGTGTTTGACTAATTTTCATTAAAGTTTGATGGGAAAATGAAAAATGAAAAAATCACTAAAATGCTAGTGTTACCCAAAAGTTTTCATTTTCACAAGGGAAAATAGGAAAAACGCCCCACAAAATTTGTAACCCCATTTCTTCTGAGTAAGAACATACCCCATTTGTGGATGTACAGTGCTCTGTGGGGCGAACTACAATGCTCAGAAGAGAAGGAGCACCATTGGGCTTTTGGAGAAAAATTTGTCCGGAATTGAAGGCCACGTGTGTCTTCAAAGCCCCCATGGTGCCAGAACAATGAACCCCCCCACATGTGACCCCATTTTGGAAACTACACTCCTCACATAATGTAATAAGGGGTACACTGAGCATTTACGCCCCACAAGTGTCTGACAGATTTTGGGAACAGTGGTCCGTGAAAATGAAAAATGTAATTTTTCATTTGCACAGCCTACTGTTCCAAAGATCTGTCAAATGCCAGTGGGGTGTAAATACTCACTGCACCCCTTATTAAATTCTGTGAGGGGTGTAGTCTCCCCCCAAAAAAATTTTTTATTTACACATCCAACTTTAACGAAAAGTTGTCAAACACTTGTAGGGTGTTAAGGCTCCCTGGACCACTTGTTAGGTGCCTTGAGGGGTGTCGTTTCCAAAATAGTATGCCATGTGTGTTTTTCTGCTGTTCTGGCACAATAGGGGCTTCCTAAATGCGACATGCCCCCCAAAAACCATTTCAGCAAAACTCACTCTCCAAAATCCCATTGTTGCTCCTTCCCTTCTGAGCCCTCTACTGCGCCCACCAAACATTTCACATACACATATGAGGTATTAACTTACTTGAGATTAATTGGGTTACACATTTTAGGGGACTTTTTCTCCTATTACCTCTTGTAAAATTTCAAAAACTGGGTCTACAAGAACAAAATTAAGATTTAGAATTTTCTCCTTCACTTTGCTGCTATTCCTGTGAAACACCTAAAGGGTTAACACACTTTCTGAATGTCATTTTGAATACTTTGATGGGTGCAGTTTCTATAATTGGGACATTTATGGGGTATTTCTAATATAAAGTCCCCTCAAATCCACTTCAAAACTGAACTAGTCCCTGAAAAATTCAGATTTTGAAAATTTCATGAAAAATTAGAAAATTGCTGCTGAACTTTGAAGCCCTCTGATGTCTTCCATGATGCAAACATAAAGTAGACATATTGTATATGTGAATCAATATATAATTTATTTGGAATGTCTATTTTCCTTACAAGCAGAGAGCTTCAAATTTAGAAAAATGCTAAATTTTAAAATATTTTCATCAAATTTTGGAATTTTTCACCAAGAAATGATGCAAGTATCGATGAAAATTTACCACTAACATAAAGTAGAATATGATACAAAAAACTGTCTCGGAATCAGAATGAAAAGTAAAAGCATTCCAGAGTTATTAATGCTTAAAGTGGCAGTGTTCAGATGTGCAAAGAATCCTCTGGTCCTTAAAGAGTAGCTATGAATAGCTAAACTTTCCCTAATCCCCCTCCCCATCTGTCCCTGACACTAACTACATCTATCCATGTATTCATTTTTATTTAAATCCCCATTAAAATACCTTTATAATAACATCTTCTGTAGTTCAGAGTTGAGCTCTTTCCGGAGGGCAGGAAGTGGGCGTGGCCAGCCGGCACGACGTCATCTGAAGCCTGGCCGGCCGGCTTCCGCATGTCTTCCTGCACTGAGAAGAGGGAGATGCAGGTGGCGGGGAAATTTAAATTACAGGTGCCGCACGTGCACAAGCTCAATGGAGAAGAGGAAGATGCAGGGGGCGGGGATATTTAAATAACGCGCGCCGTGCATGCACGAGCACTGTGCTCGCTCTCTGCCTGTTTCATATACATGCAGAGAGCAAGCTGAGGACGAGCATTTCGGACCACGCTGGACCACGCTGCCCGGCCAGCAATGGTCCGAACGTGCTCAGCATGAGGGGGGGGGGGGGGGGAATGATTCCTGGACCACATAGGGTGACACCTAGAGCCATACATGTATGGCGCGGTGCACTAAGTGACGCTATGCAGCGTCGTACATTTACATTGCATGTCCTTAATGGGTTAAAGGAGCATCATATGCTTGAACCAATCTTATTTTTCCACAATTTTGAAAGGGCGCCAATAATTTTGTCCAGCCTATTTTTGGAGTTTGGAGTGACATTATGTCCAATTAGCTTTTTTCCTCCCTTTTTTGGTTTAGTTCCAATACACACAAAGGGAATAAACATGTGTATAGCAAAACACGTGTTACTGCAATCCTTTTCTGTGAGATATACTTCATTATCTTGAAAAATTTCAGGGGTGCCAACATTTACAGCCATGACTGAATGTAAACATGGCACGTAGTGTAAATATAGCTGTTGATATGATCTCATTTCACCTAAACAATTCCATTGACATTACCCAAATCCCATGTGGGTTAGTGCAGGTTTAGTTATATATGTCTTGCAATTCCATTTTACTACTGTTCAATTGACTACGTGGTTTTCCCAGGCACCTTTTTTGGTGGGTGCTAAACTAATCATTTTGGGTCAAAAGTGTGTATCCCTATGTCAATTGACCTCATAAAGGTAATGACATATTAGCCTACTCCCATGAGCATACTCTCACAGTAACATGAAAACATAATTGCAGGCATGTAAACAGTGTTCTGCATCATGGAGATACAATCAATAAGCGCTCGCCAGTGCTGGTCTTTAGTTACTGAGATTTGCTCCGTAATCAATTCACAATTAATTTTATCTTTCCTTACTTGACTCCTATTAATCATGTTATCTATCGCTTAGATGTGGATTGAAGAGCTGAGAACTATAACGTCTTACTATTAGTAACTCAGGTCCAGGTGTCAAATGCAACTATAGATTATTGTGTAAAAAATGTAAAGCATTTTCTAAAATATTGAAGATGTCTAATTGGTATCTGAGGTGGAGTTCGGTTGAGCTTGTGCGGCGATGTTTTGCTTGTGCACAGCAGACCTACAATCTGTCACAGTCTGTCCCGTGGTTCCCACCTGTCACAGATAAGCAAGAACAGTTTCAGCTGATAAAGTCATTGACCACTACTATCTGTTTGCTGTATGGGCCTTTTTTCCTCTAACTACTGAAACTGCTGTCACTGATTCTACTTTGTTCTCAGTCTCTCCTCTCTATTTTCTACCCTCTTTATGCTACATGCTCCTTATTTCCATTTCTCCATTGATACTACTTATTCTCTTAAAACAACTTTTTAACAGTGTTCTTTCTCATTTCCTGATGTTCCATAACTGATTTATTTTGACATTCTGCCTGCACTGGGGCACTTATTATACATTTAGTGTAGTGCTGACTACTGTGCTCTATAACTACCTCTCTCTATCATCTCAATAATTTCTTTCAAATTAATCTTGTATTCTTCATCTTTTAATTTTCACCATTTGGTAACTCTGGGTTATCCTCTTCTGAATAGCGACACTCTACATCATTCCCAAACAGTAAAATGCAGTGTCTTGTGCAGCTTTTCTAATGCTGCCCAAACTTAATAAATAATGCTGCCCCCACCAAAAAACTGAAGGTGCATCCAACTGTAACACTCACGTTTCTGAATACAGGAACCCCGGTGGATGTGGATCCGCTAGACCAGTGTGGGAGATGACTTGGACTGTACCAGGGAGCAGAGTCTAAGTTGCCGCTGGTTTTCACCAGAGCCCGCCCCAAAGCGGGATGGACGTGCTGCTGCAGGCAACACCAAGGTCGCTACCCCTGGCACGGCTCGACCACACAGGCGGCTGAGGAGATGAAAGCCACAGGAGGGATAAGGCAACTAGTAGTCTGGAAAGCAGAAGGTCAGGGCAGGCGGCACAGTAGCATAGTCTAGACATAGCAGGAGGTCAGTAGGCAGGCGGCAGAGGAGCAAGGTCGAGTCACCAAGCAAGTGATCAGATACACGCTAAGGCAATAACAGGAATGCTTTCTCTCAGGCTCAAGACAACAAAGATCCGACAGGAAACTGAGGAGGGTGGAGGAATTTATAAATGAGCCACAGGTGGATTACACTAATGAGTGTACTGGCCCTTTAAATCTTAAAGCTCCGGCGTGCGCGCGCCCTAGGGGAAAGGGAACATGTACGCCGGAGAGGAGAAGAAGAGGCAGGAGAAACACCCAGAGAGTGACGGACTGGGGCTACAGCAGGTAAGGGGACCATACACTCACGGCCAGTGTGTGCAGCCGGACACCAACATCTAATATGCATAGAGCCCTCCTGACTCACTCTGAAAAAAGTTGGGGGACAGAAGGATTGGCCACTTTGATTTTGACATACCTGATCCATTTGTTCTCAGGGGAAATAAGCCACCCCTCTTTCTATACACATATACACAGAGCACATATAAAGTCCATATAGAAATAGCACATCCAAAAGGGAAAAACTGTAAAAAATGAGAAAAATAATGAAGAGGGGTGCAGGCATGAATACGACTGCAGTTACCAGGCCCAATACAATAGTAAATGGATAAATGCAGCACACCAAGTGGATAAAATAAAAAATGTTAGTTTATTCCATGATGTAAAGACAATGGCCCTCATTTACTATTGCAAACCGACATGTTTTGTCGGGCTGTGCGCCGGATTCTGTCGCATTGCGCCAGAAATTCTGTATGTGCCAGATTTTGCACCAGAATTTAAAAAACCCAGACTAACTCTCCATTTTGCTATGAAAACCCGGGGAAAGGGGCATGACCACCGGGAAAAGGGGGCATGGTATCCGAAAAGGGGCGTGTTCCTGACATTTTCACAAAAACCCAACATATTTACTAAGGTTTTCACATAAAATGTAGTGGATTTGAGCTGAGGAAAACCCGACAGATCAGAGCATGTGTAAAAAAAAAAAAAAGGAAAAAGTAAGGAAAAAGGAAAATGTAGGGAAACCTTAGTAAATACAGAGGAAAATAAATTGTAGGGAATTAAAACCCACAAAGAAATCTACACTCCACTCTTAGTAAATGAGGGCCAATGTTTCAGTAGCCTCCTTGTCACGATGCCGGCTGGCAGGAGGTGGATCCTCTGTGCCAGAGAGGGATTGGCGTGGACCGTGCTAGTGGACCGGTTCTAAGTCACTACTGGTGTTCACCAGAGCCCGCCGCAAAGCGGGATGGTCTTGCTGCGGCGGTAGTGACCAGGTCGTATCCACTAGCAACGGCTCAACCTCTCTGACTGCTGAAGATAGGCACGGTACAAGGGAGTAGACAGAAGCAAGGTCGGACGTAGCAGAAGGTCGGGGCAGGCAGCAAGAATCGTGGTCAATAAGGCAATAGCAGGAGGTCAAGTACACAGTATGGACAAACACAGTAACGCTTTCACTAGGCTCTAAGGCAACAAGATCCGGCAGGGGAGTGCAGGGGCAGTGATCAGATATAGTCTGGGAGCAGGTGGAAGCCAATTAAGCTAATTGGGCCAGGCACCAATCATTGGTGCACTGGCCCTTTAAGTCTCAGGGAGCTGGCGCGCGCGCGCCCTAGGGAGCGGAGCCGCGCGCGCCAGCACATGACAGCAGGGGACTGGGACGGGTAAGTGACCTGGGATGCGATTCGCGAGCGGGCGCGTCCCGCTGTGCGAATCGCATCCCCGACTGCCATGACAGTGCAGCGCTCCCGGTCAGCGGGACCGACCGGGGCGCTGCGGAGAGAGAGATGCCGTAAGCGCTCCGGGGAGGAGCGGGGACCCGGAGCGCTAGGCGTAACAGTACCCCCCCCTTAGGTCCCCCCTTCTCTTTGTCCGGTAACTGCCTCCCCTGGGATGAGGACACCGGGAAAGAATGGAGGGTTTCCTCAACGGCAGGCAGTACAGCAGGAGTGGGAATGGGGAGGGAGGGCAGAGGGCGAGGCCTGGCACGGGGCAGTGTGACACCAGGACGGGGGCCATGAGGAGGCACCGAGGCTTGCCTGACTGGACTGGGAGGGGGGGAGAGGCACTTCTTATGGCAGGCAGAGTCCATAAAGACCTTAGGGAGACTGGTTACAGGGGGAACCACAGGGTCACGGCAGGGAGTACTGGGAACCGGTTTAAGGCAGTCCTTGAAACAAGAGGTACCCCAGCTCTTGATCTCCCCTGTGGACCAATCCAGGGTTGGGGAATGGTGTTGAAGCCAGGGTAGTCCAAGGAGAATTTCGGAAGTGCAATTGGAGAGGACCAAAAACTAAATTTTTTCGTGATGAGGTCCGATGCACATTAGGAGGGGCTCCGTGCGGTAACGCACGGTGCAATCCAACCTGACTCCGTTGACCGCGGAAATGTAGAGTGGCTTGACGAGACGGGTCACCGGGATGCGGAATTTATTCACCAAGGAATCCAGAATAAAGTTCCCAGAGGCACCGGAGTCCAAGCAGGCCACGGCTGAGAGGGAAGAGTTGGCTGAAGGAGAAATCCGTAGGGGCACCGTGAGACGTGGAGAAGCCGACTTAGCATCAAGAGACGCCACACCCACGAGAGCTGGGTGCGAGCGTGCGTTTCCCAGACGTGGAGGACGGATAGGGCAATCCACCAAGAAATGCTCGGTACTGGCACAGTACAGACAAAGATTCTCTTCCCTACGGCGATTCCTCTCTTCCTGGGTCAGGCGAGACCGATCCACTTGCATGGCCTCCTCGGCGGGAGGCCTAGGCGCAGATTGCAATGGAGACTGTGGGAGAGGTGTCCAGAGATCTAAGTCTTTTTCCTGGCGGAGCTCTTGATGCCTCTCAGAAAAACGCATGTCAATGCGAGTGGCTAGATGAATGAGTTCATGCAGGTTAGCAGGAGTTTCTCGTGCGGCCAGAACATCTTTAATGTTGCTGGATAGGCCTTTTTTAAAGGTCGCGCAGAGGGCCTCATTATTCCAGGATAGTTCAGAAGCAAGAGTACGGAATTGTATGGCGTACTCGCCAACGGAAGAATTACCCTGGACCAGGTTCAGCAGGGCAGTCTCAGCAGAAGAGGCTCGGGCAGGTTCCTCAAAGACACTTCGAATTTCCGAGAAGAAGGAGTGTACAGAGGCAGTGACGGGGTCATTGCGGTCCCAGAGCGGTGTGGCCCAAGACAGAGCTTTCCCAGACAGAAGGCTGACTACGAAAGCCACCTTAGACCTTTCAGTAGGAAACTGGTCCGACATCATCTCCAAGTGCAGGGAACATTGTGAAAGAAAGCCACGGCAAAACTTAGAGTCCCCATCAAATTTGTCCGGGAGGGACAAGCGGAGGCTAGGAGTGGCCACTCGCTGCGGGAGAGGTGCAGGAGCTGGCGGAGGAGATGGTTGTTGCTGCTGTAGCTGAGACTGAAATTGCTGTAGCTGTGACTGAAGCTGCTGTAGCTGCGACTGGAGTTGCTGTGTCATGGTGGTCAAGTACGACAGCTGGTGATCTTGTTGGGCGATCTGTCGGGCTTTGCTGGGCGACCAGTGTAGTGAGGTCGGCGACAACTGGCAGAGGAACTTCAGCGGGATCCATGGCCGGATCTACTGTCACGATGCCGGCTGGCAGGAGGTGGATCCTCTGTGCCAGAGAGGGATTGGCGTGGACCGTGCTAGTGGACCGGTTCTAAGTCACTACTGGTGTTCACCAGAGCCCGCCGCAAAGCGGGATGGTCTTGCTGCGGCGGTAGTGACCAGGTCGTATCCACTAGCAACGGCTCAACCTCTCTGACTGCTGAAGATAGGCGCGGTACAAGGGAGTAGACAGAAGCAAGGTCGGACGTAGCAGAAGGTCGGGGCAGGCAGCAAGAATCGTAGTCAATAAGGCAATAGCAGGAGGTCAAGTACACAGTATGGACAAACACAGTAACGCTTTCACTAGGCTCTAAGGCAACAAGATCCGGCAGGGGAGTGCAGGGGCAGTGATCAGATATAGTCTGGGAGCAGGTGGAAGCCAATTAAGCTAATTGGGCCAGGCACCAATCATTGGTGCACTGGCCCTTTAAGTCTCAGGGAGCTGGCGCGCGCGCGCCCTAGGGAGCGGAGCCGCGCGCGCCAGCACATGACAGCAGGGGACCGGGACGGGTAAGTGACCTGGGATGCGATTCGCGAGCGGGCGCGTCCCGCTGTGCGAATCGCATCCCCGACGGCCATGACAGTGCAGAGCTCCCGGTCAGCGGGACCGACCGGGGCGCTGCGGAGAGAGAGACGCCGTAAGCGCTCCGGGGAGGAGCGGGGACCCGGAGCGCTAGGCGTAACACTCCTGCTACCTTTTTCAAGAGCACATAACATAACCATGCAAGTGGCTATGCAAGTTGATTGTTACCGTCTTACGCAACAGGAGAGATCACGACAACGCAGTGAGAATTTGTGTTTGTATTGTGTTAGCGTGGAGCACTTCCTCAAAGACTGTTCTGTTCGTCTAACAGTATCCGGGAAAATGCTCGCACCTAAGGCACGTAGAAGAGGCGTCCCTAGGTGTGAATACCACCTCTCCTCACTTGACTATTTCTGTACAAGTCTTCGCTTCTGCCAAGTCTTCCTTTAGCGCTACAGCATTTTTGGATACTGGATCTGCAGGTGACTTTATTGATGCTTCTTTCGTCCACAAATACCATCTTCCTGTTACTTGGCTTGCCAAGCCTTTGTTCATCTCCTCTTAATGGACAAATTTTGGGCTGTAAGGTGCTATTCGGTACTGAGCCTCTCGTTATGCAAGTGGGTTTCTCTGTACTGCCCCACTGTACTTCTTCTTGGCCTTCCTTGGCTCCGACGTTACTCTCCGCAACTAGATTGAAGAACTGGAGAAATTATTCACTGGTTCTGTCAAAATCATTGTTTCAGTCCAGTCCAGCCTAAAGTTGTTTCTCGTCCTCCTCCTTTGCCTGGTCTGGCCCAACCTTACCAAGAATTCTCTGACATATTCTGCAAGAAACAGGCTGAGTCTCTGCCTCCACATCGTCCTTACGACTGCCCTATATGTAGATCTTCTGCCTGGTACTACTCCTTCTCTTGGAAGGATATACCCTCTATCAGTTCCTAAAACCAAAGCCATGGCTGAGTATATCCAGGAGAATCTCCAAAAGGGATTTATCCATCTCTGATCCGTTCGTAAGTCCTCTTCTCTTGCTGGAGCTGGTTTCTTCTTTGTAGGGAAGAAGGATGGCTCACTCAGTCCATGCATTGAGTACAGGGGACTTAACAAAATCACGGTCAAGAACCGTTATCCTGTACCTCTTAACTCAGAACTTTTTGACCGTCTACGTGGTGCCAAGGTCTTCTCCAAGTTGGACTTATGTGGAGCGTATAACTTCATTCATATCCGCAAGGGAGATGACTGGAAAACAGCCTTCAATACTCTTGAAGGACATTTTGAGTATCTCGTAATGCCTTTTGGTCTCTGCAATACTCCAGATGTTTTTCAAGAGTTTGTCAATGATATTTTCCCTTATCTTCTCTACTTCTGTGTTGTCATATACTTAGATGACATCCTGATCTTCTCTTCCAATTTACAGTGGGGATCAAAAGTTTGGGCACCCCAGGTAAAAAATTGTATTAATCTGCATAAAGAAGCCAAGGAAAGATAGAATAATCTCCAAAAGGCATCAAATTACAGATTAGATATTCTTATAATATGTCAACAAAAGTGAGATTTTATTTCCATCATTTACACTTTCAAAATAACAGAAAACAAAAAAATGGCATCTGCAAAAATTTGGGCACCCTGCAGAGTTAATATCTTGTACTGCCCCCTTTGGCAAGTATCACAGCTTGTAAACGCTTTTTGTAGCCAGCCAAGAGTCTTTCAATTCTTGTTTGAAAAAAATTAACTACAGGGGAAGTCAAGATGATTATTCACTCCTCTAAGTGAAATCGATATATTAGCCCTTGGAGAGAATTTTAACAAGTATTTATTTGTAAACTGAACCAATCAGACATGGATATTTTAAAATATAACTTTTACTTAATTTTTGTAAAAACACAAACAGCATCAATAGTGACAATTACAATATAGAAATCAATTTAATAGCAGAAAATATATCTTCAGCAGTATTCTGATTCCAATATACAGATAGAAAAACTTGATGTAAGCCTTTTGGCTTATTAGAGGGAGGGAAGGGGGGTACAGGTGAGTGCCCTAGATAATTAGATAACCCTACCTATTCTAATTCTATTTCCCTACCTACCATAAGTGTGGATGAGGGAGAGGTATAAATAGACCACAATCACATCAATTACAATATACTAGTGACATGTGCAGGATATTTCATGCTACATATCCACTAGTACCGTGTACAACATTTCTCATACTTCTTATCCTACGGGTTTCTCCCATCTCATATATATGGGTTCATCAGGGTGGAAGGAGAAATTGAAGACCAAAGACTAATATTATTAAACAATGAGCTGAAGAAAAGATGAAAGTAAAGAAAGAAATGATGTTGGATGGTCATCGTCACCCATTCAGGTCAGTCACCGTTGGTCTTGAAGAAATGAATATGTTGGGGAGTCTATTGATCATATATAAAATAAACTGTCATTAATTTACAATCAAAGTACTAACACTTTAAGATACTGAAATAAACACACATATGTATCTATATATCAAGGTTGATGAGTGTATCACCGTTGATGACAACCTAAAAGTAGAACAAGAACAGAACATGTTTTATCCTAGGATAATATCAACAGTGAGAAAAGTCAATACTCATAGATACTTAATTTGTACCTTATATAGTAGAGATCAAATGCATGGGAAATATACGATCAAAATTGAAAAGCGTTCGAGATGTCATGTTTTATGGATGACTACCCCACCAGTAGAAACCTGAATATAAAATATAAGTAGCTTAGCTAAATAGCCAAATGAGATAATAGTAATAGTACCTCTGTATTCCAAATGATGAACAAATGGATGATACCTTAAAATAGACAATCAATAAGGATAACATAAGTCCAAGTTTGGATCAGGAGATGGTAAAACTGCCTCTTAGAGGGTCCAAATAAATAAGGAGCTTAAAGATAAAAGGGATACAGAGCTGGACTTATTTCTTTATTCAAACAGGGAACTAGGAAAGATCATAATATATTGTCCCTCTAGAGGTAAAAACATTTTTACCCTCCAAATGCGTTCCAATTATGCGCTCTCAGATCGAGGCGCGGAACGCACACGCTGCGTGACTTCAGACAGGAAGTTCATGCAACGTACTTACGGTCGGCGTCCCATATAAGGCAGATGCTGAACGCTAACATGAAGATCCGGTCGTCGTCGTCATCTCTCTATTACCAGCACCTGGTAAGCTCCATCCTTGGCTATTATTTTATATTATTGTTGTTGATATTCTAACTCCCTCCTCTTGTTTATGGAGGCTTTGCTGTATTCTATCACTACAAAGCGGTCACAAAACCTAATGGCTGCTATAGCAATAGCTATGCTGAATCTGCATGAAGATTAAACATTTTGGCTTATATTCAATATATATATATATATATAAATATATATATATATATATATATATATATATATATATATATATATATATATATTCCAAGGTAGGCTAGCCATATTATTCTTGTGTTTTTATACACAAATAAGCTGGATGATTATTACTATAGCTAGCTTTATATACATATGCTATAGTGCCAATATATAGTCAGTTGCATCTAACATGGCAATATTGGCAATATTTATCTATTACAAGAAAGGGGGTGTAGCTCACTTAGCCACCCGACCCGAGGTTAACTGATTGGCCTTAATCCCAAAAAAGGCCTAATTTTAGAATGAATGAATAATAATTTGTATGTGGTAATAGAAATAACCACATACAAAAATCAGTCCTCAAGGGAAAGTGGGAGATGAAGAGGAAAAATAGATATAGAATGGTAGCAAAATAAGGAAAAATAATAAATAGATAAGTGAGATTATAATATTATTAAATGGATGAACCTGAGTCTAGAAATAGATAAAATAGATTACTAGTTTTATTAAGAACATATACAAATAATTCAGCCTAACACATCTGGACAGGGCCCTTGCACCAGTTGTGAATAACAGTAAAGAATGATGGTAAAGAATTATGTGAAACCAAATAAAATAAATATATATCAACCACCTAATGTATAGATACAGTCCTATTTGGCAAAAGACAAAAATAGTCCGATAAAGGTATATGGCAGCTTGCAAAACGATGTGGCCAGAAATAGTGTCCGTATATTCAGAGTAGCAATATAATGTTTGCTGTAGTTGGTTCAATAAGTAATGTAGCCAGTAGTCATGTCACTGTTAACGGAGAGATAGCAAAATAGGAAAATGTTTGTAGTACATGCAGTCCGCAATGTATATTCATTACTCACGATCTGTAGCCGGCTTCCTCGTAGCTGATGATCTCGACAGTGAGGACAGCGTTCGGCACTGGCACGGAGTTGCCTCCGGCCATTGATGTAAGTGGGTGAGTAGACTTGATTGTGATGCGGTCTTGGCGGTGCTGGTGCAGGTTGGCACGGACAGGCGTCCGGCCGAGCTGGTTATAGATAGTGGGCCAAAGTAGATAATGCGGCTTTTGGCGTCCTCGTGCTAGATCGCGCGCACGATCTTGAAGTGGTCCGTGAAGTAAGGTGCTGCAGCGCTGCCAAGTGCTGATAGGACAATTATAAGGTGCATAAAAGTTCATAAAGGTGGTGATATTTAAGAGTATAAGTTAGCCTGCTAGTTCCCTGTTTGAATAAAGAAATAAGTCCAGCTCTGTATCCCTTTTATCTTTAAGCTCCTTATTCATTTGGACCCTCTAGGAGGCAGTTGCACCGTCTCCTGATCCAAACTTGGACTTATGTTATCCTTATTCATTGTCTATTTTAAGGTATCATCCATTTGTTCATCATTTGGGATACAGAGGTAGTATTACTATTATCTCATTTGGCTATTTAGCTAAGCTACTTATATTTTATATTCAAGAAAATACAAAAATCTAAAAAGGTAAGGTAGCGCTTCAATTCAACACCAGTCACCTTAAAAAATATATATTTAAAAGGACAGTAACTCACCCGGTGCAAGTGGGAAAAACTACACCCAAAAAGGATGAGTTCCCACAGAGCACCACAAGCCAGATGGACCTTCTACAATGTACATAAAATTCTTTGGTTTTTCTATGATCCTGCTTGAAAGGAGGGCACCAGGTATTCTGGATCCAAATAAGTAAGGGTCCGTATATACAGTCGATAAAAAACAAGAGAAAAGAACCAGCGCTCAAGGAAAACCAATATGTACCACAGAAACAAACTTTTTTTTTGAGTAATCCAATGTAAAAAGTGCACTCACTTCCCATGGGGGGAAAACTGGAAAGTGGCGATGAATGCCTCAGACCCGGCCCCCCTCCAGGACAGCTTCAGATGGACGCTCCTAGGTTTCATAAACCACAGGATCCAGCGGGTATACTCATGGTTCTTTTTATTCGCGACGCGTTTCAAAGGTTAACAATAATCGCCTTCTTCATCAGGCTTATCTTAATATTAAAAAACAGCTCATTTATACTTACAATTATTGCACTGAGGCTCACACTCTCCAATCCCGGCGCTCTGCATGTGCGCGTAGCTCGAGTAGACTTCCGGTCGTGTAATCATGTGACTCGGAATGGCTCACTTCCGAAGTCCTCCGATCACATGACCGGGCTAGTTCGTAGCCCTCTCTGTGTTATGTCATCTGCGTGACTCCACACAGTGACATATACCGGAAGTTTGGGGAGAAGTCACATGACCAAAGTGTGCGTCCCAGCTTGGAACGCACACGTGACAACAACCCAGCACTTCTGGATACAGCACAGAGAAAGGAGCGCCGGGTCGTCAGGTTCTTCAGCGACTATGGAAGAATCATCTCTACGCCAAACTGGAGAAATGTCTGTTCGAGAAGTCAAGTCTTTCGTTTCTTGGCTACATTGTCTCTCATCGGGGCCTGCAGATGGATCCAGATAAATTGTCTGCAGTGTTGGATTGGCCTCGTCCTTCGGGCCTAAATGCTATTCAACGCTTTCTGGGATTCGCTAACTATTATCGTCAATTTATCCCACATTTTTCGTCCTTGGTTGCTCCAATTGTGTGTCTCACGAAGAAGGCTTCTATTCCTAAGTCTTGGCCTCAAGAGGCTGAAGAGGTCTTCTCCCATTTAAAGTTTGTGTTTGCCTCTGCTCCCGTGCTTACAAGACCTGATCAGGAGAGGCCCTTTGCTTTGGAGGTTGATGCCTCCTCTATTGGAGCGGGTGCCATTCTTACTCAGAAAAATGCCAAGGCCAAGATTGTTACTTGTGGATTCTTCTCCAAGACATTCTCTCCTGCTGAGAGGAATTACTCCTTTGGAGATCGTGAACTCCTTGCTATCAAGCTAGCTTTGGAGGAATGGCGACATTTATTGGAAGGTCCTTCTCATCCGGTCAGCATCTATTCCGACCATAAAAATCTTTTATACCTTCAGTCTGCTCAGCGTTTGAACCCACGCCAAGCAAGGTGGTCACTGTTCTTTTCTTCATTCAACTTCTTCATCCACTTCCGTCCAGCAGACAATAACATCAGAGCAGATGCTCTCTCCAGGTACTCTGACGTCATAGGTTTGGACTCCTCGCCTAGGCATATCATTCCTCCTGACCGTTTGATTCCTGCCACTCCAGCCAAAATTCTACAAGTTCCTCTGGGAAAATCCTTTGTGCCCACCAGATTGAGACCCAAGGTACTGAAATTGGGTAATTCTTCCTTGACAGCAGGACATCCTGGAATTCGCAAGACTCTACTTCTAATCTCCCAGCATTACTGGTGGCCCCATCTTGGACGTGATGTTTCTGATTTTGTTCGTTCCTGTGAAATTTTGTGCCCGTGACAAAACCCCTCTACCTACAGGACTCTTACAGCCTTTACCCATTCTGGAGACTCCCTGGTCCCATATTGCCATGGATTTCATTACCGATTTGCCTCCATCTCATAATAACACTGTCATTTGGGTCGTCGTAGATCGGTTTTCCAAGATGGCTCATTTCATTCCTTTACCAGGTCTTCCTTCTGTTCCACAGCTGGCAAAGTACTTCTTGCTGCATGTCTTTCATTTACATGGTCTTCCTCAGCATATCTTTTCGGATCACGGTGTGCAGTTTGTCTCTAAGTTCTTGCGAGCCCTTTGTAACCGTCTGGACATCAAGCTGGACTTCTCCTCGGCCTACCACACTCAGTCGAATGGTCAGGTGGAGAGGGTTAATCAAATCCTTGAGACTTATCTTCGTCATTTTATTTCAGCTCGCCGAGACGATTGGGTCGACCTTCTCCCCTGGGCTGAATTCTCTTATAATCATAAGGATTCCGTGTCCACGGGGTCGTCTCCCTTTTTT
Organism: Hyla sarda; assembly: GCF_029499605.1. Taxonomy (NCBI): domain Eukaryota; kingdom Metazoa; phylum Chordata; class Amphibia; order Anura; family Hylidae; genus Hyla; species Hyla sarda. Next base: position 177,764,967 of record NC_079193.1, on the reverse strand, counting down.
GTTGTCTATGGACTCCATCTCCGTTCTCCTCTTCCTCTCCCAATTTCCTCTGGAGTACCTGCTGTGACTTCTCCACAATCTGGCAACAGACCCAACAGTCGTTATCCCAGGCTTCTTCACGTATGAAGGCGCAAGCTGATAAAAGTAGAAGTCCACCTCCGTCCTTTCCTTGTGACATGGTGTGGGTTTCATCCAAATACATCCACTTCAAGATCCCCTGTTACAAACTCGGTCCTCGCTACCTTGGTCCCTTCCAGATTCTACAAAAAATCAACCCTGTCTCCTACAAACTCCGTCTACCTGCTGCATTTCGTATTCCCAATTCCTTCCACGTCTCTCTCCTCAAGCCTCTTGTCATAAACTGGTTTTCTCAGAAGAATCTTGCTCCCACACCTTTCTCCGGCTCTTCTGACATATTCAAGGTTAAAGAGATTCTTGCTACAAAAACCGTGAGAGGTAAACAATTTTTGTTGGGTCGACTGGGAGGGTTACGGTCCAGAGGAGAGATCTTGGGAGCCTGAGGAGAATATCCTGGACTGTGACCTTCTCAGGAGTTTTCTTAAAGGAGGGGGAGACTAAAGGGGGGTTACTGTTACATTGTGTTCCAGCCACACACGCTGGCCATGAGCGCATGGTCCCGTTACCTGCTGCTGCCAGCGGGGCTGGGACTCGCATCGCGGTACGCACCCGCATGCGAGCCCCAGTCCGTCACTCACCTGGTGCTTCTCCGGCCCCCGCCTCTGCCTCTCTGCTTCGGCGTGTGTGTCTCTGTCCCCTAGGGCACTCGCCGGAGCTTTAAGATTTAAAGGGCCAGTGTGCTCATTAGTGTAATTCACCTGTGGCTCATTGATAAATTCCTCCTCACTTCCCTGCTGTATCTTTGTTGCCTTGTGCTTGAGAGTTGCCTTGCCGTGTATCTAATCCTTTGCTTGGTGATAGGTCATATCTCCTCAGCCTGCCTATTGATCTCCTGCTAAGTCCTGACTATGCTACTGTGTCGCCTGCCTTGACCTTCTGCTATCCTGACTACGAGCTGCCTTATCCCTCCTGTGCCTCCCATCTCCTCAGCCGCCTGTGTGGTCGAGCCATGTCAGGAGTAGCGACCTGCCGTAGCAAGTCCATCACGCTTTGCGGCGGGCTCTTATAAAAACCAGCGGCACCTTAGACTCTGCTTCCTGGTACGGACTATTTCATCTGCCACACAGGTCCAGCTGATCCACATCCACCGGAGTTCCTGTCTTCTGAAACGTGAGTGTTAAAGAAAGACAATTATTTCCCCATAAATTTACCTTGGGCAGGTGCTCCTCACAAGATTTCTGAAGCATGGCCTGTAAGCAAGAATCCATTGCTGAATAAAAGGCAAGTTAAAGCTCATTCAAAATTTGCTTCACAACATTTGGAGCGAATGATATAATGGGAGAATATAGTGTGGTGAGATAAGAGCACCACACCAACAGTAAAGTTTGGAGGTGGGGACATCATGGTGTGTGGCTGTTTTTCAGCAAATAGTACTGGAAAATGTCACATAATTGAAGGAAGGATGAATGGGCAAATTTACTTAGACATTCTTGATAAAAATCTGCTGCCATCTACCAGGATGATGAAGACCAAACAAGGGTTGACATTTCAGCAAGACAAAAGCAAAATAAAGCTACTAGAATGGCCCAGCCAGTCACCTGACTTAAATCCCATTGAAAATCTATGGAAATAATTAAGGATCATGTTTCATAGAAGAGGCCCATGGAACCTTTAAGAGTTGAAAACTGTGTCAAAGAATATGCCAAAATTCCACCAGAGCAATGCATGTGACTAGTTTCTCTATACAGGCGTCTTAAAGCTGTCAAAGACTTTTTTCCGAAGTATTAAATAAATATCAGTAAGTGTTCAATCATTTTTCTCTGTGTTATTTCACATTATGATGCATAACTTAAATGGGCGCTGTCATTTGCAAAAACTTTTTATATAATGTAGATAATAACAATATATGTATATTTGTAATAAAATGGTTAAAAAATGTGTATATTTTTGGAGAAAAAAAAACATTGTCTTGTCCCTGCTGCTTTTGCACGTGTCTCTGTGCAGAGACAAAATAAAGGAAGTGTGGGCGGCACAAGCATGGCTCTGTGCAGGCTCCCGGCCTGTCAATCAGCCTGCTGTGTGAGCCGGGAGCATGTCACAGAGCCTCACTGTACAGAGCCCTGCAGAAGTTCTACCAGTCTATTCTGTCCTACTACATGGAAGCAGATTGAATGTAGTCACAAATAAAATACTTACTGTACCTCTCTTTTTGCTAGTTTTCTGACATATTATGATTTTAGGGGTCTTGTTTGGGCATAGAAAATAATTAAAGGGTCTTTTCTGGGGCCTGAATTTATTTGTGGTGCTGTAGAGTCAGGGGGCGGCTAACAAAGAGAGGGGCAAAATATGTTTTAGAAGGAAACTTTATAGTCATCAGGACAAGTCATCACTTAGGTCTAGGCTGTATGGAGTGAAAAAGGAAAGAGAACAGGAAAGACTTCCCCTGTGATTTACTGGATTTATAGAGGATCTCTCACCTTTCCTGACATGTAATGTAGTGAATTCTCATATTACCTAGATACCAATTCTGGTGGTTTAAATCTGTTGCTAGCGCTACAAAAAGTCTCTGTGTAAGGGTGGGTTCACACTTCATTTGTAGTGTACAGGTGCCGGAGCCGGTTGGGGATAGTGAAAACCAGCTGCTCCCATATCCCAGCCGGCCCGTACCCCATTCATTTCAATGAGCCGACTGGAGTCAAATTCTGACTCAGGTCGGCTCATTTTTATCCGTATACGGTTTTCTGACCGGACCTAAAATCGTGGCATACGGGGCAAAAATGAGCAAAAATTAATCCTTTACATATCCTATCAAGCTGGCACTCAAGCTGTAACTCAAGACAAACCTAGTTGGGGGAGAATGTGTGTAAGTGGGTAAGTAACTGGCTCAGTTATAGGAAACAGAGGGTGGTTATTAATGGTACTTATTCTGATTGGGTGACTGTTACTAGTGGGGTACCACAGGGGTCAGTCTTGGGTCCTGCTGTATTTAATATATTTATTAAAGGGAACCAATCATCAGATTTTACCCTATATAACGCTTGGCAAAGATATGAAGTTATAAACTAGTCACTGCCGCGCCGTAAGTAGTCACCTGGGCGGGGACCTCTTCTCACCTACTCCCGTTCTTCGTCCGGCAGCGACGCCCCCTCCGCTTGATTGATGGGCCGCGTCATCGCTCTGCTCCGTCTGTTCAGTGAGCAGAACAATGACGCGGCCCATCAATCAAGCGGAGGGGGCGTCGCTCCCGGAAAAAGAACGGGAGTAGGTGAGAAGAGCTCCCCGCCCAGGTGACTGCTTACGACGGCGGCGGTGACTATTTTATAACTTCATATCTTCCCTGGGGGCAGGAGCGTCCCCCGGTGATGGTGAGGACAACAATTTTACCCTATATAACGCTTTGCCAAGCATTATATAGGGTAAAATCTGATGATTGGTTCCCTTTAATGACCTTCTAGAGGGGTTGAATAGTAAAGTAGCAATCTTTGCAGATGATACTAAACTCTGTAAAGCGGTAAACACTATAGAGGACAGTGAACTGTTACAAATGGATCTGGATAGGTTGGAGGTTTGGACTGGGAAGTGGCATATGAGGTTCAACACTGATAAATGTAAGGTAATGCACATGGGGAAGAAAAATCCGGGCTGGGATTATGTATTAAATGGGAGAACACTTGGGAAGACTGACGTGGAAAAGGATTTAGGAGTCTTAGTTAACAGTAAATTTAGCTGTAGTTACCAGTGTCGGGCAGCTGCTGCCAAGGCAAATAAAATCATGGGGTGCATCAATAGGGGCATAGATGCCCATGACAAGGAAATAATTCTACCGCTGTATAAATCACTAGTCAGACCACACATGGAATACTGTGTACAGTACTGGGCACCATTGTACAAGAAAGATATAGTGGAGCTGGAGAGGGTTCAAAGATGGGCAACCAGGGTAATACAGGGAATGGGAGGACTACAGTACCCAGAAAGATTATCAGAATTAGGGTTATTTAGTTTAGAAAAAAAGAAGGCTTAGGGGCGACCTAATAACTATGAAAAAATATATCAGGGGACAGTACAGAGATCTCTCCCATGATCTATTCATACCCAGGACTGTATCTATAACAAGGGTGCATCCTCTACGTCTTGAGGAAAGAAGGTTTCTACACCAGCACAGACAGAGGTTCTGCACTGTAAGAGCAGTGAGACTGTGGAATTCTCTGCCTGAGGAGGTGGTCATGGTGAACTCTGTAAAAGAGTTCAAAAAGGGCCTGGATGCATTTTTGGAGAATAATAACATTGCTGGTTATGTATACTAGATTTATAGGGACAGAACGTTGATCCAGGGATTTATTCTGACTGTCATATTTGGAGTGGGGAAGGAATTTTTACCTCTAGTATGAGGGCTTTTTGCCTTCCTCTGGATCAACTCAACTCAGTAGGGACTTATTAGGAGTGTAGGTTGAACTTGATGGACTCTGGTCTTTTTTCAACCTTATGAACTATGTTACTAATATGCTGAGTATGGAGAAAAGCTTCACTATAGAAAAGACACTAAACATTTTAGTAATGAAAGATTAAGTGGTACTCCGGTGCTAAGACATCTTTTCCCCTATCCAAAGGAGGACCCCTGTGATCTTTCAGGCAGCACCCCATTACCATCAGCCCCCAGAGCATGTTCGCTCCGGGTCTGATGACTGCCGATCCCAGGGCGGGAGTATTTTGACATCACGGCTCCGACCCCATGTGACGTCACGCTCCGCCCCCTCAATGCAAGCCTATGGGAGGGGCCGTGATTCATCAGACCCGGAGCGATGTTCGCTCTAGAGGCTGATGATAGCGGGGTGCTGCATTAAAGATTGCGGGGATCCCCAGCGGCGGGACCCCCGGAATCAGGCAACTTATCCCCTATCCTTTGGATGGGAATAAGATGTCTTAGCGCCGGAGTACCCCTTTAAGTCTTTTCTACTATTAAGACCTCTAGGCTGAGAGCAATCAAAACTATAGATCAATTGGACTTCCCAATTTCGAAGTGCTCTAAGCCATGCTCCCCTTCACCTAGGTCTGAATACTTATTCAATACAAAAAAAATCGCAAAACTTTAACATCATTGATGTGAACATCACAAAAATGTTTTGATACATTAGAAACACATGAAAACATTTTTGGGATGTTCACTTGAATAAAGTTACAGCTTTATGACTTTTTGGCATTGAGAAAGTAAAAAATGTACCTGCAATGGGTTAACATTGTTGTAATGTACCTGCCAATATGTTTTCCCCTCCCTTTTTTGGCATATAAATTGCACCATGTTACTACCTTTGTTAGTTTTGTTTAAAGGGGTATTCCGCCACAAACATCTTAACCCCTATCTAAAGGATAGGGGATTAGATGTTAGATTGCGGGGTCCCACCACTGGGGACCCCCGCAATCTCCGGCGTGGAACCTTGTCATTTGGTGCACGGAGCAAACTCTGCTCCGTGCCTGATGACTGGCGATGCGGATAGGGGATAAGATGTTTGTGGTGGAGTACCCCTTTAAGGATCAAACACGTCAACTATACTGTTATCTTAGTCCACTGGATTTTATGTGTTTTTTAGCACCTTTAATGTTTTAACCTTTAAAAGTGTGCCGGCTTGTAATGTATGCTTTGATACTATTGACAATCATTGGAAACAGCCCTTTGACAAAAAAAAAATGGTATCACCCAGTTGTCGGATCATTTATACATTTCCAGGAGGAATAACAGAAGAACAACACACTGCAGATAGACATCTGCAGTGTGATGTTCCTCTGTTGTTCCTCCTGGAAATGTATGTATGAACTGGGGGGTTACGCCATTGAGACCCCCCGCGATCTCCAGCCCGTCACCCCGGCATTCTGAATATTTTTGTTCAGAACGCCAACTGTGCTAGGCTATGGGCAGCCGTGGTCATCATGCCCCCTCCTTTAATGTCTATAGGAGATATATGGAGGGGACATGATGGCTGTGGTTGCTGGTAATCCGGCATGGAGCAAAGTTCGCTCCATGCATCCGGACTACTGGGGTGCCAGGCCGGAGATCACCAGTGGGCCCAGCAGGCTGGACTTATCCTCTATCCTTTGGAAAAGGGATAATATGTCTAGGGATGGAGTACCCCTTTAAGGAGTGTTTTTTAGGCAGGAAACCTAATTACATTTTAAAAAATGGACTTCAATGAGCATTTTTTTGGGGTCTGCAAAATAGATGACAATAGCACATGCTATCTTTCTGCCTATTTTAATAGCCCCATAGATTAACTCCATAGTTCCATATTACAGTACGCAAAATATGGATATAGTATGGATGCTAAATTCACTTATGTGAAGGTGCCCATATGAAGAGTCTTTGGCTGGTTCCTTATGCTTGACAGCTAGTATAGCAAATTGAGAGATAAAGGATAGTGCTTCTAGTGGCTATTAACAAAATACTGTACATTTGTTTGGTTAGTTATATCATACCAAGGGGATCATATTGTTCCCCATATGTGACAGGCAAACACAAAAACAAATCAAGCAGTTCTCCAGCTGGAGACCATTTCTAAGCTTGCCGTGACATTACAGGTTGGTGGTTAATACATTTGATTGCAGTCATGAGTAGGTTTTAGTTTTTTTATGGAACAAAGTATGACAATAATAAATACATCTGTATGATGGTTCCTAGTCTAGTGCATGGCTCTTCTGCTGTACTTCTGTATGATTTTATTGAAGTCAATGTAGAGAACAATGCCACCTACATCTCCAGCTAATAACTCACGATCACACTAGGTCTCAGGAGTAAGACCTGGTGCGATTATCAACTTTTGACATGTCTCATCGACATGTCAAAAGTTGTTTTTAATGACAGCAATGTTATAAAAAGATACTGTGGACTAGTGTAAAACAGACATTTTCATCTTAGTAACTTAAACAGGGATTATCCAGGTTAAGGGCTGTGTTTACACTGTGCGGTTTTTGCAGCAATCACAGCTAAAAAAAATAAAAAAAACGTGGAGAAATTGCATAGCGTGAACACAGCCTAAAAAACATAGTTACTTTCCTCCAAACATTTATTCACACCTGACCTCAGGTTACGTGTGGTATTACATCTCTGCTTCATGTACTTCAAGGGAATAGAGCTGCACACAAACTGAGAACAAGAGTGGAGCTGTTTATAAAAGAAACTACCCTTTTTTTTTCCAAAACCTGGATAACCCCATTAAAGGGGTTATCTACCATAAGGTGACTTTAGTATTTACCTTCAAGACAGCAATGGACATGCTTATGAAGGATCCATGCTTGTCTTGGTGCTAAATGGCTGTGTTCTGAGTCCACTGCTGCTTTCTTTTTGTGAAATGGCTATTTCCTGTTTTAGTCCCGCCCTCCAACTACAAGTCCCAGGATCCCTTTTTTGTAAGTGTGAGTTTACTTTTCTCCCTCCCACACATCAGTCACCCTACCCCTTGCAGCACATCTGAGCTATACACGCTGTTTATGAAATTACAATTCCCTGCAAAGTATATGGCATATATTCCTGCAAAAAAAGTGTTGTTGTTGTAGAAGTGTATTTACATGGGGTATATTCACCTTTCATCTAAAGATAATGGCCCACATTTATCATTGCAGTGCAAGTGAAGCATTTTTTTACACCTTTTTTTGTGTGTGCTGATAATGTGTAGGAGCACCAAATTTATTAAAAGGTAAAAGAGCTTTGATAAATTTTGTGCAGGTCCACATTTTCTGAAATTTCTGTCTACACATACAGCAAAAAGCTACACCATGTCTGGGCTGGTGTAGTTTTAGATACTTTTCAGTGGCTTTGTGCCTTTTTTTGCTCCTTTTTACAAAAAGGGGAAATGATAAATCCCTTCCATATCATGTCTGTTACGCCGAGCGCTCCGGGTCCCCGCTCCTCCCCGGAGCGCTCGCAGCATCCTCTCATTCGCAGCGCCCCGGTCAGACCTGCTGACCGGGTGCGCTGCAATATCACTCCCAGCCGGGATGCGATTCGCGATGCGGGAGGCGCCCGCTCGCGATGCGCATCCCGCCTCCCGTACCTGACCCGTTCCCCGTCTGTGTTGTCCCGGCGCGCGCGGCCCCGCTCCTTAGGGCGCGCGCGCGCCGGGTCTCTGCAATTTAAAGGGCCACTGAGCCACTGATTGGCGCAGCAGGCCTAATCAGTGTTATCACCTGTGCACTCCCTACTTATACCTCACTTCCCCTGCACTCCCTCGCCGGATCTTGTTGCCATTGTGCCAGTGAAAGCGTTCCCTTGTGTGTTCCTAGCCTGTGTTCCAGACCTCCTGCCGTTGCCCCTGACTACGATCCTTGCTGCCTGCCCTGACCTTCTGCTACGTCCGACCTTGCTCTTGTCTACTCCCTTGTACCGCGCTTATCTTCAGCAGTCAGAGAGGTTGAGCCGTTGCTGGTGGATACGACCTGGTTGCTACCGCCGCTGCAAGACCATCCCGCTTTGCGGCGGGCTCTGGTGAATACCAGTAGCAACTTAAAACCGGTCCACCAACACGGTCCACGCCAATCCCTCTCTGGCACAGAGGATCCACCTCCAGCCAGCCGAATCGTGACAGTAGATCCGGCCATGGATCCCGCTGAGGTCCCGCTGCCAGTTGTCGCCGACCTCACCACAGTTGTCGCCCAGCAGTCGCAACAGATAGCGCAACAAGGCCACCAGCTGTCTCAACTGACCGTGATGCTACAGCAGCTATTACCACAGCTCCAGCAATCTTCTCCTCCGCCAGCTCCTGCACCTCCTCCGCAGCGAGTGGCCGCTTCCAGCCTTCGATTATCCTTGCCGGATAAATTTGATGGGGACTCTAAGTTTTGCCGTGGTTTTCTTTCGCAATGTTCCCTACACTTGGAGATGATGTCGGACCAGTTTCCTACTGAAAGGTCTAAGGTGGCTTTCGTAGTCAGCCTTCTGTCTGGGAAAGCTCTGTCATGGGCCACACAGCTCTGGGACCGCAATGACCCTGTCACTGCCTCTGTACACTCCTTCTTCACGGAGATTCGAAGTGTCTTTGAGGAACCTGCCCGAGCCTCTTCTGCCGAGACTGCCCTGCTGAACCTGGTCCAGGGTAATTCTTCTGTTGGCGAGTACGCCATCCAATTCCTTACTCTTGCCTCAGAATTATCCTGGAATAACGAGGCCCTCTGCGCGACCTTTAAAAAAGGCCTGTCCAGTAACATTAAAGATGTGCTGGCCGCACGAGAAATTCCTGCTAACCTGCATGAACTTATTCATCTTGCCACCCGCATTGACATGCGTTTTTCCGAAAGGCGTCAGGAGCTCCGCCAGGATATGGACTTTGTTCGCACGAGGCGGTTTCTCTCCCCGGCTCCTCTCTCCTCTGGTCCTCTGCAATCCGTTCCTGTGCCTCCCGCCGTGGAGGCTATGCAAGTTGACCGGTCTCGCTTGACACCTCAAGAGAGGACACGAGGCCGCATGGAGAATCTTTGCCTGTACTGTGCCGGTACCAAACATTTCTTGAAGGATTGTCCTATCCGTCCTCCCCGCCAGGAAAGACGTACGCTGACTCCGCACAAAGGTGAGACAGCTCTTGATGTGAACTCTGCTTCTCCACGCCTTACTGTGCCTGTGCGGATATCTTCTTCTACCTTCTCCTTCTCTGCTATGGCCTTCTTGGATTCCGGATCTGCAGGAAATTTTATTTTGGCCTCTCTCATCAACAGGTTCAACAACCCGGTGACCAGTCTCGCCAGACCCCTCTACATCAATTCTGTTAACAATGAAAGATTGGACTGTACCGTGCGTTACCGCACGGAACCTCTCCTAATGTGCATCGGACCCCATCACGAAAAAATTGAATTTTTGGTCCTCTCTAACTGAACTTCAGAAATTCTTCTTGGATTACCGTGGCTTCAACGCCATTCCCCAACCCTTGATTGGACCGCAGGGGAAATCAAGAACTGGGGTACTTTTTGCCTTCTCGCTCCCCGGAGCGCTCGCAGCATCCTCTCATTCGCAGCGCCCCGGTCAGTCCTGCTGACCGGGTGCGCTGCAATATCACTCCCAGCCGGGATGCGATTCGCGACGCGGGAGGCGCCCGCTCGCGATGCGCATCCCGGCTCCCGTACCTGACCCGTTCCCCGTCTGTGTTGTCCCGGCGCGCGCGGCCCCGCTCTTTAGGGCGCGCGCGCCGGGTCTCTGCAATTTAAAGGGCCACTGCGCCACTGATTGGCTCCGCAGGCCTAATCAGTGTTATCACCTGTGCACTCCCTACTTATACCTCACTTCCCCTGCACTCCCTCGCCGGATCTTGTTGCCATTGTGCCAGTGAAAGCGTTCCCTTGTATGTTCCTAGCCTGTGTTCCAGACCTCCTGCCGTTGCCCCTGACTACGATCCTTGCTGCCTGCCCTGACCTTCTGCTACGTCCGACCTTGCTCTTGTCTACTCCCTTGTACCGCGCTTATCTTCAGCAGTCAGAGAGGTTGAGCCGTTGCTGGTGGATACGACCTGGTTGCTACCGCCGCTGCAAGACCATCCCGCTTTGCGGCGGGCTCTGGTGAATACCAGTAGCAACTTAGAACCGGTCCACCAACACGGTCCACGCCAATCTCTCTCTGGCACAGAGGATCCACCTCCAGCCAGCCGAATCGTGACAATGTCTATTGCCAAAATCAGTGGATTGCAACTCAAAATCAGCAGAAATGTGTAAACAAAAAGGGGCAAAAAAAAGGCACAAAAAACCCTGCTTGCGCCTTTTTTGCCCCTTTTTTAGACACAAAAAACTGTCTAAAGTCAATGATAAATGTGGGCCATTAGGTAATAGATAAAACCATAGATAGGGATTCAATATCTGGAAATGCCACCACTCCCAAAAATAGGAAAACCCATATCTTTGGAGGGTACAGACAACAAATGCTTGGTCTTTTTCCATTAAAATTAATTGGAAATAAAGTTATATAGTGAGGGAAGAAAGCAATGGTTCTAACAACTGACTTTACACTGATGACATCGTAGAAACACACACTGGTAATAAGTGGGGGGAAAAACATATCCAAGTGTAAAAACATAGCTAAACTACACAAGCGATGGTCTTTTTGTAGTACTTTATAGATTTAAAAGCAAGACAATCGTGCTGTGGAAAGAGAAAAGAAAAAGAATACAAAAAGCAATAAGATGGATGGATACAATTACAGAAATACTGAACACAACATTTATAAGCCTGAAGACCTAAGCAGACGGCATACACTATTCATGAAGTAACCAGAAGTTGTAACTAACTTGATAATAGTTTTTTACATTGATAACTGCCTGCTACCATTTATGGAACAAAATCTGCTATTTATGGGACTAAATCTTTATCATTTTTCTGTAGAAGTTTATTTGTGGTCATCTACAAGGACAAGCTGTGTTTTTATCATGTCTTAAGCTACAGCATGTTTATTGCTTCTGAAAATATTAGGCACACCGACCTACCCACTGTGAGTTAGGGGAGTTATATAGAGAACTAGGGTCCATGAGGGGCAAACATACAGTCTGTGACCAATACACCTATGTCTTCGCTTAATTAATATTTAAAATGCACAGAAAAGGGTGAAAGTATAATACACAAATAATGGGCATGGATGTACAAAAGCACTGACTGAAAACTGATCAATGTGCAAGGAAGAAAATTAAATGTGTCTTCATAATCAGTAAAATACACATAAATGTGTACAAATAGCCTGCGAGTAACATGTTTAGGAATTAGTAAATAAACAGATAAAAACATTTCAGAAGAGCAAATATTACAATAGTCATTTCTGAATCAAAGAAACGTGTTTTTTTCTTTTTATTATTTTAATGCTTCAAACACCTAAATAATTCTTCACTGGTTTTGTTGTTTCTTCCTTAGATCATCACCTTAGAAAGCAGTTGTGATATGAGTACCCATACCATACCCTACTATGACTGCCCTACCATACCTGCCAATTTTGTGCTTATCATTTTGTGCTTATAGAGTGGGCTAAAATTACCACAATGCCCCACTTAAATTTCCATTTATTTATTTTTGTTAACAGAGGGTGCAAACATGGCCCTGCAAATATTGAGACAGTTAATGGTTATACAGTACTCTGGGGAAGAGACGGCAAACAGTGCCTGCAGGAATGAGATTAACAGTAAGCGATATATATATATGATACAAAGGGTAGCAGCGACTTAGGCACTTGGAATGAGAGGGTAAATCTTTAAAAATTAAAATGGGTAATTTGTATCAATAAAGTGTAGATTTCAAAATTAAGCATAACTTCTGGTTCCCAGTGCAAAATGTGTAATAGTGCTTCCCACCTACCCTTGTAATAGTGGTGTATTCTGATGTAGCAGAGGAGAATTTGCACCCCTGTAGCTATGGCCTTGTTTTTCAGCAATAAAATTGTGTAACCCAAACAATGTTTCTGTCAGTTAAGTCTGACTTACACACTTGCATACATGGGTCCGTGTTCCCTTCTGTATTGTGTTTGCCAAAATATCAGTGTAGCCCATAAAAAGAGAAAGCAGAACCTTTTCCAAGCACAACATGTTGTGTGTCAGTGTCTGGGTCCTCAGTTTTAGTGTAAACCACACTTCCGACACACTATGTAAGTGCCAAACTTATCGCACTGACTCTTTAAAACAAATATGTTCCATTTTTGTGTCTTTAAACTTTTCTACAATGTGTCAGATGGGTTCCTTGGCTTGTGATTTGCCTCCTTCAGTACAAGTTTTGCTGAAATATTAAACAAGTGTAAAGTGACTAATGCACATTTTCAGTCCTCATGTAAGCCCATTAAATATTGATGGCTCACATAATTTTGATTTCTTCCTACAATAGTCAAAACTTGTGTTTTCCTTTATAAGTAATTAATTTTCGTACACATCTTTTTAAGGCGAGCATTAAATTTGCATTTAACTAGCCTTTTAGATATTGCTTTGTTCTGATGTTTGTTTAAGAAATACTTTGTGTTGTCCCTAGAGGAACTCTGCATTTACGTGCAAATACAGCTTTAAAAAAATGACTATAGTCTTGAGGCGTTTTCTACTAGTTTTACTAATAGAAAGTGACTAGATTTTTTCCTGGGAATTAGCATAGACTGCAATATATCATTTTTTGTCGGTCTAAAAACAGAAAATTGCACATACTTGTATTTGCCAACAGTTGTACAACACTACAGCCATTATCCAGAGTAAGGAATGTTGTGCTGTTAACAAAAAGACACGTTTGTGTAATCTGAACGGACAAATGGTTTATGTAAGACTTTCTACACTTATTTGTTTATTGTGATTTATATTCCTAATTTTTTTTTTCAGATATGAGAGAACCAGGCACATTTTTCATTACCTTTTGACTGTTTAGTATGCCAAGAGTGCCCTCTATGGACAGACAGTACTTTATCATGTAATTGAGAAAAATCTCAGCAAATGCAATACATGGGGGGATTTGGAAACTGTGTTTAAAGTTGCATGCTATTTTTCTATCACAGTTACTATAAATATATTTATGATGAACTCAAGTCTTTTTTTGTAAGAATATAGGAAATTATACATTTGATGATATCATGATGATGAAAAACTATTTTTTTGTTTATCCTAAAAAATCTAAATCTTGTCAATATGTGAAAAACAAATTGTGTTTATCTACATGGTATATTTGTAACAGATTTTCTAGCTTGTCCACATGTGAAAAGCAGAGATAGTAAAGCATTTTTTAAAATCCTGAATGAACAATTTAACAATTTAAGCATTCTCTCCTTTAATATTAATTTCCTATTTTGATTTGTCATACTGAACCAAACTTCCACCAAATATGGTACATTATATCAGGGGAAAAGAAGCAACGTGTAACTACACTAACTAATGAATTATATTTTTAATAAAAATTATGTCATCACTGATTTACGAACAGTTAAAAATGAAACAAGTTTAGGGGTCAGAATAGGGCTATTTCAAACATACTCATTTTGTAAATTTTTTAGTAAAGCATGTAAACATGGGATCATTTTAATTGCATTTACCCACAGAATAAAGAGAACATGTCAGTTTTAGTGAAAGTGCATTAGGAATATTGTTTGGTTGTGCTATATATTCTCCGGCACTCGCTTCATAGCCATATCGCCACTCAAGACGTAAATGTAACGTCCATTGGCATAAAGTAACAGTGCACAAGGATGTACATGTACGTTCAATGTCCTTAAGACATGTTTCATCCCTTAAGTACATGACCCATTTTGGCCTTAACCCCTTAAGGACCAAAGGTTTTTTCATTCTTGTACTATTGTTTTTTTCCTCCTCACCTTCTAAAAATCATAATGCTTTCAATTTTCCACCTACAGACCCACAGGAGGGCTTGTTTTTTGCGCCACCAATTTTTTTTATGACATTCAATAATTTCACCTCAAAATCTAATGCAAAACCAGAAAAAAATATTTGTGGGGCTAAATAAATAAAAAACACACACAGCATTTTGTAATATTTGGGGGATTCCGATTCTATGCAGAGCACTTTTTTGGTAAAAATGACACCTTATCTTTATTCTGAAGCTCCATACAATTAAAATGATACCCAACTTATATAGGTTTGACTTTGTTTTACTTCTGTTAAAAAATTATAACTTTATGCATGAAAATTTGTAGATTTACAAATGTCCTCTTCTGACCCCTATAACTTTTTTATTTTTCCGTATAACGGAGATGTCTGAGGGCTCATTTATTGCGCCATGATCTGTAGTTTGTATCGGATCATTTTTGTTTTCAAGGGACTTTTTGCTCGATTTTTATAAATTTTTTAGGGTATACAAAGTGACAAAAAATATGCAATTTTGGACTTTGTTATTTTTTTTACGTATACACCATTCACCGTGTGGTTTAATTAACATTATATTTTTATAGTTTGGACATTTACAAATGCGGCAATACCACATAAGTTTATTTTTTACTATACTTACATATTTTTATATGGAATTTGGGAAAAGGGGGGTGATTTAAACTGTTAATAAGGAAGGGGTTAATGGGTGTTTTTTTTTTTTTTTTACACTTTATTAGTCTCCTTAGGGGACGTTTAGGAGGAATCATTAGATTCCTCATACAGATCAATGTAGTTCCATAGAACTACATTGATCTGTGTGCTCTGCACTCCATTGATAAAGCCTGGTCCAGCCAAGCTTTATCAATCCGAGAGCCGGGACCAGAACAGGACGAGAGGTAAGCCCTCCGGCTACGTCAGGAGTGGATGACTCCCCCCGCGATCACGCTGCAGAGGGGGGGGGGCGATCCACCCCACTGGACCACCAGGGAGTCTTTAAACGTCCGTTTAGATGCCACTGTCAGCTTTGACAGTGGCAATCTAAAGGGTTAATTGCTGCCTGCAGCGATCGCCGCATGTCGGCTATTAATGCCGGCCCTCTGCTACAAGAATCAGCTGGTGGCCAGCAGGTATGGTGCAGGCTCGAGTCGGGAGCCGCTCCATACAAAGTTAGCGGCACAAGGACGTGTATACCTCCCCCTGAGAGAGAGTAGCTGTGATGGAGTGAAAGAGAGCAGGCTGCAAATCAGAAAACTGTACCCATGTGCGGTGGATCACATTCTGCTACAGGGACACAATTTTGATATTCACACTGGAAGGGGAGTGGGAGGGGAGGTGTAACTGTGACCTAAAATCACAGACAAGACAGAAACCATGGGGTGTTTGTCTTCCAGGAGTGTGGGGGCTGCTCTTAGTGAGACAAGGTTGATCTGATAATGATGTCTTTCTCTCACTCCCTGCATGTAAGTGATAGCTGAAAGAGGGAAAACTGTTTTATGCAGCTAATGAATTATATTTAGACAAATAAATAGGTCATTTATGCATATTTTTTCCTTCTCTTCTTTTAACCTGTTGGGGATGGAGGGCGTACAGGTACACCCTCGCGTCCTGGTACTTAAGGGAATTTCGGTCCCTGCCACGCGCCGGGCAGGAACTGGACCGGGATGACTGCTGATATCTATCAGCAGGCATCCTGTAGCAATGCCTAGGGGGTCCTGAGACCCCCCTATGTCAGCGATCGACACAAATCGACGGTCAATTCAGACTGGTGATTTGCGGCAATTCTGGGCCAATCGGGTCACTGGTGACCCGATCGCCCAGAAAATAAGAATGATTGGAGCTTTCAGAGACAGCTCCGACCATCCTAAAGGATAGGAGTGAGGTGGCAGGGCTGCCACCTCCTCCTATCCCCTGCCATTGGTCGGTCAGTACGACCACCAATTGCAGTTGGGGGCGGGGGGTTAAAGTTCATTTCCCCCGCTCTGCCCACCGATTGAAGTCTGGGCAGAGTGGGGGGGGGGACACAAGCAGCGAGCGGGGAGCAAGGCTGGCTTACTGGGCAGCATCGGAGCGGTAGCGGCGGCGCCATGGAGCAGGAAAGTGATCTTCACTGTGGCCTCCTAAAAGTTGCAAAGCTACAACTCCCAGCATGCCCAGACAGCCAAAGGTTGTCTGTGAATGCTGGGAGTTGTAGTTTTGCAACATCTGGAGGGCCACAGTTTGGAGACCACTGGGTAGTGGTCTCTAAACTGTGGTCCTCCAGATGTTGCAAAACTACAACTTTCAGCATGCACTGACTGTCTGGGCATGCTGGTAGTTGTAGTTTTGCAACATCTGAAGTGGCACAGTTTGGAGACCACTATAAAAACCCTCCATAGATGGTATTTTACTCCGTACAGGCTACACAAGATAGATCCCACTTGCTCAGCTGACTGTTGGCGGGGGTGTGGTACTACAGGCACACTATTACACACATTATGGGAATGCCCCTGTTTGACGTCCACATGGACGGGTATTGGTTTGGTGATGTCTAGACTACTTGGATTCCAGGTTCAGATACAGCCCTCTACAGCTCTGCTGATGTTGGATCTAGATATGTTTCCTCCCAATGCTAGATCTGTTGCAGCACACCTCTTTATGAGCACCAAACTGTTTATCACTAGGTACTGGAGATCCACTAATGTCCCCACTCTATCAGAAATTCTAGCGCATGTAAACCTTACTTGTGAATATGAGAGAACCTATGCCTTAGCTAACCACCGAGACTCCTCCTTCCCGAAACACCGGGATCTCTGGCTCCATAGTCCGCACTATGTCTCTTTGCATGGGACACACTAATTGACATGCTGCTCTACACTCTCTCTTCCTTTTCTACCTTCTGTTATTTTTTCCCCTTCTTTCCTTTTATACTTTGGAAGTGCCTACCTCTACCACTACAATTGTTTGCTGGTGAAAGTTAGGCCAATCCAATAGTGTTGTTCTCCTTCTGCATATTCTTATGACCATTCATATGTTCTTTTTGGGCATTCCTGCTATGTTCTTTCGTTTGCCATGCCATCGCGTTGATGGCCTACCACCAGCAATACTAGGAGAGGACTGATATACCTCTACTACACGAGTAGTAGTCTCCTAAGTTCGAAAGGACATTCTTGTTTGTATTTACGTGTGTTATACTTGTTTATTTTTCCTTACTTCCATTCAATGCATTGAAAATTTAGCTTTTATGTCTTACATGCTTATGTATAATGTGTGGAACGTTTCACCCTTTATTTGAAAATAATAAAATGTTTAAAATAAAAAAGTGACCAAAAATTAGCTATTTTGGACTTTGGAATTTTTTTGCGTGTACGCCATTAACCATGCGGTTTAATTAACGATATATTTTTATAATTCGGACATTTCCGCACGCGGGCAATACCATATATGTTTATTTTTATTTACATATTTTTTTTTTAAATGGGAAAAGGGGGGTGATTCAAACTTTTATTAGGGAAGGATTTAAATGATCCTTATTAACTTTTTTTCCACTTTTTTTTTTGCAATATTATAGCTCCCATTGGGGGCTATAACACTGCACACACTGATCTTTTTCAGTGATCAATGGTTTCTTATAGGAAATCATTGATCAGTGATTCTTCTGCTTGACTGCTATTGCCTGGATCTCAGGCACTGAGCAGTCATTCGGCACTCAGACACCAGGAGGCAGTTAAGGGGACCCTCCTCATGCCCTACAGCTGTTCTAAACACCACGGCGGTTTCACCACGGAGGTCCCAAACAGCCCACTGAGCTAGCCGGGGGTAGTTTAGTTTCACTTTAGACGTGGTGATCAACTGTGAATGCTGCGTCTAAAGGGTTAATATCACGCGGCACCACGATCAGTGCCATGCACTATTAGCCACAGGTCCCGGCTGTTGTTAGAGGCTGGGCCCGACCCGCTATGATGCCGTGGCCCCGCGTTATAGAAAGGGAGTGGACTCAGGATGTATAGGTATGCCCTTGGTCCTTAACAGGTTAATTTTTTTACACTTTTTAAGTCCCCAAAGGGGACTTTGATATGCAATCATTAGATTGCATTTACTGTATAATGCTATGCTTATGGCATAGCATTATACAGTGTGATCGGCTATCCATTGGTCTAGCCTGTTTAAGCCAGTTAGCTTAATCAGCTGCCAGCTTAATCAGCTGCCAGCTTAGTCAGTTAGCTATCAGCTGCCAGGACCTGTGGCTAATACCAGACATCACTGATTCTGGTGATGCCCAGCATTAACCCCTTAGAAGCAGCACACATTAACACAGACATTAACATGGCATTGATCAGTGTTAGGAATCAAAATGATTTCATGTTATAGTCCCCTATAGGGACAAAAAAAAGTCATAACTGTGTATAACCCCTCCACCTATGAAAAGTTTGAATCATCCCCTTTTCCCATTTTTTAAATAAAATAATGTAAACAAAGTAAAAAATAAACATGTGTCTGAATTATTAAAATATAATGTTAATTAAACCGCATGGTAAATACCAAAGTCCCGAAGTGCAGAATTTTTTGTCACATCATATAGCAGAAAAAAGTCCATAAAAAGTTATCAAAATGTCCATTAAAAACAAAAATGGTACCATTAAAAAATTAAAGATCACTGCGCAAAAAATAAGTCCTCATATAGCCCCATATGCGAAAAATCTAAATGTTATAGAGGTCAGAAGGGGACAATTTTAAGCCTACTAATTTTCTTACAAAAAGTTATATATTTTCTTTTTTACTAGCAAAATAAAACATAACCTATATTAATTGGGTATCATTGGAATCGTATGGACCTACAGAATAAAGATAGAGGCCGACATTTATCATTGTCTTTAGACTGGTTTTGTGTCTACAAAAGGTGCAAAAAAGGCGCAAGCAATGTGCGCCTTTTTTTGCACCTTTTGGTTTACACATTTCTGCTGATTTTGAGTTGCAATCCACTGATTATGGCAATACCCATGATATGGAAGGGTTTTATGAACTGCACCTTTTTGTGAAAAGGCACAAAAAAGGTGCAATGCCACTGAAAAGTCTCTAAAACTACACCAGCCCAGACTTAGCTTAGCTTTTGCTGTATGTGAAGAGAGAAATATCAGAAAATATGACCTGCACAATATTTATCAAATGCTCTGTGACCATTTAATAAATTTGGTGCTCATACACATTACCAGCACACAACAAAAAGGTGTAGATAAATGCTTCACTTACTCCTACAATGATAAATGCTGACCAATGTGGCATTTTTACCAAAAAGTGCACTAAGTAAAAACACAACCCGATAAAAGTTGCATAATGGCGTTTTTTCCAATTTTGTCCCCATAATTTCTTTGTGGCTTCACCATACATTTTGTGATAAAATGAGTTAATGTCATTTCAAAGTACAATGAGTCCCGCAAACAACAAGCCCTATAGATGAAAAATTGATGAAAAATTTGAATAGTTATGGATTTTAAAACACGAGGAGGACAAAATGAAAATGCAAAAAACAAAAAATCGCTGCGTGGTTAAACCCTTCCCGCTACAGGACGTATGCAGACGTCCCAGCAACTGACATGTTTGCGCGCTGGGATGTATACATAAGTCCTTCTGATCTCCTGTTCTGCCATGCGCAGCTTAGGAGATCAGTGGTGGGACCCAGCTGTCAATCAGCCGGGGTCCCGCCGCAGCTGCCGGGGCCGCGATAGCGCCGATCCCGGCAGCATAAACGCCATAGATACCATGATCAATCCTGATCATGGCATCTATGGTGTTGACATTGGGAGGGTGGTCCCCCTGTTCACCAACGGTGGTGCTTTTATAAGATAGCTGGTCGCCGTTGGTTGCTATGGCAGCAGGAGGCCAGCTGTTCTGCCTGCTATGGAAGCCTGTGAGATCCAGCCACAGGCTGGATCGCACAGGCTGTAGTGTGTGCAGCTCATCAGGTCATACTGTGCTGCGGTACAAATGTATTACAGCATAGTATAACCTGTAAAAAGTAAAATAATAAAAGGTTCATCAGTAAAAGTATGAAGTGTAAAAAAATTTAATAAATGCCCCTTTCCCAATAAAAGCCCTGTATTATCATAAAAATAAACAAAAATGAAATCTTATAAATACTAGGTATTGCCACGTCCATAATGATGTGAAATATAAAGCTATAATGTAAATTATCCCGCACGGTGAATGCCGTAAAAAAACAACAACAAAAAAGCAAAAAATTTGACAAATTTGGTACAAATAGCAGAATAAAAAAGATCAAATGGTAGTATCGCAAAAATGATACCAATAAAAAGTACAGCTTGTCCCCAAAAAATTTTGCCTTCACTCAATGGAATTGGAAGAAAAATAAAAAAGTTACGGCTGTCGGAAAATGTTAACACAAAAAAGGGAAAAAAATGGATTTTGCTCAGAAAAGGAAAAAGAACATAAAAAGCTATATTTAATGGGTATCGCCATAATCGTACAGAATAAATATAACAGAACAGCTATATAAAATGGGTATCGCCATAATCGCACAGAATAAATATAACATCACTTTTACCGCACAATGAACACCATAAAAAATTATAAAAACGAAATTTTCCAGTTTTTCCACAATATTTTGGAGTTTGTCAAAAAAAATGCTGCATATGTCAACAAAAATGCACCACTTATATAAAGTACAATATGTCACGAATTGCTCCACTCAGAAAAAGCGTTCTAAAGTTATTACCAATTAAAGAGACACATGTCAAAAAAAAGAGCCTGGTCATTAAGGTCAAAAATGGGTCCATCCTTAAGTGGTTCAAAACAACTCATTCTTGAAAGTTAAACAGATTTGTAAATTACTTCTGTTTAAAAATCTTAATCAGCTGCTAAGTTGAGTTCTTTATTGTTGTTTTCAGGCTGACCACAGTGCTCTCTGCTGACACCTCTGTCCATGTCAGGAACTGTCCAGATAAGGAGAGGTTTGCTATGGAAATTTTCTCCTACTTTGGACAGTTCCTGACATGGACAGAGGTCTCAGCAGAGAGTACTGTGATCAGACTAAAAAGAGCAACTCAGCTTCCTGTGGGACATACAGAAGCTGATACTGGAAGGATTAAGATTTTTTTAATAGAAGTAATTTACAGCTCTGTTAAATCTTCTGGCACCAGTTTATTTGAAAAAAGTTCCCTGGAGTACCTCTTTAAGTATTTAAAGGGGTACTCTGCCCCTAGACATCTTTTCCCCTATCCAAAGGATAGGGGATAAGATGTCAGATCGCCGCGGTCCCGCTGCTGGGGAGCCCTGGGATCCCCGCTGCGGCACCCCGCTCTCATTACAGCACAGAGCGAGTTCGCTCTGTGCGTAATGACGGGCGATACGGGGGACGGAGCAGCGTGACGTCATGGCTCCGCCCCTCGTGACATCACGGCCCGTCCCCTTAATGTAAGTCTATGGGAGGGGGCGTGACGACCACCACGCCCCCTCCCATAGACTTGTATTGAAAGGGGCGGGCCGTGATGTCACGAGGGGCGGAGCTGTGACGTAACGATGCTCCGGCCCCTGTACTGCCCATCATTACGTGCAGAGCGAACTCGCTCTGTGCTGTAAGGAGAGCGCGGTGCCGCAGCGGGGATCCCAGGGCTCCCCAGCAGTGGGACCGCGGCGATCTGACATCTTATCCCCTATCCTTTGGATAGGGGATAAGATGTCTAGGGGCGGAGTACCCCTTTAAGGCATACAGGTATGCCCATGGTCCTTAAATACCAGGATGCAAGGGCGTACACCCTTCGTCCTTAACAGGTTAAAATTATCACAGCAGAAGAAGGAGGATGGTGAATGAAGTGCGGAAGTCCATATGCTATTATGTCTACATATTTGAGCACTTGTGTATGTATACAGTTATGGCCGTAAATGTTGGCACCCCCAAAAATTTTCAGGAAAATTAAGCATTTCGGACAGAAAAGGATTGCAGTAACACATGTTTTCCTATACACATGTTTATTCCCTTTGTGTGTATTGGAACTAATTTAAGAAGGGAGGAAAAAAAGCAAATTGGACGTAATGTCACACCAAACTCCAAAAATGGTCTGGACAAAATTATTGGCACCCTAAACGTAATATTTGGTTGCACACCCTTTGGAAAAAAATTACCGAAATCAGTCACTTTCTATAACCATCAAAAAGCTTCTTACACTTCTCAGCCGGAATGTTGGATTACTCTTACTTTGCAAACTGCTCCAGGTCTGTCTTATCGGAAGGGCGCCTTTTTCCAACAGCAATTTTAACCCCTTAAGGACCCAGCCAATTATCAGTGTAGGACCCGGCCATTTTTTGCACATCTGACCACTGTCACTTTAAGCATTAATAATTCTGGGATGCTTTTACCTTTCATTCTGATTCCAAGAAAGTTTTTTCGTGACATATTCTACTTTATGTTAGTGGTAAATTTTCTTCGATACATGCATCATTTCATGGTGAAAATGTCAAAAATTTCATGAAAAAATTTAATTGAAATGTAAAAATTTTGAAATTTTGCATTTTTTAAAATTTGAAGCTCTCTGCTTGTAAGCAAAATAGACATCCCAAATAAATTATATATTGATTCACATACATAATATGTCTACTTTATGTTGGCATCATAAAGTTGACATGTTTTTACTTTTGGAAGACATCAGAGGGCTTCAAGGTTCAGCAGCAATTTTCCAATTTTTCACACAATTTTCAAATTCAGAATTTTCCAAGGACCATTTCAGTTTTGAAGTGGATTTGAAGGGCCTTCATATTGGAAATACCCCACAAATGACCCCATTATAAAAACTGCATCCCTCAAAGTATTAAAAATGACAATCAGTAAGTGTGTTAACCCTTTAGGTGTTTCACAGGAATAGCAGCAAAGTGAAGGGGAAAATTCTAAATCTTCAGTTTTTACACTCGCATGTTCTTGTAGACCCAGTTTTTGAATTTTTGCAAGGGGTAATAGGAGAAAAAGTCCCCCAAAATTTGTAACCCAATTTCTCTCGAGTAAGGAAATACCTCCTATGTGTATGTCAAGTGTCCGGCGGGAACAGTAGAGGGCTCAGAAGGGAAGGAGCAAGAATGGGATTTTGGAGAGTGAATTTTGCTGAAATGGTTTTTGCCCCAAATTTACCATTTTTACAAAAAGTAATGGGAGAAAATGCCCCCCAAAATTTGTAACCCCCATCTCTTCTGAGTATGGAAATACCCCATGTTAGGATGTAAAAAATGCTCTGCGGGCAAACTACAATGCTCAGAAGAGGAGGAGTCACATTAGGCTTTTGGAAAGCAAATTTTGCTGAAATGGTTTTTGGTGGGCATGTTGCATTTAGGAAGCCCCTATGGTGCCAGCACAGCAAAGAACAACCCACATGGCATACTATTTTGGAAACTACACCCCTCAAGGAACGTAAGAAGGGCGAACAACAATGCTGGCAAACTACAATGCTCAGAAGAGAAGGATCACCATTGAGCTTTTGGAGAGTGAATTTGTTTGGAATGGAAGTCAGGGGCCATGTGCATATACAAAGCCCCCCGTGGTGCCAGAACAGGGGGCCCCCCACATGTGACCCCATTTTGGAAATGACACCCCTAACAGAACTTAATAAGGGGTTCAGTGAGTATTTACACTCCACTGGCGTTTGAAAGATCTTTAGAACATTGGGCTGTGCAAATGAAAAATTACATTTTTCATTTTCACTGACCACTGTTCCAAAAATCTGTCAAACACCTGTGGGGTGTAAATGCTCACTGTACCCCTTATTACATTACATGAGTGGTGTAGTTCCCAAAATGGGGTCACATGTCACTATGGGGGCTTTGTAAACACACGTGGCCTCCAATTCCAGACAAATTTTCTCTTCAAAAGCCCAATGTCGCTCCTTCTCTTCTGAGCATTGTAGTGCACCCGCAGAGCAATTAACATCCACATATGGTGTATGTTCTTACTCAGAAGAAATGGAGTTACACATTTTGGGGGGCTTTTTTTTCCCTATTTTCCCTTGTGAAAATGAAAAATTTAGGGTAACACCAGCATTTTAGTGAAACATTTTTTTTTTTCATTTTCCCATCCAACTTTAACGAAAATTCACCAAACAAATGTGGGGTGTTAAGGCTCACTATACCCCTTGTTACTTCCCATGAGGGGTGTAGTTTCCTAAATGGGGTCACATGTGGGTATTTATTTTTTTGCATTTATGTCAGAACCGCTGTAAAATCAGCCACCCCTGTGCAAACCACCAATTTAGGCCTCAGATGTACATGGTGCGCTCTCACTCCTGAGCCTTGTTGTGCGCTCGTAGAGCATTTTACGCCCACATATGGGGTATTTCCGTACTCAGGGGAAATTGCGTTACAAATTTTGGGGGTCTTTTTTTTCCTTTTACCGCTTGTGAAAATAAAAAGTATGGGGCAACACCAGCATGTTTGTGTAATTTTTTTTTTTTTTACACTAACAGGCTGGTGTAGCCCCCAACTTTTCCTTTTCATAAGGGGTAAAAGGAGAAAAAGCTCCGCAAAATTTGTAGTGCAATTTCTCCCGAGTACGGAAATACCCCAAATGTGGCCCTAAACTGTTTCCTTGAAATACGACAGGGCTCCAAAGTGAGAGAGCGCCATGCGCATTTGAGGACTAAATTGGGGATTGCATAGAGGTGGACATAGGGGTATTCTACGCCAGTGATTCCGAAATAGGGTGCCTACAGCTGTTGCTAAACTCCCAGCACGCCTGGACAGTCAGTGGCTGCGGGTGGCAGTGTAAGGGGTGTATATGTAGTGTTTTACCCTTTATTATGTGTTAGTGTAGTGTTTTTAGGGCACATTCGCACTGGTGCAGATTTACGGTGAGTTTCCCGCTAGGAGTTTGCGCTACGGCAAAAAATTTGCCGCAGCTCAAACTTCAAGCAGGAAACTTACTGTAAACCCACCCAGGTGAATGTACCCTGTACATTCACATGGGGGGGGGGGGGCAAACCTCCAGCTGTTTTCAAAACTACAACTCCCAGTATGCACTGACAGACCGTGCATGCTGGGAGTTGTACTTTTGTAACAGCTGGAGGCACACTAGTTGGAAAATCTTCAGTTAGGTTCTGTAACCTAACTCAGTATATTACAACTAGTGTGCCTCACGCTGTTGCAAAACTACAACTCCCAGCATGTACTGATCGCCGAAGGGCATGCTGGGAGATGTAGTTATGCAACAGCTGGAGGTACACAACTACAACTCCCAGCATGCCGAGACAGCTGTTTGCTGTTTGGGCATGCTGGGATTTGCAGTTTTGCAACATCTGGAGAGCTACAGTTTAGAGACCACAGCAGAGTGATCTCCAAACTGTGGCCCTCCAGATGTTGCAAAACTACAAATCCCAGCATGCCCAGACAGCAAACAGCTGTGTGTCCATACTAGGAGTTGTAGTTTTGCAACATCTGGAGGGCTACAGTTTAGAGACCACTGTATAGTGGTCTCAAACTGTAGCCCTCCAGATGTTGCTAGGCAACTCACCGGCTTCCGTAGGATCCAGGGAGCCAGCCACATGTCATCGCCGATCTCCACCGTCGATCGTCGCCTCCGCTGCCACCGGATGGGCAAGTGGACTTCTGCGCCGGTCCTCCTCGGTTTCCCCGTTCTTCCCGCCTATTGTTGGTGGGCAGAACGGGGAAACTGAAAGTTAACCCCCCCGCCCCCGATCTGCTATTGGTCGTCGCTTATATACGACCAATAGGAGGGATGGCACCCCTGCCACCTCACTCCTATCCCTTCAGGGGGATCGTGGGTGTCTTGGACAACCCCGATCCCCCTTATTTTTCGGGTCATCATAGACCCGTATGACCCGGAATTGCGCAATTCACCAGCGATTTGCCGCAAATGCCAACATGGGGGGTCTCTTGACCCCCCCTGGGCATTTGCACGGGGTGCCTGCTGATCAATGTCAGCAGTCACCCCGGTCCGGTCCCCGCCCGCTGCGCGGTGGGGACTTAAATTCATGTACGTCATGGGTCCTTAACTACCAGGGTCCCATGACGTGGGACATGGGTCCTGAACAGGTTAAGGATGCAGGGTTTTTCCATTTTTGCACTTTCATTTTTTCCTCATCACCTTTTAAAAATCTATTTTATGCCACCAATTGTACTTTTAATGACATCAATCATTCATCACAAAATTTATGGTGAAACCCCAAAAAAATATTGTCAGACAAAATTGGGCAAAAAAACGCCATTTTGTAACTTTTGGCGGCTTCCGATTCTATGCAGTGCACTTTTCAGTACAAATATGTAGGTCCATATGGTTACAATGATACTTAATTTATATAGGTTTTATTTTATTTTACTACTTTAAAAAAATTTATAACTACATGCACCAAAATTAGTATGTGTAGAATTGACATGTTCTGACCCCTATAACTTTTTTATTTTTCCATATACCGGGATGTATGAGGGCTTATTTTTTGCATCGTGATCTGAAGTTTTTTATCGGTACCATTTTTGTTTTGATGGGACTTTTTAATAGCTTTTTATATGTTTTTTTTAGGGTTTACAAAGTGACCAAAAATACGCAATTGACTGTGCGGTTTAATTAACATTATATTTTTATAGTTCGGACATTTACACATGCAGAGATACCACATATGTTTATTTTTAATATGTTCTCACCTTTTTTTTTATAAGGAATTTGGGTGATTTGAGCTTTTAATATGAAAGGGGTTAATGTGTGTGTTTTTAAACTTTTTTTTAATTTTTATTTTGTTAACACTTTTAGGGACTTTTAGGAGGAGTCAGTAGATTCCTCATACAGATCAATGTGGTTCCATAGAACCACATTTATCAGTGTGATCTGGCTTTATCAATCTCAGAGCAAGGGCAGGGACAGAAGGGGGACCCTCTGTCTACCTCCACAGTGGATCGCGCTGTGGGGGGGGGGGGGGAAGCTGCGATCCACCCCACTGGACCACCAGGGTGTGTTTAAATGTCCCTTTAGACGCCAACTTTGAGGGTTCGCCGCATGTCGGCTATTAACGGCTGCCCCCAGCAACAGGAATCAGCTGGGGGCCTGCTGGTATGGCGCAGGCTCGAGTCAGGAGCACCATACACTGCATGCAGTTGTAGGACGAGCCAGCTCATCCTTAGACGGCAACCGGTTAAAGAGCTGGGTGTAGCAGAGCTCAGCTAATGTGTAAAGGGTTTTTCTGTCTTTAAAGGGGTACTCCACCCCTAGACATCTTATCCCCTATCCATAGACTTGCACTGAGGGGGTGGGGCGTGACCTCACACAGGGGCGGAGTCGTGATATCACGATCTTCCGTCCCCGTGGTCAGGAGCCAGACCCTACAGCGCTTCCGGAACAGTAACAGGTGGGTGCTGCGTGCTATATTTTGGGGGTCCCCAGCGGCGGGATCCCCGCGATAAGATGTCTAGGGGTGGAGTACCCCTTTAATGAAAATGTACCAACAATTTTCTCCTTTTCTGTATATGTATATATGTATATATATATATATATATATATATATATATATATATATATATACACACATATATATATAGGAGGTCAGTACTTTCCTCAGGGAGAGGACACCACTTCTGGTGTAAAACAGAGATTCAAGTAGGCCATATAGCACTCTGCGGGCTCCTGGGTAAAAAAATATGCAAATCAGCTCATCACACCACCTTCACAGGTAGTGAAGGTGGTGTGATGAGCTGATTGGGACTTCAGAACTGATTGGGATTTATGCCAAGCCAGAACTCTCTCCAGAAGGAAAGAGGACCCATCTGCAGATGGGTCCTCTTTCCTTCTGGAGAGAGTTCTGGCTTGACATAAATCGGAAATCCCAATCAGTTCTGAGACTTCTTAACTGGCCTGAGCCTGAGCTGTTTGCAGGACACACTACCTGTGAAGGTGGTGTGATGAGCTGATTTGTGTATATATATATATATATATATATATATATATATATATATATATATGTCATATAGCTTTTTACTGAAAAGAAAACAGCATGTTACTTTATCTTGATGAGTAAACCGAACTACTTGCTATGTTATCCAACATTTGAGGGTTCGCCGCATGTCGGCTATTAACGGCTGCCCCCAGCAACAGGAATCAGCTGGGGGCCTGCTGGTATGGCGCAGGCTCGAGTCAGGAGCACCATACACTGCATGCAGTTGTAGGACGAGCCAGCTCATCCTTAGACGGCAACCGGTTAAAGAGCTGGGTGTAGCAGAGCTCAGCTAATGTGTAAAGGGTTTTTCTGTCTTTAAAGGGGTACTCCACCCCTAGACATCTTATCCCCTATCCATAGACTTGCACTGAGGGGGTGGGGCGTGACCTCACACAGGGGCGGAGTCGTGACATCACGATCTTCCGTCCCCGTGGTCAGGAGCCAGACCCTACAGCGCTTCCGGAACAGTAACAGGTGGGTGCTGCGTGCTATATTGTGGGGGTCCCCAGCGGCGGGATCCCCGCGATAAGATGTCTAGGGGTGGAGTACCCCTTTAATGAAAATGTACCAACAATTTTCTCCTTTTCTGTATATGTATATATGTATATATATATATATATATATATATATATATACACATATATATATAGGAGGTCAGTACTTTCCTCAGGGAGAGGACACCACTTCTGGTGTAAAACAGAGATTCAAGTAGGCCATATAGCACTCTGCGGGCTCCTGGGTAAAAAATATGCAAATCAGCTCATCACACCACCTTCACAGGAAGTGAAGGTGGTGTGATGAGCTGATTGGGACTTCAGAACTGATTGGGATTTATGCCAAGCCAGAACTCTCTCCAGAAGGAAAGAGGACCCATCTGCAGATGGGTCCTCTTTCCTTCTGGAGAGAGTTCTGGCTTGACATAAATCGGAAATCCCAATCAGTTCTGAGACTTCTTAACTGGCCTGAGCCTGAGCTGTTTACAGGACACACTACCTGTGAAGGTGGTGTGATGAGCTGATTTGTATATATATATATATATATATATATATATATATGTCATATAGCTTTTTACTGAAAAGAAAACAGCATGTTACTTTATCTTGATGAGTAAACCGAACTACTTGCTATGTTATCCAACATTTTTTAGGATGCATGCACATGGCATTGTCACATATAGTATTTTGGAATATGTAGTGTATGCGCTCTGTATGGCACTTATGTAACCCATTGTATACTCTCTTTAAAGCTACAAATATCTCTGTAATGTGACACTGGAATGAGCATGTCATAATTTTTTGACCTGCTAAATATCACAGAATACTTAAAGGGTTTATACAGGAAAAAACTTTTTTTTTTATATATCAACTGGTTCCAGAAAGTTAAACAGATTTGTAAATTACTTCTATTAAAAAATCTTAATCCTTTCAGTGCTTATGAGCTTCGGAAGTTAAGGTTGTTCTTTTCTGTCTAAGTGCTCTCTGATGACACGTGTCTCGGGAACCGCCCAGTTTAGAAGAGGTTTGCTATGGGGATTTGCTTCTTAACTGGGCGTTTCCCGAGACACGTGTAATCAGAGAGCACTTAGACAGAAAAGAACAACCTTAACTTCAGAAGCTCATAAGAACTGAAAGGATTAAGATTTTTTAACAGAAGTAATTTACAAATCTGTTTAACTTTCTGGCACCAGTTGATATATAAAAAAAAGTTTTTTCCTGGATAACCCCCTTAAGGAAAAAAAATTTCCTTTCTAAACTGCTATATAAAATCAGAAGCAAACTCAAGTACAGTATGAGGCAATAGAAGACTATAAGCACCACCTAATATAAAAAAAAAACTTACGTCCATTTTAGTTTCTTTAGCATCTTAGTAACTGTTCTTATTCAGGGTTCACATCACAATTATGGCCTCAATAAAATCTCAAAATAGGATGCCAATGTACAAGTGCATGGACAGACATGGGCCCTACTGATGTTAATGGCCCTAACCTAGTGACATAATGACTATGTTTGAGTCATGTACTGGACCTTTTTACATTTATTTACTCTTACTAAAAAACATGGTGCACTGTGGTGTTTAGTCCAAGTCAATAAATGTATATGTGCGGGAAATTACTCTAGTTGACTTCATTTAGGCCATAAAAGGGGTTATCCCCCATAAGTTGATTTTAGTATGTACCTGCCAGACAGTAATGGACATGCTCAGGAAGGATCTGCGCTTGTCTTGGGGCTAAATGGCTATGTTGTGAGATTACCATAATACTGTGGCTAGATTTTTGTGAACTGGTATTTCCTTTTAGAGTTTTCTTCTTTGCCTACAAATCCCATAATTCCATTATCCTCCCTCCCACACATGAGACACCCCACCCATTGAAACATAAGAGCTGCATCCATTCAAAAGACCTGTGGTTTTCAATCAGGGTGCCTACAGCTGTTGCATTAGATGCAGATTGATCTCTCCCCCACCAAGTGATCACTCCACCCATTGAAGCAGACAGCCTCCCTGTCATCAGCTGACTAGTGAGTCAGGTCTCGGCCGCATTGCAACCTGGGAAAAATCTGAGACAATAGTCATTTTGTATAAAGTTAAAAATAAATATTGGGGTGAAAATCACAGAAGAATTGTCACACAGGTACAGACACTATATTATGAACTACACTAACTTTACAGCCCCTGTAGCATAGTCAAATAAAAAAAATTCCTGGAATACCCCTTTAAATCCAATGGGGTCCATGGCTGTAAGTGCACTTATATGTTGGCATCCCATTTTAATAGCTTGATGACATATATATTTCCCAGAGACAATCATGATGTGAACAAGCCCTAAAATGTAAACATTCAAACCAATTTCTAAAATCTAGTAAAACTATAGCTTCAAGGTTTAAATTCTTGGTATTTTGAAAAAAGAAAACAATGATATAAGGTGTGACCTAAGAAAGCCTTTTGTACTTTAAAAAAAAGTCGCTAATTCATCATTTTCAGTCCACAGAGATCAATTAGTATGCAGGGCCCAACGTGACAACCTCTTCAATATTAAAGCCGTAAAGAATCAAGTTGTCTTTTACTCATCAGTTTTCCTTAGCGCTCTTAATATAGTCATTTTTCCTTTTTTTCATTAAATATGTACAAGAAATTAATTATGACTCAGACACATTAGTTTATATGTATACTCTCTGGAAGATACAAAAGGTAGGGAGGGATGATGAAATATAAAT
Organism: Hyla sarda; assembly: GCF_029499605.1. Classification (NCBI taxonomy): domain Eukaryota; kingdom Metazoa; phylum Chordata; class Amphibia; order Anura; family Hylidae; genus Hyla; species Hyla sarda. The sequence goes on along the minus strand of NC_079193.1, from coordinate 177,733,479 downwards.
TGACAGTATACCGTTCCTGTTTGTTATTTAGCAATAAACACACAGAATACTGTAGAGACAAGAGTATCACCTATGTTTGCAACATCATTCATATAAATGGACACATTTTCCAGATATTAGTTATTGCAACCTAATGATATGTCATTTAATAAGAGAATTAATCATAGTATACTAGACACTCCGACACTGGTTGTGCAATTAACCCTGCTTTCCAAAAGAAAATGTAATTAAATAGAGAAGATCATTATGCCCCTGCGCTCACCAGACTATTATACCATCAATTACTTTTTATGTAGATACATTTTCATTCAACTTCTGTAATATCTTAATATTTTTGAATTAGTAGAAACAAGAAAAGTAGTGCTGAAAGTTGAAAGCGATATATAAAACTCTGCCTTCAGCAAATATCTGGCTGAAGGAAGTCTATGGGTATGTAAAAAGTACACAATGGGAGCTGTTCAAAAGACGGTGCTACATTGATTTTAATAAATATATATATATATATATATATATATATATATATATATATATACAGATATACAGTACAGACCAAAAGTTTGTACACACCTTCTCCTTCAGAGTTTTCTTTATTTTCATGTCTATGAAAATTGTAGATTCACACTAAAGGCATCAAAACTATGAATTAACACATGTGGAATTATATACATAACAAAAAAGTGGGAAACAACTGAAAATATGTGTTACGCCGAGCGCTCCGGGTCCCCGTTCCTCCCCGGAGCGCTCGCCTCATCTTCGTTGTTGCAGCGCCCCGGTCAGATCCACTGACCGGGTGCGCTGCGGTCCCGCCTTCAGCCGGGGTGCGATTCGCGATGCGGGTAGCGCCCGCTCGCGATGCGCACCCCGGTCCCCGTACCTGACTCGCTCTCCCTCGGTCCTGTCCCGGCGCGCGCGGCCCCGCTCCCTAGGGCGCGCGCGCGCCGGGTCTCTGCGATTTAAAGGGCCAGTGCACCAATGATGGTGTCTGGCCCAATCTTCCCAATTAGCTTAATTGGCTCCCTCCTGTGCACTTCCCTATATCTAGTCACTTCCCCTGCACTCCCTTGCCGGATCTTGTTGCCTTAGTGCCTAGTGAAAGCGTTCCCTAGTCTGTTCCTAGTCCGTGTTCCTGACCTTCTGCCGTTGCCCCTGACTACGATCCTTGCCGCCTGCCCCCGACCTTCTGCTACGTCCGACCTTGCTTCTGCCTACTCCATTGTACCGCGCCTATCTTCAGCATCTTCAGCAGCCAGAGAGGTAAGCCGTTGCTAGTGGATACGACCTGGTCACTACCGCCGCAGCAAGACCATCCCGCTTTGCGGCGGGCTCTGGTGAAAACCTGTAGTGGCTTAGAACCGGTCCACTAGCGCGGTCCTCTCCATCCCTCTCTGGCACAGAGGATCCACTACCTGCCAGCCGGCATCGTGACAATATGTCATATTCTAGGTTCTTCAAAGTAGCAACCTTTTGCTTTGATTACTGCTTTGCACACTCTTGGCATTCTCTTGTTGAGATTCAAGAGGTAGTCACCTGAAATGGTTTTCACTTCACAGGTGTGCTGGTGTGGAGGAGGAGGTGTGATGGTGTGGGGGTGCTTTGCTGGTGGCACTGTTGGGGATTTATTCAAAATTGAAGTCATACTGAACCAGCATGGCTACCACAGCATCTTGCAGCGGCATGCTTTTCCATCCGGTTTGCATTTAGTTGGACCATCATTTATTTTTCAACAGGACAATGACCCCAAACACACCTCCAGGCTGTGTAAGGGCTATTTGACCAAGAAGGAGAGTGATGGGGTGCTGTGACAGAAGACCTGGCCTCCACAGTCACCGGACCTGAACCCAATCGAGATGGTTTGGGGTGAGCTGGACCACAGAGTGAAGGCAAAAAGGGCCAACAAGTGCTAAGCATCTCTGGGAACTCCTACAAGACTGTTGGAAGACCATTTCAGGTGACTACCTCTTGAAACTCATCAAGAGAATGAGTGTGCAAATCAGTACTCAAAGCAAAAGGTGGCTAGAACCTAGAATATGACATATTTTCACACTTTTTGTCATGTCTATAATTCCACATGTGTTAATTCATAGTTTTATATATATTTATATTGCACATATAGAAGTAGAGATTAAAACATCACATTTATTATTTCTTGAGAAAAAGAAGCTCCAAAAATATTGCTTGCAAAAAATAATACTAATAGACATACAAATATCATGCCGCCATCATATAGTCCACTTATATTGTATATATTGTAGCAGTCTTAAAGTAAGATGTCAGGAGGACTACTCAATAAGGTGCAAGTCTTAGAACTATACGCTCAGTATCCTTCCATTCATATTGTCCAAGCTCCACATAGATAATGTACAAGGCCAGAGCTATATCATACAGCGGTTACCATTAGCGACAAAATAGTCTCCAGATTATTTTTATCTTCAACACATATCAAATCCTCACAGTTCATTCAGAGACCATATTGCATAGTATCCCAAACTGAATTTTGTATCTAATTATGTGACACACTTCTTTCCTTGTCCGTGTTTTCTATGTGACACTTATTATCAGTTTATATAGTCGGCACACATTCTGTATACCGTATTTTTCGTCATATATGACGCTCCGGCATATAAGACCCACCTAATTCTATAGGATAAAAATCTAGAAAATAAAGATTCTGAACCAAATACAATGTAAAGTATAGGACAGTGATCTTCAACCTGCAGACCTTCAGATGTTGCAAAACTACAACTCCCAGCATGCTGGAAGTTGTAGTTTTGCAACATCTGGAGGTCCACAGGTTGAAGACCACTGGTATAGGAGGTACTACTCACGTGTCCCCACCACTCCGGACCCATCACCGCTCTTCATCGCTGCCCTGGATGTCGCCCTCCATTGCTGCCGGCGCGTTCCCGGGGTGTCCACGTCGCTACGGAACGTCTCTGTTGCCCGGTATGGTCGCTCTCCGTCGCCGCCATGATGTCGCTACGCACGCCGCTCCTATTGGATGACGGGACGGCGTGCGGGATGACGACGAAGGAGAGCGCTGGCCATGCAGGGGATCCCGACACAGAGCAGACACCGAGGAGGCAGGTAAGGTACCTCCCAGTGTCCTGTGAGCTGTTCGGGACACCGCGGTGAAATCCCGGACAGCAGCGGCGGTCCCGAACAGCTGGGTTAGTGTTATTTTCGCTTCAGACGCGGCGGTCAGCTTTGAACGCCGCGTCTGAAGGGTTAATACAGGGCATCACCGTGATCGGTGATGTCCTGTATTAGCCACGGGTCCTGGCCGTTGATGGCCGCAGAGACCACTGCGATAGGACAGGTACTTTCCATATAAGATGCACCAACTGTCATCTATTCAACCTGCATGGATGTATATTGTTATTATCTCACAAGTCCATCATTTCATCTGACTGCAAGTCCTATAGCAGGTGATTAAAGTGTTGTGTGCAAAAAGGTGCTGTATGAATGGATACAGAGCAGAAAAAACGGAATTCCGTCAGTGCCTTGTCCACAGCATGCCTCATAGCAGCTACAGTATAAACAGATTCCTGATGAACCGCTAAGAGGGAAACACGTTGAATCACAAAAAAACGCATTATTGGAGGACTCCATCTACCTGAGAAATTGCCTGGACATTGCTGCAGCAATCCCAGGAATTCAGTTTTTTCTGCTCTGTATCCATTCATACAGCACCTTTTTGCACACAGCACTTTAATCACCTGCTATAGGACTTGCAGTCAGATGAAATTATGGACTTGTGAGATAATAACAATATACATCCATGCAGGTTGAATAGATGACAGTGCAACATCAATAAGGACTATATAGAATGTGTGCCGACTATATAAACTGATAATAAATGTCACATAGAAAACAAGGAAAGAAGTGTGTCACATAATTAGATACAAAATTCAGTTTGGGATACAATGCAATATGGTCTCTGAATGAACTGTGAGGATTTGATATGTGTTGAAGATAAAAATACTCTGGAGACTATTTTGTTGCTAACGGCAACCGCTGTATGATATAGCTCTGGCCTTGTACATTATCTATGTGGAGCTTGGACAATATAAATGGAAGGATACTGAGCGTATAGTTCTAAGACTTGCACCTTATTGAGTAGTCCTCCTGACATCTTACTTTAAGACTGCTACAATATATACAATATAAGTGGACTATATGATGGCGGCATGATATTTGTATGTCTAATAGTATTATTTTTTGCAAGCAATATTTTTGGAGCTTCTTTTTATCAAGAAAGAATAAATGTTATGTTTTAATGTCTACTTCTATCAGTGCAATATAAATAATTTATATGAGATTGCTATATATGAAAAATCAATTATGTGCATATTCGAAAATCAGTGCCGTATATATATATATATATATATATATATATATATATATATATATATATATATATATATATAGAGGCATATTCATAGTGTAGGGTCCATCCCGAAATGAGGTCACCTTACCGTGGTGGGACGGTCCAAGCTATTTGGCCGCCAAATTTGCAAGCTAAGTACCTCACTGTTTCATAATTTCATATTTTCATTTATTGCACTACAGCTGTATGTTTTATCTATATACTCATGTTTCATCTATATACTCATGTTTTATCTATATCTTTGTGCTAGCAGTGTGCTGCTGTATTCTCCTGTTGCTGTATATTTAGCCCAGCAGCTTGCACCTGTAGGCCAGGTCCATGTAATAGTCTGGAATCATTAGTGCTGGCCAACTTATTCTTTGTATATATATATATATATATATATATATATATATATATATTTATACAGTGCATGAACAGCAATTTCCTTACATATTCCCATCAGCTCCTTATTCTCAGATGCCTTTGCCTTAGAAGCATCCATAGGTGCTTCATCTACATATACGCTCTCATGCGTTCCTGTCACAGAAAGCCAACGACAGATCCCCACAAAAACATTAGATTCATCACTAAATGACTGCCTAAGAAGTTTCCGCAGACAGGGCCGGCCTTAGGTGTTCAGGCGCCCTGTGCGAGCTAACCTTGTGGTGCCCCCCCCCTCCATTACCCCATAAACATACACAAATAGGAAAAAAATCTTTGTAACAAATATTTCTTTTTAATATTTAATCATTCCCCTGCCCCCTTAATCAGTCCCACATCCCCCTTCACCAGTCCCTTGCCCCCCTTAATCACATGCAGTATAATTCCCCCACATTAGGTGCAGTATAGTCCCCCACATTAAGTGCAGTATAGTTCCCCCACATTAGGTGCAGTATAGTTCCCCCACATTAGGTGCAGTATAGCTCCCCACATTAGGTGCAGTATAGTTCCCCACATTAGGTGAAGTCTAGTTCCCCCACATTAGGTGCCATATAGTTCCCCACATTAGATGCAGTGTAGTTCCTCACATAAGTTGCAGTATAGTTCCCCACATTAGGTGCAGTATAGTTCCCCACATTAGGTGCCATATAGTTCCCCACATTAGGTTGGCAGTATAGTTCCCCACATTAGGTGCAGTATAGCTCCCCCACATTATGTGCAGTATGGTTCCCCACATTAGGTACAGTATAGTTCTCCACATTAGGTGCAGTATAGCTCTCCACATTAGGTGCAGTATAGTTCCTCGCATTAGGTGCAGTATAGTTCCCCCACATTAGGTGCAGTATAGTTCCCCACATTAGATGCAGTAAAGCTCTCCACATTAGGTTGGCAGTATAGTTCCCCACATTAGGTGCAGTATAGTTCCCCACATTAGGTGCAGTATAGCTCCCCCACATTAGGTGCAGTATAGTTCCCCACATTAGGTGCAGTATAGCCCCACATTAGGAAGAAGCAGGTTCCCCACATTAGGTAGTAGCAGGTTCCCCACATTAGGTAGTAGCAGGTTCCACAAATTTGGTTGCATTGTCGTTCCCCCATCCCCCCCCCCCCCCCGACTCACACAAGCACACACACACAGACAGGCAACCACACATGCACACACACAGACAGACAGACAACCACACACACACACAGACAGACACCCACATTAGGTGAAGTCTAGTTCCCCCACATTAGGTGCCATATAGTTCCCCACATTAGGTTGGCAGTATAGTTCCCCACATTAGGTGCAGTATAGCTCCCCCACATTATGTGCAGTATAGTTCCCCACATTAGGTACAGTATAGTTCTCCACATTAGGTGCAGTATAGCTCTCCACATTAGGTGCAGTATAGTTCCTCGCATTAGGTGCAGTATAGTTCCCCCACATTAGGTGCAGTATAGTTCCCCACATTAGATGCAGTAAAGCTCTCCACATTAGGTTGGCAGTATAGTTCCCCACATTAGGTGCAGTATAGTTCCCCACATTAGGTGCAGTATAGCTCCCCCACATTAGGTGCAGTATAGTTCCCCACATTAGGTGCAGTATAGCCCCACATTAGGAAGAAGCAGGTTCCCCACATTAGGTAGTAGCAGGTTCCCCACATTAGGTAGTAGCAGGTTCCACAAATTTGGTTGCATTGTCGTTCCCCCATCCCCCCCCCCCCCCCCGACTCACACAAACACACACACACAGACAGGCAACCACACATGCACACACACAGACAGACAGACAACCACACACACACACAGACAGACACCCACACATACACATAGACAACTTTACCTGACCTGCGCTTCTCTTCTCTCTGGCGGCAGCCTGACGAGTGACGTCACTGATGTCCCGTGCTGGTCTGCGGAGGGACGTCACATGCGCGACGTCCCTCTTCAGACTCCAGCTGCCAGCCAACCGGAGACGTGGAGAAAACTGAAGAAAACTGTGCCCTGAAGCGGAATGTGACCCTCCGCATAGGGACACAGTTGAGTGAGGTTAGTGGGAACGTAATGAGAGGGAGCGGCCTGCAAAGCAGAAAACTGTGTCCCTGTGCGGTGGGTCACATTCCGCTACAGGGCACAGTATTCTACATTACACCGGCATTTAGCGCTGTTTGCCCGAAGCAGGGCTAAATCCCGGGAGTCGGGTAATACAAATTATATATACTTGGTGCGAGCTGTGTCGGCCGCCCGGCGCCCCTGTTGCTATTGCGCCCTGTTCGGCCGCACAGCTCGCACACCCCTAAGGCCGGCCCTGTCCGCAGACAGTCAGGGTCTGTAGCATGTGTGGACGGTTGGAAGACCAGGACAACCAGAATGGGCATTTCACTGTGAAAATACTTATATCTTAAGGTATATTATTTTGAGTTTTCCATTCTGGGGCTTTTGATCTTTTCTTATCTTCTCGTTTGTTTTCCTTTTTAACCTTTCCATTTTGTTTATACTTGCATCACATTTTACACATAACTGACTTTTGCCCACTCCATATTGGCTTTCTGTTTTGTCTTAACTCACAACTGTCATGTTCGGCCAGGTTTTCTTTCCATAAGCCAAGTCCCACAGTTTAGCAAGGTCTGTAAGAACTTTCCCTTTAAGTGTAAGACTAATTTGCATTTTTAAACTTGTATCTGCATTTGTTAAAGAAATGTAAAAGATAAGATGATCATTCATCTTTGAGTAAATCCATAATCTTTCCTCTACTTGATCTGGAAAACATATGCCATTAATTACAATAATTTACTTACATTTGTTTAAGAGATGTTTCACGAATGTTCAGCCAGAATGTTCAGCTATGAAACAAACATTGTTCTGCATCATATCTGTGATTTGTGTATTTGCTATGAACCTGCTTCAATGGTTTTTAAACAGATGCCAAGATTCTCTCTTTGGCATTAGTTATAAGCCATGCAGGTTCTTTTTTTCCCTGAATTGCAAAATGGTGAATTTGCAATTTTTTTTCTTCAGTCTGTATTCCATACATTTTAACCCCTTCTTTTTTGTAATCCTTGCATTCCAAGACTCATAACCTTTAATTATGTCAAGTTTATTTTCAAATGGTATCATTTAAAGGGGTTGTCTGATCACGGTGGGGGGCATTTCAACCACTGGAACCCCGCAATCTTCTGTATGGGGCCTAGCTTCTCAACAGGAATCTTGTCATCACTTGGTGCCTGAACAACTTGGTGGTGGTGCCTACCAGCCGCGCTGTCTTCATTGAAAGGTCTCTTTGCGTATCCAAACAGGAAGAGATCTACCAATCCAGACTGGTGGGCAGGAAGAAAGAGCTGGGGACTAACCCAACAATTTTTGGTTTAAGCAACATGACAGGTTCCCTTTGATAAATTTAATGCGTCTTGAACTGTCCTTAAAGGAGAAAATGAAACTTATGCCTACCATAAGCAAGTATAGAATTGTACTACAATTTAAGCCATTTTATGTATTAAGTGAAAATAAATCTTTCAATTAACTCCACACACTTTGTGTTTCACTTTTCAGAAGTGGTAAGAGCAAAGTTGAACATTTTAGTAAAAATAAAGTTACATTTTAGGGGCCTCATAAGTCTTTCCGAATAGTATAGTTTTTGTGCCGCATGTGTCGTTTGCCACAATTTTCATCAAAAAAATCCCAAATACCCTATTATTTCTTCACTGTACTCCAGAAAAATGGGTGTGTTCACTGGGAAAAGGGGCATTTTTAGGGGCAAAAACGACAAATTTACTAATGTTCCCATATAATATGTGGTGTATTCAAGCTCTGGAAAATCTGACAGCTCAGAGCATGTGTTAAAAAAGCAAAAATGTAGGAAAAAGCAAAAAATAAATAAAAAATCCAAAAAACCTAACCCAAAATATGGGGGCATGTCCCCGAGAGTTATATTAAAAAAAAAATAAAAAAAAACAGCAAATTAGCTAATGTTTCCACATAAAATATGGTGAATTTGAGCTCTGGAAATCCCGACAACTCTAAGTAGTTGTAAAAAAAAAGTAAAAACCTTGGGAAAGTTAGTAAAAATGTGAAAAAATACCTGTTGGAAAAAAACCCCACAAAGAAATCTACACTCCACCCTGCTCTCTTAGTAAACGCTACATACTATTACGGTAGTAAATAAAGCCCCTTAAATTTGCAACATTTTAACACCAGAATACTGGCAAAAAGCTAATAATAAATTTGGTCCTCAATGTTCTTTTACAAGCATCAGTTATGAAATAATCATTGCAACTATTGAACCTTGTTGCTGCAACATCATAGCGTTGGTTGGGGGCCCATAATTTGAAGATAGATTGGTAGATACATAAATAGTAGAGAGTGGACACTGTGTATGTACATGTACAGGTTAATGAAAGCTAATATTTCAATGATTTATATATTAAAAAACCATGCAATGCAACACTAACCTAATTACTGAAAGCTTGATGCAGTACAACCAGTGGAAGATGTCTATGATCTTGTTACATGTAATCCACTAAAGCTCATGTGACCCAGCCGCCAAAATGTGCTGCCCTGCCTATCCATTTAAAAAATGTTGATGTACCAGGAGACCTAGGGGATTCCTCAGCTAATACAACATACCTGGATAAAGCAAAAGACACTATGACAGCAGTCACCAATGGCTTTTGAAATGTCAACCTTGCTGAATTTCAAATCGATTATGCAATAATAATGTGCAGCACTGTTTTCATTATTAGCCAGACAGTATTTGACCTTCATTATTGAAATAACTTTTGTTCTGTTTTTCCATGCCACTGAGGACATGAGAACGCTAGTTTATAGCATATTTCACATTTAGACATTTGTGATCAATGTCTCATTTGCAATCAGTCACAATGAAGATCTTTTTTCTTTATCTTTAAAGAGAGAAAAGTTTCTCTTAGCTATATTCTTCAAAAGAGTGTTCTTCCTTTTTTGTAGTTTTACTTTCACCTGTGGTAAGAATCAGCTTACTGCACTAGCCCTGTATTTAAAGAAATGTGACATCAGAAATGACCTATTGTTTAACCCCTTGCCGCAGAAGGACAGTTATTAACGGCACTGCGGCCCGCAAGGGTTATGAAGCGAGCTCAGGAGCTGAGTTTGCATCATACCAGCACGGTCCCGGCTGTTATCAGCAGCCAGGACCTGTGGTTAATGCCGGACATCGCAGTTCAGGCCGATGTCCAGCAGTAACTCTTTAAACATGGCGATCAAAGTTGATCGCCGCATCTAAAATGTAAAAAAATGCTTCCCAGCAGCTCAGTCAGGCTGATCGGGATAACTGTGGCAAAACCGAGGAGAGTCCCTACCTTCCTCCTCGGCGTCCGATCGTCGCTTGATTGCTCCATGCCTAAGTTCCAGGCTGGAGCAATGGAGTGCCGATAACACTGATCAATGCTATGCTATGGCATTGCATTGATCAGTATATGCAATCAGAAGATTACATGTTATAGTTCCCTATAGGGCTATAAATGTGTAAAGTGAAAAAAAAAAAAAAGAGTTAATAAATGTAATTTAACCCCTTCCCTAATAAAAGTTTTAATCACCCCCTTTTATAGTGTGTAAATGTCTGAACTATAAAAACATAATGTTAATTAAACTGCACGGTCAATGGCGTACTCGTAAAAAAATTCAAAAGTCCAAAATTGCATATTTTTGGTCACTTTGTATACCATAAAAAAATGTCTGAAAAGTCTCATCAAAACAAAAATGGTGCCGATAAAAAACTTCAGATCACGGTGCAAAAAATGAGCCTTCACACCGCCCTGTATGCTGAAAAAATAAAAATTTATAGGAGTCAGAAGATGACAATTATTTTTCAATTTTGCCCCACAAATATTTTTTTTAATGTTTTTTTCCATAAATGTTGTGGTAAAATGATTGATGTCATTACAAATTACAATTGGTGGCAGAAAAAATAAGCCCCATATGGGTCTGTAGGTGCAAAATTTGAAGCATTATAATTTTTAGAAGGTGAGGAGGAAAAAATTAAAGTGCAAAAAGTAAAACTGGCCATGTCCTTAAAGGGGTACTCCACTGCTCAGCGTTTGGAACAAATTGTTCCGAATGCTGGAGTCGGCGCCAGTAGCTTGTGACATCATAGCCCCGCCCCCTCAAAGCAAGTCTATGGGAGAGGGCATGACAGCCGTCACGCACCCTCCCATAGGCTTGCCTTGAGGGGGCGGGAAGAGACATCATGAGGGGGCAGGGCTATGATGTCACAAGCTCCCGGCGCCAGCTCCAGCATTTGGAACAGTTTGTTCCAAACAGTGAGCAGCGGAGTAGGGGTTAAATCAAGTTTTTTTGTACCCATATTTTTTATTATCCATTTTACTATCAATATTTTTTAATACAGTCTACATTCTGGCCACTAGGGCTAAAACTAAGCTGACAGTAATGCCCTTTACAGGAAGCGGCCTGACAAAGCGCCTAGTGGCGTGATACGGTTCATGGCCTGATGTCTGAACTTCCCCCAGGATCCATCTCCCACCTTCCTACACAGGCCGATGCGGTCTTTGGATTGAGAAATCCTGTTTGCCTGCACATGGATTGGTGAGCGCTCTGCATCTTTTTCCTTTGAGTGGTTTTACATTGTATGCTCTATCTCTTTACGCATGTAGCGCAGCCGCTGATGCCGCTGCTGATACACCTATGCCCATGATAGAGGGCTTATACTGGATATATGGTATTGTAATACTGTGGTGCCGATTGGTTTGGTCTTCGAGAGAGTGCTTAGTATGAAATCATTTCCAAAGAGAGTAAAACTAACCCCAAAATATTATTTATCTATATAAATAGCAAAAAGATCAAAAATGAAAGTGTGGGCCCTTTAAAAAATGATGAGGAAGAAATTATAAACGGGGATCAGGAAAAAGCAAATATATTAAACAAATTCTTCTCCACTGTGTTCACTGAGGAAAATGAAATGCCAGGTGAAATACAGCGAGATAAGGTAAACTCCCCAGTATAGGTCACCTGTCTAACCCAGGAAGAAGTACAGTGCCGCCTACAAAAAATCTAAATAGACAAATCGCCAGGTCCAGATGGCATTCACCCCGTGTTCTAAAGGAATTAAGTAATGTGATAGACAGACCCCTATTTTTAATATTCATGGACTCTATAGTAACAGGTACTGTTCCCCAGAACTGGTGCATGGCAAATGTGGTACCAATATTTAAAAAGGGGACAAAAGGTGAACCCGGGAATTATAGACCTGTTAGTTTAACCTCCAATTGTTTGAGGGTTTTCTAAGGGATGCAATTCTGGAGTATCTTGATAAAAATAAATGTATGACCCCATATCAGCTTGGCTTTCTGAGGGATCGTCCTGTCAAACTAACCTGATCAGCTTTTATGAGGAGGTGAGCTCCAGACTGGACCAGGGGCAACCGCTGGATGTCGTATATCTGGATTTTTCCAAAGCATTTGATACGGGGCCACATAAAAGGTTGGTGCATAAAATGAGAAGTATGGGGCTGGGGAGAATGTGTGCAAGTGGGTAAGTAACTGGCTCAATGATAGGAAACAGAGGGTGGTTATTAATGGTACTTATTCTGATTGGGTGACTGTTACTAGTGAGGTAATACAGGGGTCTGTCTTGGGTCCTGTTCTATTTCATATATTTATTAATGACCTTGTAGAGGGGTTGAATAGTAAAGTAACAATCTTGGCAAATGATGCTAAACTCTGTAAAGCGGTAAACACTATAGAGGACAGTGCACTGTTACAAATGGATCTGGATAGGTTGGAGGTTTGAGCTGGGAAGTGGCAGATGAGGTTCAACACTGATAAATGTAAGGTAATGCACATGGGGAAGAAAAATCCTGGCTGGAATTATGTATTAAATGGGAGAACACTTGGGATGACTGACATGGAAAAGGATTTAGGAAGAGTCTTAGTTAATAGTAAATTTAGCTGTAGTGACCAGTGTCGGGCAGCTGCTGCCAAGGCAAATAAAATCATGGAATGCATCAATAGGGGCATAGATGCCCACGACAAGGAAATAATTCTACCATTGTACAAATCACTAGTCAGACCACACATAGAATACTGTGTACAGTACTGGGCACCAGTGTGCAAGAAAGATATAGTGGAGCTGGAGAGGGTTCAAAGACGGGTAACCAGAGTAATACGGGGAATGGGAGGACTACAGTACCCAGAAAGATTATCAGAATTAGGGTTATTTAGTTTAGAAAAAAGAAGGCTTAGGGGAGACCTAATAACTGTATAAATATATCAGGGGGCAGTACAGAGATCTCTCCCATGATCTATTTATACCCAGGACTCTATCTATGACAAGGGGGCATCCTCTACGTTTAGAAGAAAGAAGGTTTCTACACCAGCACAGATGGGGGATCTTTACTGTAAGAGCAGTGATACTGTGTCTGAGGAGATGGTCATGGTGAACTCTGTAAAAGAGTTCAAAAGGGGTCTGGATGCCTTTTTGGAGAGTAATAACATTACAGGTTATTGATTCTAGATGTACAGGGAAAGAATGTTGATCCAAGGATTTATTCTGACATATTTGGAGTCGGGAAGGAATTTTTACCTCTAGTATGAGGGTTTTTTGCCTTTCTCTGGATCAACTCAGTAGGAACTCATTAGGGTTATAGGTTGAACTTGATGGACTCTGGTCTTTTTTCAACCTTATGAACTATGTCACTAATTCCAGTGGGCTTGGTGCCGTGGTGGCAGTGACTGCTTGGCGCTACACAAGTGGTAGTTTAGGGACCCTCTCTGACTAGGTGGCCTCGACATGGCGAGTGGGCTTGTACTTTTTGATCAAAATTTATACTAACAACCTGTTAGTTTTTGAAATTTTGCGGAGAAGCAAGTAGATCAAAATACAAATTGTGGATGTGCGGCTATGTTTCTGTTTCTCTATTTTTGATTTAGTATGAAATAATATCAACCAAAATGTCCATAGACATTGTGCCACTCGTGTAATTTCTAATGCTCGTAGGCATAGTTTCAAAAGCTATTGTGCTCTATAGTTGCATTTCTAGTACTCACTGTGATGGGGGGGGGGGGGGATGGGGGTTCTCAGCACCCAGACCCTGACTGATGAAAACTTTGGACATGTCTCTATGACAGTTTAACCCCTTCAGGACACAGCCCATTTTATCCTTGAGGACACAGCAAGTTTTCTTGTGTTTGCATTTTCATTTTTTCCTCCTCATCTTTTAACTTGTTTATTTTTCCATCCACAGACCAATATGAGGGTGTCTTTTGTGTGACCAATTTTAGTTTGTAACGACACCTTTCATTTTACCATAAAATGTATGGCGCAACAAAAATATATACTATTTGTGGGGGAAATTAAAAAGAAAACACAATTTTGCTGTTTGTACGCAGTGCACTTTATGGAAATACTGAAATGTTATCTATATTCTGTGAGTCAATATGACATAGGTTTTCTATTATTGTACTGCTTAAAAAAATTGGGGAATTTTTTTGCATTTTGGAATTAGATTTTTTTTTTTTACACTGTTATCATACAGAATAATAAACACTGAGCTTGATTTACTAAGAGTTTTGTGGGTTTTTCTCCGGACCTGTATTTTTCCATGGTATTTACCAGTTTAGAACTTTGATTTTACTGTTTTTACAACTGCTAAGAGCTATCATGTTTTTCAGAGCTCAAATTACCCACATTTTATATGGAAACATTCGTAAATTTGTTGGGATTTTTCAAAACTGTCGAGGGCATGCCTCTTTTTTGTGGTTCATTCTTTCTGCCGTGCCGGAAACATCTGACATGGAAGTTCCTCCGTGTGCACAGTGCAGCAGAATCCCGTTGAACTCAACAGGAACTGCAGCGGAATATCTGTGCAGAATTCCAAGCTGAATTCTGCATGGAAAATCCGAGGTGTGCACATAGCCTCAGCATGCTTAGAAAATACCACTAGAAATAACACTCTTAGCAAAGGGCCTGCCCATTACAGTCTATAAACACTTTAGGTATATATGTAGAGAGATTTCTGGGAGTATATTCTAAATTTGCCACAACCCATATGAACATAACTGTATATAAGCCCTCTTCTTTGAGAAGATCACCCCCCAGAAGACAATTTTTCCAATATAGTTTTGGATGGTGATCCCCAAGAAGATTCATGATATGGTATAAAAGTGCAAACAATTAATTCATTATTTTTTGGAAGAAAGGGTTAAATGTACTAGAACAAGTAAAAAGATTTCATATGGAAACATGATCCTAACCCTAAGTATAATAATTTAAGTAAGCTTTGTAGCAAAGTGCTTTATATATAGCAGTTCCTTGGTGAACCGTACATCTTTAATCCTTTGTTTACCCTCAGTTCACGCTACCTTGTCATTTAGCCACCATTAGCAACTAGAACCAAATAGCAAAAATAGCTATGTAGACATTCAATACATGACAGGCCGGTTATGTTTTGAATGTATATAAAGAATGGGATTCTGATGGCACCACTAGCACTAAAGATTAGAAAAAATAAATGCTTGCAATACTTAAATATTACGTAAGTGTATAATTACATTTAGGTAGGGGGGGTTTATATTTTCATAATAAGCCTTGGTGCACATTTTCCCCCTGAATAATTCCAAAACGTAAAGTCCTTTAAGAAATGATCAGCCATCGATTACAGAAAATATGTGTGGTAGATGTAATTAATAGCTCCCGAAAACTGTCAGATAATGCAAAGTGCCAGACAACGTGAGGCGGAAATGGGAAAACTCTAACGGCAGAAATCATTTAATCAAAAATATACATATATATCATGCAGTTGATTTATCATTGCCTCCTATCACATTGCAGACAGAGCTCATAATAAATGCCTGCTATACATCATCTGCATCACACAATGTCTTATACTTTTGGTGAGGTTTTATCCATCAGTGTCAAGCAAAAGAATTACAGTGTATATCAATTGTTTATGTTATATTACTTTTGTATTACATATAACTATCACTTAGTAGGCAGAGACAAATAGGAATAAGATATGCCATAAAACACCTTCATTGTTATACAGGATACATGTTGTGTGCTGATATTTATTAAAGTGTCACATAACTTTAATGCAAATTTCACGCAATCTGTATGAAAAGAAGCCATGAATAGGTTAACCCTTGTACCGCTGCTAACTATAAGCAGATTTGCCACAAGGAAAAGACAGAATGAGTTTAGTTTTTATGCTTTACATGCCATCCCATATAAAGCTGCTCCTAGATTTATATCACTATTCACTAAAATAAAACATTAAACCATTCTTATATATTATATACTCTGTAAAGAGTGAATGACAAAATAGACACTTAGATATGTATATACTTCTGTGCAGTCGCAGTGCTTGGCAAACGTGATGTATTGTTATGTTTCATGCAGACAGAGAAAGAGCCTAGAAAATAATGCTTTTTTTTCTTTGTCTTTGGAGGATCTGTATGTTTCTTAAGAAGGGACATGACTTTTCTTGTGTTTGAGTAGAAAACATAAGTGCACCCTGTAACAAATAAATGTAAAACGCATTGGCTTGCAGTGATGGGATATGTATTACTTATACATATCAAGTTGGTAACAGGGCATAAATACTGCACTAAAGCCTCCATTTGTAATTTGTACTGAACATTTTCAAAGCTATAAAATATAAATGACATTTTGTAATGGCCCTTTGTGTTGGGGTCTACTGGGGAAATATTGTTCTCCGTGAGACAAAGTAAATTGCAATGGCTCCTGAAGGGACTTGACTTTTTTACAGGAAAATACATTTAATCTGACACACTTACTCTAATGATCTCCCGTGTTATCTTTTATTAAACAAAAAAATGAGGCTTACCCTTCAAGGTTCAGAATGCTTTTTAGTACACTGACATTACATTTCAAAGTCTGTATGGAAGTAGGCCAAGATAGTGTTCATTGGCTTGGAAGACTATCATAACTTGTACCTGGAATTAAAGGGGTGGTCTGTATCTTATTTCGTATGTATGTTGAACTTTTATGTCGAACTATAATTTATTACTTTCAGTTATGCAGGCAAAGAAAGTAGCACTCCAGTATTGAAAAAGCCACAGTGGGGGATAAATTCAAAGACTTGTGTATTTAGTGCAGTTTTATTAGCGCCACAAACAGTGCTATTTGCGCCAGTTTTCTAATGTGGTGCTGGGAGTTTTGAAAATCTGACACACATTTGTCCCACTCCCAAAACCTATGTTAAACACACTATTTCACTAGTTTCCCGCCAAACATAGCTGTGAAGTAAAAAGAAGATGGTGGAATCATCACAAAGTACCCAGGTTGATGTCTTTGTGCCCTTACATGTGGCAGGGTTGTTTAAAGGGGTACTCCGGTGCTTAGACATCTTATCCCCTATCCAAAGGGGATAAGATGCCTGATCGCAGGAGTCCCGCCGCTGGGGACCCCCGTGATCTTGCACGCAGCACCCCGTTTGTAATCAGTCCCCGGAGCGTGTTATTACTTTACTCCATTTTTGTGTGGGCAATATTACTGTGTATATACTTACCTTAAGGAAAATCCTTCAAATCAGTTGTCCATGACTCATTTACATATGTTTACCCTAATAGAATGAGAGCTCTTTTTATTATATGTGGACATTCTAACATTGTCCATAATGTCTCTTTGATATCCACTATTTAAATAAGGCTGAATATTTACCTACTATTTGCTGATGCTTTGGAGTACCAATTACTATGTTTTTGCGTATGCACGAATTACTTATTCAAAGCTCCGTTGCCTGCACGGACAGGTAATTGAAGTGACAAAACATGTTAGTGGGGGGGGGCACTGTGAGAGGTTTTAAAGGCAGCACAAGCACTAGAATTTAGGCACACGCTGCAGGTGTGCCAGAATCCAAAGTCAAAACGTTGCATGTTTGCAACAACCACAACATGTGGTAATAAGTGCGTCAATGTGCTGGGTTTTAAATTACACATTCTTTAGCTCACCGTTATCATATTATTAATAAAAGTTAAGTTTTATTTAATAACATTGAGGGTTAAAAAGTGGACAATTTACTCAGCTGTATGACTGAGTTGATGGATAAATTACAGTAGTTATGTCCACCCCTCATTTGGGTCCCTATTTTCTTTTTCTTTGTTTAAAATTTAGACGCACAAAAAGCAACAGCCCAAACTTACAAGACATGCCTCTTAATAATGCTATTTTCTTCTAATTTTATTACAATTTTTTAGTTCCCATAGGATACTATTACAAATCTTTCCATTACAAACACTTTCAATGTCATGCCATAGCATAGCATTATTGATTGATGTTATTGGCGCTATGCTTACTGCCAAGGAAGCCTGTATAGTCAGAGCACTAACCTGACACAAGGGAGGAGGGTAAGTAACCTTGATCTGTCAACTTTTTGTCAGCCTGAAAAGGGTCCAAGGAGATCCATAACAGCAACCTGCAACATTATTGTAACAGTTTTAGATACCACAATTGACTTTGATTGTGACATTTGAAGGGTTAATGAAGGGCATTGCCTATCATGCTGATGTTCAGCATTAATGGTGAGTCCTGGTTGCTAATAGCAGCTGGACTCCTGTATTCACAAACTGAGTAAGCGGGTATGATGCACACTCAGTTTGTGAATGCAACTATTAAGGATTGGTTAATGTTTGGCCTTAATCTGTGTATGAGTACTATTTTTGCTGAGTGTCGACGTAAGAAAATTCACACCAGGCCAGGTTGGTATGAGTTCCCTCCTCGGTATACCAGGGAGTTCTCTTTTAATTCAGGAAAAACAGTTGGTTTTTACATTGTGCAAAGAAGGAGGTTTAGGGAGGGTTAGTTATGACATCACAATTAATATGTTACAGTTTGATTGGTTGTTCAAATATTGTGTCCGTGTATATTAGCATATCTTGTGTCCATTAATTTCTTGGCAAAAGTTCTCTGTTCGTCAGATGTTTAGTCTTTCTACTCCCGCATGGAGTCGTCTCAAGGCCTCTATTTGAAGTCACGAGCAGATAGCATTCTGACGTATATGGGTTGAAGGGTAAAACTATCCATCATTCTATATGCTGATTAATCATTTGAGCGTGGTGTAGCATAAGTCTTTATTTTGCGAGGCTTCTAGCTTGAGATTTCTCCATCTTTCCACAAAGCCCAATGTTTAGACTTCCTGTATCCATAGTCTCCATCTCAAGGTTCTAGTCTTGATTTACGGGCAAAGAGCAGCTGAAATGTCTTGAAATAAGGAAAGCAAAGTTCTTCTGCAATATTTAGCAATAGCATATAGCATTTTAGCAAAGGCATATGAGTATAGATATAGCGATCAATATATCAATATATTATAAACCCAACACAACCAAGTAGTGCATATACTGTATGTCTCACTTTGGGGTTAAACTGTGGAACAGAGTATTAATGAACATGAAGTGACATTTAACCAAAAACATATATATTTTTGAAAATTATTGTGAACAATAGTCTTTTGGATAAAAAAAATTTTTAATAAAAGAAAAAATATTAAATTAACAATAATTAATAAAAAATAGCAAGTCACTGTTGCACGATGGCACAGGGGGAGAACAAACAGATATGTTCCATAAAAAGAGCAACAACTTTCACAACAGCTTCTTCTGGTTCTCTATCGAGAGCCAGAAGAAGCCGTTGTGAAATGTTGTTGCCCTTTTTATGGAACGTACCTGTTTGTTCTCCCCCCCCCCCCGTGTTGCCACATATAAAGGTAATTAAAATTAGGATCGAGTGCCGCTTATCTGTCCTATTCTACACCGTGCATTTTCTCTCACACAGTTTGGGCTTATGTCTTTCAATTTTGAATCTACACAACCAAATGAGGGCTTATTTTTTGCATGTCTAATGGTACTTTGTACTTTGTACTTTTTTGAGTAAGCAAAAAGTTACAAACAGCCTTACCTAAGCAATTTTCAGTTTTCACTTTGCAGTTTTCAGTATTTATGATGTGCGGAAGCCATATGTAGGCAAAAAAAAGTCCCAAACCACTAACAAATAGTCGAAAGTCTGCTCCAGGTCTGACCTGGAGTACAAATCTCCCATACGTGAGCAAATTTAAGCCATCCTAGAGGTTCCTTGTCCAGCCAAATACCCAGAACTGACCTTGCAGTACTTAAAAAAGTTAAAGAGGTACTAAATCTCATGTAAGCAATCCAGTCAGAGCATCTAGAGACAGTGACAAGTCCACAGTAACAAGTCGTCAAGAACCCCAGTCCTTGGCAAGGCTCATTCTTCTTAAGGAAGACAACACTAGGTACAGTATTTAACATTAAAAGCTCATTCAGGCAATCTAGTCAGAGGACATGAAGACTGCCCAGAGGGACAACAAAATAGGATGAAACATTAAATACGTGATATGTAAAAAAGAAAATCAGAAGAACCCAGTGAGTGCTGACTTCTTTTCTCACTATGGATTTTTAGTTTATTTGTGACTGCACAGTTAGAGCACCGATACGGACTTCAAGCATAGCTGTCACACCCAGGCTACTTATCCCACTCAGCTTTTCCACCATGGTATAGCAGTGCCAGGCTTATTTCCTTTTGTTCGTATGTTGGTTTGAGAATTGCTGGTTCTCTATTAAGCCCAAAGCACACTAGTAGCGAGTAGCTACAAAAAGCCAGAAAACATGGAAGTGGATTCAGGATCGAGTACGCCGCAACCGGGTGCAGCTTTATCTACAGGACGAGAGAACACGGGGGGGGGGGGTACTTTTTGGAATGCAACTCAAAAGAAGATCTGGAAGTCATCAGTGTTAGAACCCTTGAACAACGGGTCACCTCTCTAGCTGAGCGAGAGGTTTCATATTTTTGGACTGTAAATTCGTTACAATCTTATGTCCAGTGTGATCGTGTCTCTCGAGGACTTAGAACCTATAAGGTACCTGCGCAATTCCATGAACACCCAGTATTCATTGCAACGTGGAAACAGGCACATATAGAACATTCCCAAAAATTATTACAAATTATACTGACAAGAAATCGCATTGAATACGATAAAGTACAAACTGATTTAGCTAAAGCCAAGGAAGAATATGAGAAACGTACATCCCGAGAACAATACACAGAGTTCATAGCAAAACTTGAGAAAAAAATGATAACAGAACAAGACAGAGTAAAAATAAAAAAAACAAGAGAAATTCATAAGAGACAAAAATTATTATGAACAAAATAATATTTTTTCGTGGCATAAAAATATTAATTCATCTACAAAAAGTTACAATAAAAGATTTCAATATGGAAAGAACAGAGGATTTAAAGAAAATTACACTACAGACTCAGAAGCAAGCCAGTCTGATGATCAAGCTAGTATTCCAGAATTTAAACCAAATCACCCTTTAGGAAAAGATCAACAAGGAGAGGCCGCAGGAAAAATGCGTCCAAATCCGCAAAGAAAGAGGAAAGGGGTGACATGGCAACTCCAGAACTGACATCAAATGTACTGAACCTGACAAATATTAATTTGGATCAACACTGAATATCCTTGCTATCTAAAGGATTAAATCAAGGACTATGTGAGGACTTTAATGAAGTACAATTTGACATAGATCTATATCGTGCAATCAGAGACATTAATTTGTTGAATTTTTTTTAATAAACCAGGTATTAAGCAGAATGAGAATGAGGGAGATACCCCAGCCAAAATTGTCCCTCTTAGTTTTTTGATAGTCCCAGAGTTTACTGAACAAGACAGAAGAATTGTGGAGATGTTAGCTATGGCTTTTGAGGATAGTCCTGGTGTCACAGAGGGAGAGGAAGATGAAATAATCGAAAGATTTAAGAAGGGCAATAAATCCGATTCTTCCCCTCCTGTGACACCAGCAGGGCATATAGATTTATTTTATAGAGCTGTGAAAAATGATGTTAAAGCCATTTTGTACCCTAAAAAAGTATCTAATTTGTCAAATGAAGAGAGTAAAGCTTTACAATGGTTAAAACAAAGGGATGATATTAAAGTGGTGAGATCTGACAAGGGAGGTAGTGTCATGGTGATAACGACCAAATATTATGAAGAAGAAGCCGAGAGGCAATTGTCCGATATAGCCACTTATACCCCCCTTGCCAGTGACCCGACCACAAAAATCATGGAAAAATTAAAATAATTTCTAAAAGAACATGTTACAAAGTGGATGATATAATTGAAGAACGCAGAAAGGTTAATTCCTAAATCTCCTAAACCAGCCAAATGGTACTTTATCCCCAAAGGTGCACAAATCGCTGACCCACCCCCTGGGACGTCCAATAGTCTCGGGGGTGGGATTAGCCACTGAACATCTCTCTCACTACGTCGATTGGTTGTTGCGGCCATTATTAACAAGTATCCCCTTTTATCTAAAAGATACATCGCACGTACTTCAAACCATACAATAAATCCATGTACAGAAAAGATGGTCATTATGTTCAGTGGATGTGGTCATGATGGTCCCACATGATGCAGGTGTACAGGCAGTCGAAACATACTTGCAATATTCGGATAAATCACCTGATTTTATATCCTTTGTATGTAAAGCCCTACAATTGATTTTGTCGAATAGTACATTTAAATAAGGGGACAGTTGGTATAGGCAGGACACCGGGACCCCTATGGGGACACCAGTGTCCTGTACATATGCCAATTTGTTCTTGGCTGTCTTTGAATCAAATCACATATACATTAACCGTAACCCATATACCCAGTACTTGAAATTCTACGCAAGATTTGTAGATAACATATTAATATTATGGTCAGGGACAGAAACACAGTTTACTGAATTTGTCTGTTATTTAAATGAATGGAACAAAGTAAATATGAAATTCACCAGTCAATATGGAGGAACAATAGAATTGGGGGGGAGCAAGTGATATGTAGAGACCTACGTGTCGACTTAGTATTGCAGAAGGGAAAACACTTGGTCATAAGAACAACATTTTTATTGGTTTACAATTTAAAATATTAGCACATATTTAGTGATAATTATAGGACATACAAATTGCAGAAATTTAGATAATTATACAATTTTAGCAGACACACCTAATCCTAGATACTGGATAGGTCACCAGGGTTGGGCTGCACTGGCCCTTCTAGTCCACTGGGACCCCCTACCTGTTACTGCAGGGAGGCTTTCCTAGAGAGTGCCAACCTGCAACAGGAACCTCCTATCTCTCCCTGTTTCTGGAGGGAATGGAGGCACCGGGTGCAGCGTGTACAGTAAGCCACTAGTAACAAACCAGATGGTTTGCAAAACCTCCACAAAATATTCGGTGAGTATACAGTTTGCAAGCACATAGGTTTTAGTATAACGCTTGCATACAACATTGATACAAGTCAAGCCACATATTTCCAACACATTTCATTGCGGCGCATTCTTTTAGCGGCACAACTCTTCAGGGACAAGTGTATTTGGCAGGAACATAATATTTCCTCTCACTTATTTTACTAAATACATTATCTAGTCGTGGCACGACAAACAGAGGTGTAGATAGTATATAAATGTGCTAGGATGAACAAGCCCAGGTAGGATAGACTGGTAGGTGATGGTCCGTGGATATTGTTCCCTCTTGTGAATAGGTATATGCCGTCCTCTCAGAGATGCCACACCACTTTGGATCCCTGCAGATGCTGCCCATCCCTCCAGCCAACTGCAGGTGATGTGACAGCTCCTTGGTTCCACTACCTTTCCTTGGACGTCACCGGGCATAGCCCTAACAGCATGGTAGGATCATCTCCCTGTGGGTGACGATACAAGTATACCCTCACCTAAAAGCAGATTCATCCATATCAGCTCCATATAAGACTTTATCAGCCTGAAATAAGCAAGTTGTGCAACAACCGCGTTGCACTTACATACCTGCCGCATCAATGAGAGGACGGCATATACCTATTAACAAGAGGGAACAATATCCCCGGACCATCACCTACCAGTCTATCCTACCTGGGCTTGTTCATCCTAGCACATTTATATACTATCTACACGACTAGATAATGTATTTAGTGAGATAAGTGACAGGAAATATTACTTTCCTCACAAATACACTTGTCCCTGAAGAGTTGTGCCGCAAAAAAAATGCGCCGCAACGAAACACGTTGGAAATATGTGGCTTGACTTGTATCAATGCTGTATGCAAGCCTTATACTAAAACCTATGTGCTTGCAAACTGTATACTCACCGAATATATTGTGGAGGTTTTGCAAACCATCTGGTTTGTTACTAGTGGCTTACTGTACACGCTGCACCCGGTGCCTCCATTCCCTCCAGAACCAGGGAGAGATAGGAGGTTCCTGTTGCAGGTTGGCACTCTCTAGGAAGACCTCCCTGCAGTAACAGGTAGGGGGTCCCAGTGGACTAGAAGGGCCAGTGCAGCCCAACCCTGGTGACCTATCCAGTATCTAGGATTAGCTGTGTCTGCTAAAATTGTATAATTATCTAAATTTCTGTATTTTGTATGTCATATATATATATATATATATATATATATAATTATCACTAAATATGTGCTAATATTTTAAATTGTAAACCAATAAAAATGTTGTTCTTATTACCAAGTGTTTTCCCTTCTGCAATATGGAGGAACATCAATAGAATTTTGGGATATACGCTTACATATAGACGAAAACAGTATAATTAGTGAAGGATATTGAAAAGCAGTAGCTAAAAATACCTTGTTGCATTTCCATAGTTCTCATCCATATTCAGTCAAAAAAGGTATTCCATATGGACAGTTTACACAGTTACACAGAATTAATAAAAAAAAAATTAAACTTATAAGATTCAAGCAGATCAATTAGAATTAAGATCACAGGAGAGACAATACCCAATAAAATTTATAAAAGAAGGAGGGAAAAAGGCAGAAGAAAAAAACAAAAAACTAATTTCTAGAGAAATAAAATTAGAAAGACGTTTTACATTTAGGTTTAATAACACACCAATGAACAAAAAAATAGAACAGGCAATATGAAAAAATTGGTATATAATTGAGGGGGATGAAGAATTGAAGACAGTAGCTCAAAATAAACCACTAATAGCATACCGCAAAAATAAGACAATAGGAGATGCAGTAAAACATAAATCACAAACACAGAAGCAAGAGACTTGGCTGACACAATATATTCTGAAAGGTAATCATCAGTGAAAGTCATGCAATTTTTGCAAGTATAGCTTAGGTTCTAAAGAAATTAGAATGGGCGCAGATAAACACAGTGTTAAACAATTTATTACGAGTAGGACGAAAAGCGTAATATACGTTATAGTATGCCCATGTGGTTACTATTACGTGGGCAAGACGAAAAGGCAATTGAGAATAAGAATTCAAGAGCATTTCTACTCTTTTCGCTCCGGTAAAGGAGCCACACGTCTATTAGCCCAAGTAAATAGTACCCATGGTGGAAACCCAACAGTGCTTAGGTTTGCAGGCCTGGAAAAGGTGTTTACCAAACCAGGTGAACAACAAGAGAAAAAGCTGCTCCAAAGAGAGGCACATTGAATAATAAGAACAGAAGCCATGCGACCCATAGAGTTAAATGATCGAATAGAAATGAACTGCTTTACCTGATGTACCGCACAGATCGAATGACGTTGTATAGTCATGTGAGGTGAAGTAAAAGGTGATAGGTAGAATGTTGTGAGCTCACCTGTATATAATCACCCTGTGTCCAAAAGTATTCACAAGCCCGTAGAAGCTCAAGACAGAGCGAAACAGAGCTGTCGCTTGTGGTACCCCCCCACACCGAACTTTGTTATGTCCTCCGTCCTGTAATATATGTGAGTATATGTAATAAAGAAAATCAGAAGAACCCGGTGAGTGCCGACTTCTTTTCTCTCTATGGATTTTTAGTTTATTTATGACTGCACAGTCAGAGCACCGATACGGACTTCAAGCATAGCTGTCATACCCAGGCTACTTATCCCACTCAGCTTTTCCACCATGGTATAGCAGTGCCGGGCTTATTTCCTTTTGTGCAGTGCCGGGCTTATTTCCTTTTGTTCGTATGTTGGTTTGAAACATTAAATAGGCTGGCAGGATGCAATGTTCTTTTCAAGAACCATTTGCCTTGGCAACCTGGCACTGCTGAATATCCAGAGCATGAGGTCCCGGGACACTGTTCAAGATGAAAGCTAAAACAGAAGAAGACAACTGGTAACTGGTACTGCAATGAACCGATGACGACATCTGTCTTGCAGACAAAGAAAACATATATGCTACAATTCTGTAATTACTGCAAATATATGCAGTAATTATAAAATATATTTATATTATGTGATTCAATTGGTTCTCATAGATTATATAACTTACCGTATCAAACATTTTAATTTCTTAGGAAAGATTTATCATGTGCTTATTCAGTTACAAATACACTTGGTCTGTGGTTATGTTTTTCTTAGGTAGGAGAATTATTGAACAGAGTTACTTGTCAGAGATTACAATCTCCTGTTTTATTCTACAAGATGTATTGACCTGTGCTGTGACACTGTGTATAAGTATAACTCTTCTGTTGATCTATTAGCAAAGTACCCATCTGATCAAATGTATCACAGATACAGAGTTTGTGGTATATTAATATTGGCACTTGGCATTAAGCATATATATGTGTGATGTTACCAATCCCCTGTGTGCTATGGCACAGAACAGTGCGGTTCGATAGAAAGATCCAGAGTACATGTATTATTCTATAAACATAGATTATTACTCAACTGTCTGCCTCTTTATCTTAAATAAGAAAAATTGCCCCATACACACTGCTGTAATCTGGGCTTCTCAGGATGTATCAATGTAAGCAGTAAAATAAGTCAAAAGTGTGACATAAAAGAATTGACAGGACATTTTATGTGTTATACAGAGCATGGTTATAAAACAGGAAAAGTAAAATGTATTATCTGTAAACTTTAAATATTAAGGGGGTCATGTATCATGGCCTGCGACTTTTAATACATGTATGCTAATACTTACACATACTTATGGTCCAGCAAGAAAATAGTTAAATAGGGATGCTATGCATCAATACTTCTCTTTAAAGAACTTACAGTAAACCAGCAATCTCTATGGTTTAACAAAATGAAAAGATAACACCAGCGCTGAATAGATCCTGTACAAGCTGCCTAGATACAACAGGTGGATCTCGGCTAAAACCAAAAACCAAAAATAGAGCTGTATACAAGATACATAAATGTGTATCGGCGCTCCTATAATAAAAACTACAAGAAATAATAGAGGGTCACTTACTAAAATCCTGATGGGGAGTGTACTCGGAATCTCTGCCCAGAGGAAAGTTCTTGTCTCCGTCATAAGATCCTATAGAGCAAGTGTATCCTCCTCATAGGATGCAGAATGCATGACTAGAGTAAAAAATCGATCAACACTCTTGTTCCTTTCTTACTTAGTCCCTTATATTGTGCTTAAAGATCCCGCAAAGCTGTAAGTCCTTGATAGTACAGAGCTTGTCCAGTTGTACTTGCTTTTTGTGTTTGGAGTAGTTTTCAGGAGTCTGTGGTTCCAGTAAGCCTATTAACCGGCCGGTGGCATCTCATTGGCTTGCTGTACTGCTGGTGGATTAAGGAGTGCTTTGACCTAGCGCTGCGAGTGACTACTACAGGGAGAGCGCGAGGCCAAAGAGCATCTAACGTGTTTCGGAAAGTAACGCTTTCCTTCATCAGAGAAGGATTATCCTCCTAGGTCACAGTGATTTATAATAGTTCCATATTCCACTCCCTCGCTGAGACCCAATCATGTACTTGCAGTTTTTATTATTAGAGTGCCGATACACATTTATATATATTGTATAAATCTCTATGGTTTACAGGTAACCCCCCTTCCTCCTTGCAGCCTCACATTATTTGGGCTGGAGAAGTCCAAAAAATGGTCCTTGCTAATCCTGGAAATGTCCGTCTGCTCCTGCTTGGTTGGCATCTGGGTAATTTTGAAATTAAAGAGAACGCCACAAATTTTTTATATATTTACTTTTGGGAGAAAAAAGTGAGGTTCGCTCTATTTTCAACCATAAGCCATATACTCACAAAGCTGCAGCAGCAGCCTTACATTACCAGAGTGGACAAGGACCATAGTTTTGGCCCTCCCCTGCCTTAATGATGTCAGCCTGCTTCAGCTCAGGCATTGTAGCATAATTTTTGATGCTCCAGGTCTGTTGTTCTGTCTTTTCTAGATACTACTGTGGCAGTGGATACTAGGGTTATAATAGTGGGTAAGTAATAGCTGTTTTCTAGGCTAATGCTAAGACTCGACTTATTAAGTGATGCCATCTATCAGACAGTTTCTGCTAATAAGCCTGTAAAGTCAAGTAAAAAAAATTGCAAACACCTTTGAAAAAAAAAAAAATTACAAAAGATACACCCCCATACAACCCTTGTTAGCCATCAATGTAGTCTACAGGATACAAGGATCTAAAACGAGATGAAAAGAGAAAACAAAAAATGGTTGGTACATTTTGGGCACTCTTCCTCTGTTCACATTTTGGGCACTCTTCCTCTGTTCACATTTTTAACATGTCTTCTGTAGCCAAAAACCAAAATTTAAACAGAGCCTATCTCACCATCCTCTTTCCTGTTCTGTCATCTTCATCTGTAGTTCTGCCTCTAGTGATCATAGTAACATAGTAGCATAGTTCCTAAGGTTGAAAAAAGACCAGAGTCCATCTAGTTCAACCTATATCTCTAATGAGTCCCTACTGAGTTTGTTCAGGGGAAGGCAAAAAACCCTCATACTAGAGGTAAAAATTCCTTCCCGACTCCAAATATGGCAGTCAGAATAAATCTCTGGATCAACGTTCTGTCCCTATAAATCTAGTGTACATAACCGACGATGTTATTATTCTCCAAGAATGCATCCAGACCCCTTTTGAACTCCTTTACAGAGTTCACCATGACCACCTCCCCAGGAGAGAATTCCACAGTCTCACTGCTCTTACAGTGAAGAACCCCTGTCTGTGGTTGTGTAGAACCCTTCTTTCCTCTAAATATAGAAGATGCCCCCTTGTTATAGATACAGTCCTGGGTATAAATAGATCATGGGAGAGATTTCTGTACGGCCCCCTGATATATTTATACATAGTTATTAGGTTTCCCCTAAGCCTTCTTTTTTCTGTTTAAACTAAATAAACCCAATTTTGATAATCTTTCTGGGTACTGTAGTCCTCCCATTCCCCGTATTACCCTGGTTGCCCGTCTTTGAACCCTCTCCAGCTCCACTATATCTTTCTTGTACACAGTATTCTATGTGTGGTCTGACTAGTGATTTGTACAGTGGTAGAATTATTTCCTTGTCATTGGCATCTATGCCCCTATTGATGCACCCCATGATTTTATTTGCCTTGGCCACAGCTGCCCGACAATGGTCACTACAGCTAAATGTACTATTAACTAAGACCCCTAAGTCCTTTTCCATGTCAGTCGTCCCAAGTGTTCTCCCATTTAATATAAATAACCCCGTCCCGGATTTTTCCTCCCCATGTGCATTACCTTACATTTATCAGTATTAAACCTTATCTGCCACTTCCCATCCCAAACCTCCAACATATCCAGATCCATTTGTAACAGTGCACTGTCCTCTATAGTGTTTACCGCTTTACAGAATTTAGTATCATCTGCAAAGATTGCCACTTTACTATTCAACCCCTCTACAAGGTCATTAATGAATATATTAAATAGAACAGGACCCAAGACTGACCCCTGTGGTACCCCACTAGTAACAGTCACCCAATCAGAATAAGTACCATTAATAACCACCCTCTGTTTCCTATCACTGAGCCAGTTACTTACCCACTTGCACATATTCTCCCCCAGCCCAATCCTTCTCATTTTATGCACCAACCTTTTATGTGGCACCGTATCAAATGCTTTGGAAAAATCGAGATATACGACATCCAGTGATTCCCCCTGGTCCAGTCTGGAGCTCACCTCCTCATAAAAGCTGATCAGGTTAGTTTGACAGGACCGGTCCCTCATAAATCCATGCTGAGTCATACATTTATTTTTATCAATATACTCCAAAATAGCATCTCTTAGAAAACCCTCAAACAATTTACATACAATGGAGGTTAAACTAACAGGTCTGTAATTCCCAGGGTCACCTTTTGTCCCTTTTTTAAATATTGGCACCACATCTGCCATGCGCCTGTCCTGGAGAACAGTCCCTGTTACTATAGAGTCCTTAAATATTAAAAATAGAGGTCTGTCTATTACAATACTTAATTCCTTTAGAACTCGGGGGTGAATGCCATCTGGACCTGGTGATTTGTCTATTTTGATTTTTTTGTAGGCAGCTCTGTACTTCTTCCTGGGTTAGACAGGTGACCATGTTAATCTGTCTTTTCTTTTAAGGGGGTGACTGGTATTTACCACAGGTAATTTGTGAGAGACTGGGCATTATACTTGTGGCAGGGGATTGTATGCTATTTTCTTGGTTTGCGGCCCTTTTTAGACACATTTGCCTTCCAGGGAAATTATCACTTGATTATCCATATATACGTTTACATTATTATGGGCTTATGTGCAATATAGTGTCACTTTGATGTACTGTACTATAGAGATGGAGCCACTTGGGCTCATGGTGCAATATATTTATGATTGTTATAGGTTGCATTGCACCTATTTATGCATAATTATACAATATTAGCATACTATGCAATGGCTTATCTTCTGTATCATTTAACACTTTAGGTAACATATCTACCTCTCATTTATGAGAAGATAATTATTATGTGCCCCAAACACTGTCTCATAAATTGCTCAGTTGGATTTTCTTTGTTGTTGTGCATTTTTATTTTATGAATTTTATGTATTATATGTGAATATTGAGTAAAGATTGTGTTCATTTGTACATTTATACAAGTCTTCCGTGATTTCTTTTGTAGAACTTTCTCTAGTGCACACTCCCTATGTGTGTTAGGACAAGGCAAAGTGTTCTATACCCCTATTGAGCCTCTCTGTAGGCCAGAAATAGCCGTTCTTAGTAGCGATTCGCTGCACATAAATTCAGTCCGAACCTAATTTTTTCAGAAAATTCTGCGAATCGGCCAAATTGAATTTTTCAGAAATTCATTCATCTCTATTTAACAGCATACACAATCACTGTTGTCTCAGGTTTTCCCAGGTTGCAGTGTGGCCCGAGACATTACATCACTAGTCAAGTGTTCAGAGGGAGCCTGTCTTTGCTTCAATGGGTGGAGGGACTGCTGAGTGGGAGTAAGATCATTCTGCAAAAATTGCAGTTTTGCAACAGCTGGAGGCACTCTGGTTAGAAAACACTGGTTTGTTGCATGGAAAGGATCACAGGTGTGTTTCAATGGGTGTGGTGGTTGATGTGTGGGAGTGAAATAAACAAGGAATCATGGGACTTTTAGTTCAAGAAGGAAACTCCAACATTAAAGCCAGTTCACAAAAAGCTAGCCACAGCGTTATGGTAATCTCACAACATAGTCATTTAGCCCCAAGACAAGCATGGATCCTTCCTAAGCATGTCCATTACTGTCTGCCAGGTACGTACTAAAATCACCTTATGGTGGATAACAACTTTAACTGGGCTAGTTAGAGTGGTGCAGTTGCCCATAGCAACCAATCAGATTGCTTCTTTAATTTTTTCCCAGGCCTCTTTAAAAATGAAAGAAGCTTATTGGTTGCCATGGGCAATTACACCACTTCCCCTCTACACAGCTTTTGATAAATCTCCCCCATAGTACTTACATAGTCAATACATTTGTATCAAAAAGTATAAACTTTTTATTGAATCATGATTATCAATGGCACATACAAGAAAAAATGCAAAGTAGTTTACTAAATACAACCCACACTCCAGTAAGAGGGAGCAAACAATAAGAAAGACAGGGAGAAACATCTATACTAGGTAGAAAAGTCACACATTCACCACAGGACATGCATAAAGAAAAGACCTATGAACATTGTACAAAGCAGACTACAATTACATTACCCCAACACGGGTTTTTCATTAGCTTTGTCGAAGAGGTGTGAGCGCAGAGCACTCAGCGAAGGGAGGGTTTCATTAGTGACAGGAGTCTTGCTCCTGTGTTGTATACAGCCTTGTGGTAAAAAAATATATAGATTTTCTTTAAAGCTTGCGTGGTTATGTTAAATTAACCCTTTAGAGTAGTGACAAGGTGATTTTATTTTAGTGCTCCTCCTGCTGTTATTGAGTCCCTGAGAGTTCTCTCCATTGTGCAAAGCAATTTCTCATTCTCTCCATTTCAGGGGCAGGGACCACAACTTTGATGTTTGCAAGTAGTGCACACACACAGTTTCTTTTGTTAGTTGCTCGCAGGGCCGGACTGGACTACTGGGATACCGTAAAAATTCCAGATAGGTCGCTTGCCCCGTGCTTGGCCACCCGAAGTGCTAAATGGGCCAGCCACTAACACAAGCACACAAGATCCTGACACTTGTATCAGGACCTTGTGTGCAGTTGCCGCAGAGTGGCAGAGCTGAGAGCTATAAGCTCCCAGTGCTGCCACTCAGTCCAATACCTATTTAAACCCCAAACTTCCAACCAGCACCACTGATTCGGCACCCTGTTTATAATATGCTAGGGCAGTGCATCTGGACCATTATAGTACACCATTATGAAACAACTTGATATATCAATACTTATACACTAGAAACCAAACAAGTTGTTATAACTTCAATAAAAAGGATATTTTTTAATTGAAGTTATAACAACTTGTTTGGTTTCTAGTGTATCAGTCCAATACCTGCAGGGTGGCCATACGAGACATCTGCATCCTAGCGCAGGTGGCGCAACGATAAGATGTCATCACGCCGCCTACGCTAGGACGCAGAGGTTACTGGGAAGAACAGCTCTGCGTGGACATGGTGGTGAGGTAAGTTGTATTTTTTTATTTATATATTTATTTCTAATATAAAGGAGATCTACCTAGTTTATGTGTGGGGGTGGGGTGGTCCTGCCTGCCAATCTGTCCGCCTACCTATCTGAACTAAGGGGTGCGGATGGGGAATATACCTATACCTGGGGGGGGAGGGTGATGTGTGTGTGTGTGTGTGTGGGGGGGGGGGGGTTACCTGTCTACCTGCCTTAACCTATCTAGTCTTTGGGGGAGATCTACCTAAACAACAGGGGGTGGGAAGGTGGCTCTGCCTGCCTACCTGCCTATTCACCTACCCTATCCAAGGGGTAAGGAATCTATCTAGCTTATTGGGGGGGGGGGCTGCCTGTCTGCCTACTTACCTACCTAATCTAAGGGGAAAGATCTATCTTACTAATGTGTGTGTGTGTGTGTGTGTGTGTGTGTGGTTGGGTCTGCCTTTCTACTTACCTAATCTAAGGGAGAGATGGATCTGCCTAGCTAATTTGATAATAATAGGTAGGAGGGAGCTTCAAGGGGGCTTACTACTATATGGGGCCCAAAGGGTGCCTGGCTGCCATATGAGCGCACAGAGGGGGGGGGGGGGGGGGCAAAAAATTATATGGGAGCACAGAGAAGGAATCACTACTATATAGGAGCATAGAGGGGATATAATACTATATGGGTCAGTGGGGGGGTTAGATATTAGATTGGGGCACAGAGGAGGCTTTACTGCTATATATGGGTATTATTATTTTGTGAGGCAATATTAATGGGAAGTTTGTATAGAGATGAGGATGATGCTGAAGTGAGGATTCTAAAATCTTTGTCTGGCAGATTCTGCGGCGACAAATCTTGGCTGGGAGAAGTCTACATGATGCCCAGGACAGATGGAAAAGAAAAGTAAAAGTGAGCGACTCTGAACAAAGAAGAAGTCCCCTGTGTTTCACTGGATGTAACTGTAAGGACTTATATAGTCTGCAGCGCCTGTGTAATGTTGGTGTCTACCTGTATATGTGCACTGTAAAATGAAGGTCTTTGCATAGTGGATTTTATTTAATAGCAGTGTGGAGGTATTAGTCATTCTGTAGCGTTAGTGGTCCGGGTGTGGCAGTATTATTTGTTCCTTGCATACTGGTTTTATTGGTAATATTGGTCTCAGTATACAGGATTTGGTCAGTAACACTATGACCGTAATATATATGGGGATAATATTCCTCCATGTATGCTGGTATTATTGGTAATATTGGTCTTAGTATACAGGATTTCCACACAGATCCTTTTTCAAGAATTGCCTCCATTTTTCACTATAATGGAGTACTGCACCATTTTACTTATTTTACTTCGATTATTTTACTTCAAATATATATAGATAGATTGATATAGATGTCTGTGTGTGTATATATGTGTGTACATATATATATATATATATATACACACAAGAGATGCGGAGACAGCACGGCCAGAGTAGTCACACAGCAAGTGGGTGCAAGCCAAGTTTCTAACAGTCCCAGTCGCAGACTGTACAGGTAGGTATCCAATGCAGGTATAAGGCAGCACACCGAGTAGTGTTCAAATAAAGTGCAGTTTAATGTCCCATATCCAGATACAACGTTTCGGCAGTATCACACTGCCTTTCTCAAGCATGTTGTGAAAGGCAGTGTGATACTGCCGAAACGTTATATATATATATATATATATATATATATATATATCTGTGTGTAGAATGCCACGAAAAGCGCTATGCCTGGCCAGGCACAATGACACAGTACTCTGGGGCTAGTTTTTATCCCGAGTTCGGCCCTAGTTGTCCATCTAATCAAAGCACAGGACTTACTCCTCTCATGACATAATATTGGTGAAAGTGCCCTGGAGAAGCTGGCACTATGAAGACCTTCACACATTTTAGTACTATTTAGGGCATATGAAATGAGATGGGTGTTACTGAAGCACTGGCTTTACAAAGTGCTATTTGAGCAGACATAAAAGAAACAGCAGCTGCACATCAAAGAGAGAAGATTACAACAAACATTTCATTCAATTCTCCTTATGATAAGGCTGCAGAATAAACGAGGGACAAGGGGGAGATTAGATACATTAGGTAGGACTGTGTACATACAGCAGCAGGACAGCATGGAAGGGGTTTCACTAAGCTCTGAAACTGCTTCTGCTGTGGCTGAGCAGAAGGAAAGCTTTGATTTACAGTGCCTTTCAGGAATTGTGCAGGTCCTCTGGAGAATGAACACAGCTTGCAGGTACACAGTCTTTCTTTCTCTGCCTCTCTCCTGCACAAAGCACATGCTAAGCTATGTCCCCACTTCCTGTAAGGCATCTGCTGAATCTGGTACGAAAGACAAATTTCCTCTAACAACAGGCCATGGACAGGAAAATGCAGGAAAGGAGATAGCTAGTAGCTCAAATTTGTGAGCTGATTTTCTGGGGTAACACACATTTTTTGTAAATAAAAAATAAAAAATAAATGCTGCAAGGCAGAAGTGCTAACCACTGAGCCACCATGCTGCCCTTGGCATGCATCTGATATGCATGGTTGCTAAAATGGACAGAGATGTCAGCAGAGAGCACTGTGCTCGTGATGTCATCAGTGTTCCAAAAACAAAGGAATTTCCTCTGTAGCATTCAGCAGCTTATAAGTACTGGAAGGATTAAGATTTTTTAATAGAAGTAATTTACAAATATGTTTAACTTTCTGCCACCAGTTGATTTAAAAGAAAAAAGATTTTCACTGGAGTACCCCTTTAAATGCAAAGATGTCCATAGCAAGATGGCACACTATGTAAAAACAGAAAGGTAAAATGAAAAAAGGAAAAAAAAAAGATGCCATTGCTAGCCAAAATCAGCAAAAGCCCTGATCTGTCAGCCCCAAGCTATTTATCCTCTATATTGAAATATGTGTAAAGGTAAGAGAAACAAATGAACCATAAACATTCATTTTAGTGCAAATTAAAGTAAAAATATAAAAGTATGAAAAACTGTCTTTTTGTGCATTTCCATTTAAGACACCCAGCCAACTATGTCTTGCTTATAAGGGAAAATACCCTGATCCTGAACTGGTTAAAGAAAAATGTGTAACTACAGTACAGTAAACACCTTTGTGTGTTATAATGTATAGAGAATACATTATCCTGTAGAGCAAAATAGTGAGGCTTGATCTATGTCTTATGACTTATCACTAGGACCATCCTGGCCTGCATTAAGAAGCTCACATTTATATTCCATATAAGAACAAATGTGGAAAGATCCTATTGATTTAGATTTAAAAAAAATGACGTGCTGTAGTCAAATTTTATTAATGACACAAGCATATGCATTCATGGGATAATTAACTATTCACAGGTGAAATTAACTGATAGGAGTGGCTGTCGGGAACAAATCGAATGAGCTTTGATTGTATCAATAAGTTTCAACCAGTGTCCCATGGTTATCAAGCTATCAGAGGAATCTGTCCACTCTATTCCTTTTGGTGGGGGGGAAAAAACTTTAATTATCCAGTCACGGTGCAGGTGGCAGGTCATTAATAAAACCTACTTATCTCGCTGTAGGTTTTGGAGTTTTACAGTTATCTGCACAGAATCTAAATAAACAATTGAGTATTGTACTTAACGTATTATAGTCAGTAAGTGTTTTCAATAAGAATTTAAAAATTAAACAAAATTGTGGAGGTAGACAAAAAGGTTTTTTCTTTTTCAGCATTGATTCATCTAACCAGTCTGCACATGTAGATAACGTTGGAATCATTTGATAGCATAGTTCTTTTTCCTTGTATATCCAGCCATTGTTTATGTTGTGTATGGCCTATTTATTATTATGCTATACACTTCTCTGACAAGCATGAACATGAAAAATATAGGATTGTATCTCTTGTTCAGATTATTATTCTATAAAATTCAGCTTCCGCTACAAGGTATTCAGTATACGAAGATTAGTTATTCCCATGTTACAAAAAATATTTGCTTTAGTATAGTAAATGACATATACAATCTCACTAATGTTGCATTAAAAAACAATATTTTTTATATTTAAAGAGGGACTTCAGAACTCTGAAATGAATCCCCGATCTCTATAATGGGGCCCTGGCTCTCCCTGAGCATGGAACAACGGGATCAGCACAGACTCCACACACTGTTTATGGGATTGCTGGAGAACCATGAGCACTATATTCGTGTGCTCCAGCACTCTCATAGACAGTGCATGGAGCACATGCAGACCCCACCGCTCCATTCATGGGAGATCTGAGGCCTTGTTCTATAGATTGTGCAGAATCCAAGCGGTTGGAGCCCCATGCTCCATCAGGCGTAATACAGACACTAGAAGTAATACAGCCCCTAGACCAGTTGAAAAATAAAGACCCTCAGAAATAATGCAGACTCCAGACCAGTTAAAAAACTAGACCCTCAATAATAATACAGATGAGTTAATACATACAACTCCCGCAGAAATAATACAGACTCCAGCATGTAAAAAGACAAGAAGCGCTCCATAGTGCATTAAAAGGGTAATATAACTAAGCCGATATTATCGGATGCGCTTACCCAATAGGTTGTGCAAAGTCAGGCACAACACTGTAAAAGGTATTCCACAATGCAGCCAGTCCCACCACCGCAACGGTGTAGCAAATGTAGCAAAAACCTCCAAACTCCACAAGGACTTGAATCGGCGCAGAATGGATGAGGAACAAGAAGATCACTAGGCGATTTATTTGGAACAACGCGTTTCGATGCCTTTATCTAAAGCTGAGGAACGTGCTCTCGATTCACCCAAAGTGCAAGAAAAAGTGCAAACGTGTTACACTAAAAAAACGTGCACAAAGGATGCGGTCTATCGCAAGCCCTTCTCCGATAGGAGAGAGGCCCCCCAACAAACCTTACCCTTCACCTCGGGACCAAAAGGTACCTGCGAGGTTCCAGGTTCGATGTCCCTTTTCGCCAAAGCTATTAGGGGACCACAAATGCTCCTGGCATCCCCCTTGGCGTTAGCCAAGGTATCTGCCCGCAGAGCCGATAACGGTAGGTACCCTGCCAATGCAGGAGCACCCGGGGTGTTTGCAGGGAGGTGCGGAACCTAATGGCCACACACACCTCCCCTAGACTGCCAGGAGGGACACCCAGAAGGGCTACCGCATCCTGACAAATCCTGTGAACACACAACACACAAAAAGTGACACAGTGAGAAAAAAGAAATAAATAAGTGAATGTGTGCAGATATACTGCCCGGACATCCGGCCGGATCTATAAAAATTTCTCTGACCCTAGCCAAAAGGCCGGGAATCAAGAGGGGAGTGCCACAAGGTGAAGAGATTATGGTGCCCCTGCTTCAACTCAGTGAGTCCATCCTCCCAGTGAGTTTCGGCACCTCGGGGTCACCACTCCCCGAGGCACAAAAGTACCTCGGCTCTACACCCTCTCAGCCTCATGGCGAGGCCCGGAGGGAACAGGTCACATAGGGGCAGCCGTCGAGCTGATTCCTCAGAACCAGCCCCGGAAAGCCCTGGTACACCTGCATCCTCCATGCAGCACCCATCCCCACCAGCCCCATACCGGCATAGTGTACCACCGGCATGAAAACTGATAAGAACAGATACTACACTTGATCTTAGCCAAAAGGCCGAGAAGCGATTCGACGCCAGGACAGGTGTCTTTTTCAAGTTCACAACATCTAATGGTCACATAGACATATTTATACAAGCTTAAAGCACAAGTCAAGTAACTTATGGCGAGTGAATCCTCCAGACACGTCGGACCGGAAGTTGTCATCAGGGTCATGGCGCGTCAGAGGAAACACAAGATCAGGGTCACGGCGTATCAGAGGAAACACAAGATGAACGGACCGGAATGCATCAAAACAGTAAGTATCAATATATACATTAAAAATCATAAACTTAGAGGTCTACAGTGCATAGAAAAACATAAAACAAGCAATAAAACCTAAATGTATCAATTATGTTACATTTTCGATCGTCTCGTTTAAACCATCAGGATGAAGGCTTTTCAGTTTAAATATCCAGTAGGATTCCTTATTGATCAGTTTGCGAAAGCGATCTCTCTGATCTTCAGGGATCTCATCAATAATGATAAGTTTTAGATGTTCCGGATTATTATTTTGTTTCAATGCAAAATGTCGGGATACACTATGCAGTGGATATCCCTTCCTGATGTTAAAGCATTGTGCGTTCATGCGGGACCGCACCGTCTGAACGGTGCGGCCCACATACTGTAATTGACATGGGCACTCTAATAGGTAAACCGCATAGTTTGTATCGCAGTTATAATTGCGTTTAATCTGAAAAGTTTCATTGGTAATATTAGATTTAAAATTAGAACACTTGTCCTGGAGAATATTGCAACACAAACATCTGTTTATTGCTGGTTTAGATATTTGCACTGTATCTTTATTTTTTGTTGTTATTTTGTTTTTGAATTTGCTGGGGGCTGGATCACTTTTAGGAAACCAATGTCCCTGCACAACTATTTAGCCCCCAGCAAATTCAAAAACAAAATAACAACAAAAAATAAAGATACAGTGCAAATATCTAAACCAGCAATAAACAGATGTTTGTGTTGCAATATTCTCCAGGACAAGTGTTCTAATTTTAAATCTAATATTACCAATGAAACTTTTCAGATTAAACGCAATTATAACTGCAATACAAACTATGCGGTTTACCTATTAGAGTGCCCATGTCAATTACAGTATGTGGGCCGCACCGTTCAGACGGTGCGGTCCCGCATGAACGCACATCGCTTTAACATCAGGAAGGGATATCCACTGCATAGTGTATCCCGACATTTTGCATTGAAACACAATAATAATCCGGAACATCTAAAACTTATCATTATTGATGAGATCCCTGAAGATCAGAGAGATCGCTTTCGCAAACTGATCAATAAGGAATCCTACTGGATATTTAAACTGAAAAGCCTTCATCCTGATGGTTTAAACGAGATGATCGAAAATGTAACATAATTGATACATTTAGGTTTTATTGCTTGTTTTATGTTTTTCTATGCACTGTAGACCTCTAAGTTTATGATTTTTAATGTATATATTGATACTTACTGTTTTGATGCATTCCGGTCCGTTCAGCTTGTGTTTCCTCTGATACGCCGTGACCCTGATCTTGTGTTTCCTCTGACGCGCCATGACCCTGATGACAACTTCCGGTCCGACGTGTCTGGAGGATTCACTCGCCATAAGTTACTTGAGTTGTGTTTTAAGCTTGTATAAATATGTCTATGTGACCATTAGATGTTGTGAACTTGAAAAAGACGCCTGTCCTGGCGTCGAAACGCGTTGTTCCAAATAAATCGCCTAGTGATCTTCTTGTTTCTCATCCATTCTGTGCCGATTCAAGTCCTTGTGGAGTTTGGAGGTTTTTGCTACAGACTCCAGCATGTGAGGTTGCAGCTTCTCCATGATAACAGGACTAAGAACTAACATCACATCATACGTACTTTACTATTACAGGCACGGGGCGCCAGTGCGATTAGTCAGTCACCACACATACAGTAGCGGAGTAGGATAGAGGGAGGCTCAGGCATAAGTTCCATACTGCAGATCATCACAGAAAGCAAAACCATGACACTGACAGAGGAAAGGTCCTGTTAGTATCACTGTATGCAATTTCAGGCAGTGGAAGAGAGAGGTGGTGTCTGGAAACTATAAGAGAAAGTATACTGATTGTGTGAGCTAGTGATTGTGCGTCTGTATACAAGAGTGTGAAGTATACAAGTGATTGTAAGTATAAAAGTGAGAGGGACTTAAAATTAAGGGAATACTGTAAGAAGTATTGTGAGCATTGAGTGCATTTCTGTGAGTTTTTTTTTTCACCTTTTCTCTCTGGGAGGATTACAGGTGGAGAGTGGGTGCAGTAGTTAATTAATTAGCAGCTGGTAAATTGCAGCTGTTTGCAGCCAGCTTGCCCTTTGCATTCACTTCCAGGCAGTGGAAGAGAGAGGTTGTGTCTGGAAACTATAAAATGAAGTATACTAAGAGATTGTCTGAGCTAGTGACTGTGTGTCTGTATACAAGAGTATGAAGTATACAAGTGAGTGTAAATATAAAAGTGAGAGGGACTTAAAATTAAGGGACTTTAAATTCAGGGAGTTTAATTGAAATATTTGAATTTTTTTATTTATTTTTTTACTGTTAAAGGGGTTATCCACCATAAGGTGATTTTAGTATGTAACTGGCAGACAATAATGGACATGCTTAGGAAGGATCTGCGCTTGTCTTGGGGCTACATGGCTATGTTGTAAGTCCACCATAACATTGTGGCTAGCTTTTTGTAAACTGGTATTTCCTGTTTTAGTTTTTCTTTTTTGCCTACAAATCCCATAATTCCATTTTCCTCCCTCCCAGACATCAGCCACCCCACCCATTGAAACATAAATTAGCTGCATCCATTCAAAAGACCT
This sequence comes from Hyla sarda, assembly GCF_029499605.1. NCBI lineage: Eukaryota > Metazoa > Chordata > Amphibia > Anura > Hylidae > Hyla > Hyla sarda. The sequence continues at coordinate 177,692,462 of NC_079193.1, read as the reverse complement.
GTGGTTTTCAATCAGGGTGCCTACAGCTGTTGCATTAGTTGCAGATTGATCTCTCTCCCACCAAGCGATTGCTCCACTATTGAAGCAGACAGGCTCCTTGTCATCAGCTGACTGGTGAGTCAGGTCTCGGCCGCATTGCAACCTGGGAAAAATATGAGACAACAGTCAATGTGTATGCTGTTAAAAATAAATATTCAGGTGAAAATCACATAGGAATTGTGATAAAACCCTCACACACAGTTACAGACACTATATTATGAACTACACTAACTTTACAGCCCCTGTAGCATATTCAAATAAACAACATTTCTGGAATACCCCTTTGATTTTTCCAATTCTCAAATCTAGTAAGGCCTCCATATTGGAAAAGGCAGTCCAGTGTGCATCTTGCACAATGTATGCAATCCTTGAACAGCGGTTTGAGGGTGCATATTGTTGCGCAATATATGTGCGAGTTGTTCATTTGGAAGCCCAGATCCTGGATCTAGAGAAGCAACTGAAAACACTGAGACACATTGACATCTTGGTGAGGAGTCTCCTGCTCACTGAGAAAGTACTCTTTGGGGTAGAGGTTGGGGAGGATAGTGAGACGGAGGTGCAGGACAGTCAGGCAGCTAGCTGGGTTACAGTTAGAAAACGGGGTAGAAGGAAAAGTTTCAGGGAGGCTAGTCCTGAACTGGCACACCCCAACAAGTTTGCCCAGTTGGCAGATGAGGGGGATTTCAGAGCTAGCAGTACTGCAGCAGGACTCTGCCTCTGACCGCTAGGGAGGTATCTGCTCCAGTAAGGAGGGAGGAGTGCAGGGAAGGCTAGACAGGTACTGGTAGTGGGGGTAGTGGTATTAGGGGGCGATCTGTTACAAAAACCGGGATCGCCGAACAGTGTGTTGTCTTCCTGGCGCTCGAGTTCGGCACATCGAGGATTGGGTTGACAGGTTGCTGGGTGGGGCTGGAGAGGACCCAGCAGTCATGGTACATATTTGCACCAATGAAAAAGTAAGAGGTAGGTGGAGTGTCCTTAAAAATTATTTCAGGGACTTAGGCCGCAAGCTTAAGTCAAGGACCTACAACGTAATATTTTCTGTAATATTACCTGTACCACGAGCCACACCAGAGAGGCAGTGGGAGATAAGGGAGGTAAAAAAGTGGCTCAGTAGCTGGTGTAGGAAGGAGGGGTTTGGGTTCATGGAGAACTGGGCAGACTTCGCTGTCGGATACCGGATCTTCCGTAGGGACAGGCTACACCTCAATGGGGAGTGTGCAGCTGTGCTATGGCTATTAGGGTGAAGGAGTGTTTAAACTAGGGACTGGAGGGGGGAACCTACAACGTGGAGGGGGAAGATAGTGTAGATAGAGAGGGGGATCTTATTAACGTACCTGGGGGTGGAGTGGAGGGAGGGGTTAGAATAGTTAATAGGAATAGGCTTCATAGGAAGAAAAAACATACACCTTTGAATTGCATGCTGACTAATGCCAGAAGTCTGTCCAATAAAACAGAGGAACTGGAGTAGTTGATGTCTGAGAAATAGACATAGTCTAGACATAGTCGGTATAACAGAGACTTGGTTGGATGATAGCTGTGACTGGGCGGTCAACATACAGGGTTATAGTCTATTCGGGATTAGACAAAACGAAAAGGGGAGGAGTTTGTCTTTGTGTAAAATCGAATCTGAAGGCCGAACTGCGGGAGGATATATGGAGGAAAACGATAATGTGGAGGCATTATGGGTAGAAATATATGGAGATAAAAAAAAAATTCTGCTAGGGGTTTGCTATAAGCCCCCAAACATAATGGAAGAGTCGGAAGATCAATTCAACAATGAACTTTAGGAAGGCAAAGTTTGATCAACTCAGAGAAGCCCTTAAAAATAATTAGGGATAATGTCCTCAAAAACAAGAATACTGACACTAAATGGGAGACTTTTAAAAATATCTTAAATTCTCACTGTAAAATGTATATACCTTATGGGAATAAAAGGGTCAGAAATAAACGAAATCCAATATGGATGAATAAATATGTTAAGGGGGCAATATATTACAAAAATAAAGCATTTAAACCACTAAAACAAAACGGCAGTGAAGAAGCAAAAAAAAGCTATAGAGAAAAATGTTAAATATGTAAAAAACTGATAAAGGCCGCAAAAATAGAGACAGAAAGGCTCATTGCCAAAGAGAGTAAAACTAACCCCAAAATGTTAGGTTAAAAAAGGAAAGTGTTGGCTCTTTAAACAATAAAGAAGAAATTATAAACGGGGATAAGGAAAAAGCAAATATATTAAACAAATTCTTCTCCACTGTATTCACCGAGGAAAATGAAATGCCAGCTGAAATACAGCAAGATAAGGTAAACTCCCCAATACAGGTCACCTGTCTAACCCAGGAAGAAGTACAGTGCCGCCTACAAAAAATCTAAATAGACAAAGCACCAAGTCCAGATGGCATTCACAATCGCTGCATGTCGTATATCTGAATTTTTCCAAACCATTTGATACGGTACCACATAAAAGGTTGATGCATTAAATGAGAATGCTTGGACTGGGGAAAATATGCGCAAGTGGGTAAGTAACTGGCTCAGTGATAAGAAACAGAGGGTGCTTGTTAATGGTACTTATTCTGATTGGGTGACTGTTACTAGTGGGGACCACAGGGGTCAGTCTTGGGTCCTGTTCTATTTAATATATTTTTTAATGACCTTGTAGAGGGGTTGTATAGTAAAGTAGCAATCTTTGCAGATGATACAATATACACTATAGAGGACAGTGAACTGTTACAAACGGATCTGGATAGGTTGGAGGTTTGGGCTGAAAAGTGGCATATGAGGTTCAACACTGATAAATGTAAGGTAATGCACATGGGGAGGAAAAATCGGAGCACACTTGGGACGACTGACATGGAAAAGGACTTGGGAGTCTTAGTTAATAGTAAATTTAACTGTAGTGATCAGTGTCGGACAGCTGCTGCCAAGGCAAATAAAATCATGGGGTGCATCAATAGGGGCATAGATGCCCACGACAAGGAAATAATTCTTCCGCTGTACAAATCACTAGTCAGACCACACATAGAATACTCTGTACAGTACTGGGCACCAGTGTACAAGAAAAATATAGTGGAGCTGGAAAGAGTTGGTTCAAAGAAGGGAAACCAGGGCAATACAGGGAATGGGAGGATTACAGTACCCAGAAAGATTATCAGAATTAGGGTTATTTAGTTTAGAAAAAAAGAAGGCTTAGGGGTGACCTAATAACTATGTATAAATATATCAGGGGACCGTACAGAGATCTCTCCCATGATCTATTTATACCCAGGACTGGATCTATAACAAAGGGGCATCTTCTACGTTTAGAGGAAAGAAGGTTTCAACACCACCACAGACAGGGGTTCTTTACTGTAAGAGCAGTGAGACTGTGGAATTCTCTGCCAGAGGAGGTGATCATGGTTAACTTGGTAAAATAATTTAAAAGGGGTCTGGATGCATTTTTGGAGAATAATAACATTACAAGTTATGGATTCTAGATCTAAAGTGACAGAAGGTTGATTCAGGGATTTATCCAAGGGCGTACTGGTATGCCTTCGCTCCCTGGTACTTAAGGACCAGTGGGAATTTCGGTACCAGGGTGACTGCTCATATCTATCTGTTGGCGATCGCCACAAATCGCCGGTGAATTCACACCTGCGATTTGCGGCGATTCCGGGTCATACGGGTCTCCAATGACCCGGTGACCCAGAAAATAAGCGGGATCGGGGTTGTCAAAGACACCCACAATCCCCCTGAAGCGACAGAAGTGAGGTGGCAGGGGTGCCTTCCCTCCTATCCCTGCTATTGGTAGTTCAGAAGTGACCACCAATAGCAGATCAGTGGCGGGGGGTTCAGCAGGGGTGCTCCTCCTCTTCTGAGTATTGTAGTGCGCCAGCAAAGCACTTGATGTCCACACATGGGGTATTTCCATACTCAGAAGAAATGGGGTTACAAATTTGAGGTGATTTCCTCCTATTACCCCTTGTAAAAATTTAAAATAGGTAAACAACCAGCATTTTAGTGAAAAAATTTTTTTTTTCATTTACACATCCAACTTTAACAAAAAGTCGTCAAACACCTCTGAGATGTTAAGGCTCACTGTACCCTTTGTTACGTTCCTTGAGGGGTGTGGGTTCCAAAATAGTATGCCATGTGGGTTTTGTTTTTTCTGTTCTGGCACTGTAGGGGCTTCCTAAATGCGACATGCCCCCCAAAAACCATTTCAGCAAAATTTGCTTTCCAAAAGCCAAATGTGACTCCTTCTCTTCTGAGCCTTGTAGTGCTCCCGCAGAGCATTTTATGTCCTAACATGGGGTATTTACATACTCAGAAGAGATGGGGTTACAAATTTTGGGGGGCATTTTCTCCCATTACCCTTTGTAAAAATGGTAAATTTGGGGAAAATACTGCACTTTAGTGAAAAAAATATATTTTCATTTACACATCCGACTTTAACAAAAAGTCGTCAAACACCTGTGGGGTGTTAAGGCTCACTTGACACCTTATTACAGGCCTTAAGGGGTGTAGTTTCCAAAATGGTATGCCTTGTGGGGGGTTTTCTGCTGTTCTGGCACCATAGGGGCTTCCTAAATGTGACATGCCCCCAAAAACCATTTCAGCAAAATTCACTCTGCAAAATCCCATTGTTGCTCCTTCCCTTCTGAGCCCTCTACTGCGCCCGCCGAACACTTGACATACACATAGGAGGTATTTCCTTACTCGAGAGAAATTGTGTTACAAATTTTGGGGGGCTTTTTCTTCTATTACCCCTTGTAAAAATTCAAAAACTGAGTCTACAAGAACATGCGAGTGTAAATAATGAAGCTTTTGAATTTTCTCCTTCACTTTGCTGCTATTCCTGTGAAACACCTAAAGGGTTAACACACTTACTGAATGTCATTTTTAATACTTTGAGGGGTGCAGTTTT